>NC_064896.1:18783245-19087745 GCF_929443795.1 Astur gentilis
CTAATTACAGGATTGACATCTCATTTGCAATGAGATGCCACAGGTCTCGCAAAAGGAACTGGCAGTGTTGTCATGTTATTTCTCTGTTTCCCTCAGCTTGTAGTTTCATGCCCTGTAGTTAAAGTTCAACTAAAGATTCATTCTCATCTTGTAAAAATCTCTTGCAATGTAAGAAAAGCCTTAGGATGAAAAGCAAAACGGTCACCACTCCCCAAGAATTAAATCTCTCCTGACACTTTCTCCTATCAAAGGAGATAAATTGTGCTATGCTATGTTACTTGTTTTATTAGTTACACTAGCTTTCTTACCCTTTCTACTTTATTTCCCTGGCATGCAGAAAAAGCAAACAGTGCTATTACGGAGGTAAGTTACACAGGAATCTGGCTTGAAAAGAAGGTGCATTTGAAATAGCACATTTTTATTAAGGAAACCCTTGTATCTGGCAAAAACAAAATACTAAATTTCAGAAGCTACTTAAAATGGTGGTTACACATAACAAATGCCAGGGTTCACAGAAATGGACGGGGCTGATGCAGCCTCATAGATTTAGCACAGCTGAGCATCTGCTGATTGAGATAGTCCAGTCACCTTGCCTGGCCACATGTATACAAAGAACAGTGTGGCTGTTCAATAACCAGAGCAGGATTATTTGTTACAAGGTGAGTATGGTTTGAAAGGGTTTTAAAATAAATGCTGTGGTCTGGCATGTGCTCATTAGTGGTGTAGGTAGAGAAGAGAGAACAGTAAGGAAGCAGAGACAACAGAATGACAGCACAAACACTGACAATAGAAACAGAAGCTGCACGGTAAAAGAAAGTGACTGTATGGGGTGTTTCCAATGCTAGAGAGTTGCTACTATTTCTTGACTGACTTAATGAATAAGGAAGCCAGTAGGGTGTATCCCCAGCAGACTTGCGGGTTTTGCTTCAGGCTTTCTCAGAAACAGAGACCCTATTTGTGTTAGGAAAGAGTCTTTTGGCTTAGGTGATTTCAGAGGTACATGTACACTTTTTGATATGATTCCACCATTCATCTGTTAACATAATTAATTTACAAGAGTGATGTATGAACTGTGCTCCCTGTGGCCTATAAGGAGGATCAAAAGGGGCTCAGTCAAACTGAGCACAGTCCAGGAATGTCTAGGAGTCTGAAATATGAGGAGGCTCAAGTAGAAGAACAGAGGAGGCTGAGCTATGCATGGATGTCTTAAGGCAGAAGCATTTCTTTACCTCCAGGAATAACACAGTGTGAAGAGAAGACTTCTGCATTCCCCCAAGAATTCTGCACATCTGCCCTGCCTGCAAGGAAGAAGATTGAAGCATGGCTTTTAATCACAAGACCTGCAAAATGAGAAGAGTAATTTTTTTTCCAAGAGATAGAAAGAAGAAGCTGCATTATTATTTGCATGGCTTATTTGAGACATTTAATTTCAATGAGAGCTGTAAGTGTGCACTACCCAGTGGAACAGACTTAAAGATATGCTTTCTTCTGGTATTTTTTGGTGCTTGTAGCATTACAAACAATGTTGCAGAAGGATAGTCTTAGCTTGGACTGCATCCTCAACATGGGTGCTTCAGTTAAATGGCTAAAGTTAGTTAGGTGGGATGAATGAGTGGCCTCACAAGTAGGAAAAAAACACCCAACTCTTTAAAAGACTTGAGTGAGGTTTTTATAATTGAGGTGATAGAGTCAGTAGGTGTTCAAGTTATGCCGTGCCTTACTGAGAATTGGTGGCAACAGTGGGGAACAGAGATGTTGTCTTGTAAGTAATTATTCAAACAGTGGGTGATGTGTTAACAGCTTATCACCCTGATTGCACTATTTGCTTACAAAATTGATCCAAAGTGGAACTGTGTTTTATACAGGAAGCATATACAGTGTCAGCCTCCCATGTCACATAATCTTCTACCTTTCAGGTTCAGTGGTGACAGGAATGGAAAAGAAAAACTTTGGCTTCTCAGAAGCTATTTAATTATTCTCTCTGACAGAAACTTAGTAACTCCAAAGTCTTTTGTGATAGTGAAGTAACTTAAAATATTTTTTACAGCAATAAGGTTTGAAATAAGAACAGTGTTATCCTTTACTGGTCTTCCTATAAGATATGATATGACAGAAATGCTAAGTGCCTTCAGCTTAGCAAATGGACCTCTAATTCCTCCTTTAAAAGTATCTGGTTTACTCATTCTGACAGCTAAAATGTGAAAATAGCTAGTAGGACATATACCCATATCATTAAAAAATGTCTGTCTTTCCCTAACAGCCAGGATCTGCCAGAAGAAGAATGTGCCCTGTATACATCAGTTCTTTTACTGTCCTTATTAATAGCATAAGGAATGGAAATACCTTGGTGTTCAGTGAATTTTCTAGATTAAAATATGCTTACATAGCTGACACAGACAAGAGGGATTTACTAATGGTAGCGGAAGAAATACAACATACAAAGACTCTCAAGAGTTTTTGAGTAATTTTATGCTTACTCAATTTTATGTCCAGTCTTTCCCCAGATGAAGTCTAGTGGAAGACTGCCTTAAGATCAGAGGCAGGAGGATAAGGTACTTATGTTTGCTGACTAAAGTCATGGATATTTTTAATGTGATAGACTGACATGTTCTAGCCAAAGTAGAGCGTAGAAGCTCTGTTTTCCATATGTTAATGTTGCTGAACTCATAAAAGGACTGTCAGGGAAATCACCACTTTTTTTGTCTATACTTTCCCAACAGCAGCATGTCATTCTTTTAATCCCTGTAGGGAGATAAGTATTTTATGGCATATTAGCTAATGTGACATACCTAATAAGTAACTAGAAAACTCAGTCTGTGGTTGGCAATATTTATGCTAAGCATAGTATGGGTTTATGATAATGAAAGTGCCTGATGGTGTCGGCCCACTGCAAGGAAAGTTACTGTAAGGCTAGCGGTGATGGCTAAAGGTGGAAGAGATGATGTTGAAGAAGTAGAACTGATTGCTTGACCTGAAACCAAACATACCTCCATCCCATAGAAGTGAAAAGTTTTTCTGCTAGGGCCAGCAAACATAGAATGATAAAGTTTTCCTGGTAGAGGCAGTTTATTATGGTGATAAAAGGAACATAAGAATAACAGTAATAATAAGAAAAAAAACTTCACATGGAAAAATATAAGTGACTTACAAATAGTAGACATGTGAGTGATCATTCTTCACGTTATTTTTGCTAAGTACTTGTATGCATTACATGTATGCATTAGATTATTAATGTATGCATTACACATTGTCTTTATAGGCTTGATTTTCCTAAGAGTTATGTGAAAATACCTACAATTTTAACAGAAGTTAATAAGTAAACTGGATGAAGCTGAATGTGAGTTTGTGGTTGGAAGATGAGATAAAACAGTGAAGAAAGAGAACTAACAGTATTCTTTATTCTGTTCAGAGAGGGCAAGAACCTGTTTTCTGCTACATAGCTCATGTTTGAGGAGAATGGAGGACACAAGTAGTTTCTACCTGAAGCTGTGCTTGTATTTGTGTTTGTATGTGAGTATGTGTCTGTGTGCAGACACAGACAGAAACCCCATGTTTTCATTCAGTCTAGCTTAATAAACTAGACTGCCACTTTTGTCAGTTGGAGTAGTGGTAGTAATGAACTTGTCTTGAAATTAGACTGATAACTCCAGAGAACTTAGTGATTTTTTTGTATGCTAATACTTGCAAATATGCGGTATATTGAATTTATATACACAATTTTTATGTACTGATGAGTAAAGATGGTATCCCAACAATATGTAAACTGGAGTCTTAATAAGTAATTAATAATTAATAATTCAACTCTATCTTTAATCCCGACTCACTTGTTTGAGCAAAGAGGCATTCCAAGTCATCCAGTTTAAATGGGGATATACTGGAATTAGAGGGTTCACATCTTTCAGTGCTACCCTAATTACTGGTGATATGCAGTTCCGGATGCAGAACCATAAAAGGCAATGAGGCCACCTTGTGCACACTTTTCATAGAATACATCATACGTACACTCATAGAAAAACACACAGAAAAAGCATATGTACAACAGGTGTAATGTAAGGGGGAACCAGGATGTGATAGAACTTAGCTGTTTGGAATTGTGTTGAATCATAAAACTGCTTCAAAACACACTGTTCTTTACTTATTTATTAAAAATAATTGCCTTTGAGGATGACAACCCTCCTTTCTTTGCTCATTCAAATTTAAGACCTAACTGTGAAGAAAGACTATGGCCTAGGTCATCAACTGGTAAATCAAATCTGTTCACATCCAATAAGGAACCAACATATTTTATGGAAATTAAAAATATATTAATAAATTTAAAATTATTAAATTATTAAAAATTACTGGAATTAGTAAATCATTATTGATTGCTATTTTTGAAATATCATTATAAAATTATTACAGTTATTGTATAACATTTAGGTAATGATGTAATGGTCATGTACAGCTTCTAAAAGGGTATTTCTGATTAGACTCCGGAAAAAGTGAATTTCTAATAGCAGATTTTCCTGGGCAGCATACTTTCTCTCAGAGAACGTATTTCCAAAGCTTGAAAAGTTACTGAACAAAAAAATGGTAGGATGACAAAGAGGGCTGCTGTCTACCATCACTGGTACATTCCTCTCTGGGAATAGGATTAGGGGCTTGCATACAAGAATGATGGGGAAACTGCTTCTATGATATGGGGAGTAAATAAAGCATTAGGTGCCAGCTGCAGACTTCTGTGAATAAAACAAGCTTCCTTCATACCAGAAGGATGGAGTGTTGAAATGCATATGCCAATGAAAAATGAACACACTGGTGAACAGATTTTTTCCTGAAAAGAATCTCTTTATACATACTATGTAGTAGAAGAAAAATGAGAGACAGCACACTTTGTCAAGCAGTATTAAAATATGTATTCATCTAGCTGAGAGTTTTAGGGATGCATTTTTTTAATAGCTATTTCAGTATTTTATCATTTTACCAGTGGCTGGTTTGATTTGCCTAACAGGTTTATTTTTTATCTGGTTGTCTTTTAACAGGTATTCACTGTATAGCTTTGATCTGGAATAACTGGGACAGAGGAAAGTTTTTAGCAGTTCTTTTCTTACATTGTAAATGGCATTTCTTTACAGATATTACATTCACAGATATATTGAGACACCGTTTTTATTAGGCCTAGTCACATAACAAAACTGGAAGTGCAACTACTCAAACTCTATAAATTATGTAGATACAAGGACCAACTTTTCTTTCAGTTTCCTGAGAATTACTATTTTGGATAGGAATGGCTAATGAGCCAGTGCAGCTTACAGGAAAATGTACTTAGCTACGTGCTATGAGTGGTTAAGTATATCCATACCTATAGTACTTCAGGTCTATGCTTGATTCCCATTGTCCTCAGTGAGCCAAAAATACGTTATTCAGTGTTTTGCAGAACTGGGCCCAGCTTCATTGAAGTGCTTTAGCTCCATTTTTTTGTGTAGGTTATAACTTAGTGTTGATATCAAAAGGAGTAGGGGGCTAAATATTTTGTTGAATCTGAACTATAATGCATTTGGTTATGAAAGCATTTCAGGGACCTTTTCTTAGTAAAGTTACAGTTGAAAGGAACACAGGATATTCCCAGTAAAATGGAAGTAGGTCTTAAAGAACCAAGTACCTTTTCTTGTTTATAAACAGAAGACTGTGAATGTTTCAAAGTTTAAAAACTAATTCAAAGGGCAGAAAATAAGTATTTCCATTTTCTCTGTCCTAAAGTGCTAGTTCAGATATAGCACAAAA
Organism: Astur gentilis; assembly: GCF_929443795.1. Lineage (NCBI taxonomy): Eukaryota > Metazoa > Chordata > Aves > Accipitriformes > Accipitridae > Astur > Astur gentilis. The sequence goes on from NC_064896.1 coordinate 18,789,009, forward strand.
TTGCTGTGGGAGCAGAAAAAAACACTGGCTGCATATAAAAGCAGGTATTCCTTTGCAACCCTGTAAATGGATTTTTGAGAAATGGAGAAACAGTCAGAGCATACTTTATCTAACAATTCCCAGTTTGATGCTTAGCTAGGCCACTTAACTTTTTAAAAAAAGTCATGATTAAAATAATAACGGGAAGGGACTGAAAAGTAGAATTTTTCCTGAGGGAAATGCTGTTTCAACGTTGTTTTCACCCTGAACTAACGAAAAAGTCCAAGTATCAAAACTTTTTGCTGAAAGGCTCGGAAAAATCTCAAATTGACAGTATAAGGATAAAAACCTCTAAACTGAAGTGTTTTAGTCTCTAAGTTGGTGTCCACATAGGGCTGAATGGAAACTGCAGATTTGGGCGTTAAGCCTGATGGCTTCAGGAGTTTAACCTTGCCTGGCGGGTTATTCTGAGAGAGCCCGCAGGCCCGCAGTGCGGCCGGCTGGCTGGCAGGCGTGAGAGGTTCCCTGGGACGCGGTGCTGAGGTGCAGGGGACAGGCTCCGCGCGGGTACGTCGTCAGCTGGCTCAGGAGAGTAGGCAGGCCGGCCCGCAGGGTGGGCAGGTAGTCCTTGCTAGGCCCTGAAATGAAATAGTTCTTGGGGCCAGGAAATGTTTTGGCCAACGCACAACCAACGGACGGCTGAAAGCCCTCCAGCAGGCAGGAGATACAGCTCTGAATCCAAATATCCCCCAGCGTGCGCACGTAAAACTGTGGTTTCTCAACAAAAACAAAACTGTGGAACCAACAAACAGAAATTTTGTTCTATATAGGCTTTTTACAAAGGGGTTACTACAGATTTAAATGTCTCTGCAAATAACACTTCCCAGTTGTTATTCTGAATAAAACCACGTAATTCTTGAGGTGGTTACCAACATAAAACCAGTGATAACTGCTTAAGCTCTTACCACAGATCACTGGTGGCATCACTGACTTTATAAAAAATATTTTGTAAATGGGCACTGTTTGGATATAAAGGTTACCTAGACACGTTTATTTTTGTCATGGTCTGTTGGAGTTCAGACAAATGGATGGGGATTTAAGCTGCAGCTGGATGTGGGATGCAGAGAGCCTCCAAGCCTCCAGCGAAGCAGCTGCGGCCAGCGCCATTCTTCGCTGCTTTTGGGAGGAGACACAGGTCCCGAAATGCAGCTCCAGCTCCCCTGCAGCCTCCCCCGCTGCCTGGTGTAGGTCGCTCCCATCAGCCTCCGTGGCAGGCAGAAGGGAGCATGCGGCCTGCCTCACTGTCGTGTGCAGGTAATACTGAGGGCCGCGAGCTCTCTTGTTACTAGGCCCATACGTGGTGTTGTACGAGATTTAGGCATAGGCAGAGGTAGGAAGCAGCTTGGTGTTACTGCGCCCGCAGGGCTGGTCATCACCTGTGCTAGGGAGCCTAGCAGAGCAGCAGCTGTGAGGGGACCAGGCAGATGGGCAGACGGGGGAGTCCACAGCAGGCGCCGCTCCCACCTGAGTGCTGTCCTCCTCAGGCGAGCCGCTGCTCTGCCTCCTGGAGACCGTTCCGGAAGGTTCCGACAAGGGACGTTCCACCTCAGGTGGGGACAGACTGCCCTGTGCTGCTCGACCCAGGGGTGAGTGAGTGCTGATCATTTTGTGGCTCTTCAGCCTTTCAAAAGCCCGAGAGCAACCCAGGGAAGTGGGTTCAAGCCTGATTTTTTTAATCTGAGAAGCAAGCAAGCATGCTGCCGAAGCCAGTATGTAAAGTCAGGGTTTGTATTAAGAGCACTCAGGAAATTACTGTAGGAGCAATCAGTTCCCGCATCAGTGTATTAAAGTGGGACACAGTGGATAAGTAAGGCAGCCTTCAGCGTGCCGTGAGGTGCAGTGAGTCTGTATACTGTGTGCGCTCCAGGTGTAGGTAGAAAAGATTTCCTGTTAATAAATCTTCCCTAAAAAAAAAAAAAGCCACAGTGTGCCACCTCCTATCTTGTGCTGCCTCCTACCTGCCCTCAGGTATTGGAAGCTGGAGGTAGGCCATGGTTCAAAACAAATTTCTTGTAAATAGCCATATTCCTAAAAACTTTGGTATGACTGGAAAAGATGACTGTAAGAATGCCCAGAGGTGGTGGGATGGCAGTGTTCTTTTGCTAAGCTGTCAGGGCCAGCAGTCCACACTGCTGTGTACTGTGGGCTGCCTTCTGCAGTCAGGCTTGGTCAGAGAACTTAATGCTGTATACCCTCTCAGTCCCACCATGTATTTTTCTTTGAAAAGGCCAATTCCTTTGGTAATCCCAACTCTTTTTTAAGATTCCTTTATATAGCAAAGACTATTAATTAGCCTGCATTCCTCTTTTGCAGCATACAGTGTGGCTGTAATTGCATGTATGTAGTAGATAGGTTACTTGTAATTTTATTGGAATTACATATATGAAATACAGAAATGCTGCTTGGTTATTTCTGTGGAGCTATGTTAATGTCTTTGTGGAGTGACATGGTGGCATCCTGGATGTAACCTACTGCCATGCTGGGATTCAAGGTGTGAGCTTATAGAATGGTCTGCAGTTGAATACTGTCTGAAGAGAAGGGGTGGTGTGAAGCCAAGCTGTCTCTAGAGATATCTGTGATAGTGAGAGAGGGACTTTTTTTTACAAAGAAATAGAACAGCAACTAATTTTCCCATAACTGCTGTAGAATTGTCCTCTATAGAGTTGCTGAAAGTATGATTTCTATTCTGGAATAAATATTTTATTTTAACCTCAAAATTGAGATGTGGTTTAAATGTATTTTTATTCATGGGAGCTATTTCAATTTTAGCTGCACCATTAAAGCAGAATAAAGATATCAGTATAGTGTTTTGCTATAGCTGTACAGGGAGACAGTCTCTATGTAGACAGAACTCTTCCTCTCAAATGATGGTAGTTCCTTCTGACCTGCTTACCCAAAGATGACGAAAAGCTGCAGAAACAATTGTATTTACTGCTTCTTGAATACATAGTGATTTGTTGCTAATTGTTGTTAATTGGAAGTGTGTCAGAAAGTGTGGGATCTGGGCATGACGTAAATGGTATAGAATGAGGGGTGGGTGTTGTCCTGGTTTCGGCTGGGATGGATAGAGTTAATTTTCTCTTAGTAGCTGGTATAGTGTTATGTTTTGGATTTAGTGCCAGAATAATGTTGATAGCACACTGATGTTTTAGTTGTTGCTAAGTAGCACTTATCATAAGTTAAGGATTTTTCAGTTACCCATGCTCTGCCAGCAAGCAGGTGTACAAGAAGCTGGGAGGGAGCATAGCCGGGACAGCCGACCTGAACTAGCCAAAGGGATATCCCATACCATAGAACGTCTCGCTCAGTATGTAAACTGGGGGAGTTGGCCGGGAGGGGAGGATCGCTGCTTGGGCATCAGTCAGCAGGTGGTGAGCGATTGCACTGTGCACCACTTATCTTTTCTTGGGTTTTATTTCTCTCTCTTTTTTTTTGTTACATTCCTTTTTGTTACTATTATTGTTATTGTATTTTATTATTATTATTGTTAGTATTACATTTTATTTTACTTCAGCTATGAAATCGTTCTTATCTCAACCCATGAGTTTTACTTTTTTTTTCAATTCTCCTCCCCACCCCACTGGGAGTGGGGAGGAGTGAGCAAGCAGCTGTGTGGTGCTTAGTTACTAGATGGGGTTAAACTATGACACTAAGACAAGAGCCAATAACAAGAAGACATTATAAATAGGTTACCATGTGGGTTTTCTTAATACTTAATAAAAGCTGTTTATGATTATGTCAAAATGATAATTCAAGAAGGATTGCAGTATTTTTGAATGGAAAAAACACAGTTCTGAGAGCACTTTAGAAAGTGACAGATGTATATTTCTTTTTTTTTAGTACATGGACAAAAAAATTCTCACTCCCAAAGTATCTTTGATAACATCTTTTCAAGTGTTCTTACAGCAGTTCTTGAGTACTGCTCTGCGGAAGTGGGAGCTCCATTTTGGACATCACTCAACCTTTTATCTGAAAGGCAAACAACAAAATTCTGGCACTTAAGCAGAAGAATATAATAGCCCACATAGCTTTTACGAGGATGGACAGCTGCTCTGTCTTCTTTGTCAAGAAAAAAGTTCCTCAAACCACCCGATTTGCAGTTGGCAGATCTCCAGTTTGTGCTGTGTGGCATAAGACTGTACTAGGGATATATATTTTAAAAAATACAAGTTGCTGCCAGGTAGAATAATGAATGGATCCATAGTAAAATAAACACAACATGCCTTTCATCTGATGATGTATGATGGGGAGACTGCTGTATCTGTAATGTTAGAAAATTTCTGTGCTACTTTGTCTGGTTTTATCTCAGCTGTGCAGAAGGAAGAAATTAATAAAATGAAAGATGTGGCTTCACATTTAGTCACCCATCAGTCTTAGCTTCAGCTTGTGAATTTCACACATTCTGGAATTCTTTTTTTCTACATCTTTTATGGAACATTTTTGTTTTCACAAAAAGCATTACTTCTTTGCAAAGTAGCTGTATTGATGTTTCATTTTAATGCATCAGTACCTCTTGACCATGATTCTGTGACTATTTTTGGAAGGCACAAACAATGGGCTCCTCCAGACAATAATTAAGCAATGAAAATTGAACTGTTTTGCTCCGACTCCTTCATTTGCAGTTTAGCTGCCTTGCTTTTCTGCTGTGAAGAAGGCAGAAGATGAAGGGAGCTAGTGCTATTGTGTCAGACATCTGTTTCTTTCTTTCAGAAGGGAACTTGACAGCTGATGCTGCGTGGTCCTGTCTCTGCAGTGCATCTCAGAACCTGGTAGGAGAGGTAGGGCAGAGTAGCCCTATATTGTTTGGTACAAACACGTAAGTGACAAATGCACGTGTGGTTATCATTTTGTCAGAGTCCAGAAGTTGATTCATGGATGTTTCAACTGCTGTCACAATTGTTGGCTTGAATGAAAGTGGTCCAGGAGTGGGGAGGTTGTGTTAGTTGAAAAAGTAATCATGCAGTATGTCAGGATTAGTATGTACCTGTGCTGCTAACGTGTTTAGCAATGAGTTAAAAACCATAAGTTTGTGAAATGGCATCACAAAATAGGTCTGGAAATTTAGTTTTCTTAAAACTTTTATGCACTAGAAGATTGTACTGTACTATAGTTCTAGTAATACTAACCTCCCCATTTTTGTCCTCTGCAACCAACCAGATATATTTGTGCATGCAGGCTCATCCATGCTGCAAGTTAGTGTGGTTATCATAAAAGTGCTCTATAGCAGTCAGACTTTCTCTGCCTGGGGAAGGAAATGAATGGTATAAAGCATATTTCATACCTCCATAATTGTGGCCATTTTTGGATTTTGGAGTAGCATATCAGTGAAACGTTAAGTTTCATGACTAGAGAAGTCATACCAGTCCTGATTTGTACCTGTAGGCTCATGTGTTTACAAAAGAACTGCCCGTAGCACTTCTGTTGCAATTTTAATTTAATGGTTCTCAGATAGAAAGTGCTTAATACGAGGATCTCAATTACGTTGTCCCTGGTGAATGTCTTATTTATGTGTTGAAAATATGAGCTTAGAGTTTGTCTTCTGAGAATTACAGATCATTCCTTTAGCTGAGGAAATGAGTTATACTGCTCTGTTCCCTTGCATTATGTATTTATTTGTTGCTTCAGGTAGGTTAGGCTGTATCATGGTATTGTTATAACAGCTTTTAACACTTTTAAAAAATCTTTTGGTTCAATATTTCATTATTCAGAAAAAGTTTGAAATATCTTCCTCTTTAGAAGAAGAGCCTAGGTGAATATAAAACATGACACTTCCATTTTGTAGTGTTGTGATATTAATCCTCTGATTGCCTTAATATCTGTATTGTTCATAGGGTGCTAGCTTTACTGCTTCTGTCATCCCTTACCTTAAAATTGAGAATCTTTGTTTTATTTTTATGGCAAACCTATTATGTTATATTACGTTTTTAATCAGCAATGCTTCAGATGATACTCCAGCTCAGTGGTAAGAGCTTGCTTTGCTCAACCAATATTTTCCCAAAGCATATATTAATGCATCTACTTATTCAAAGTTGCTGTCATACTAAGAAGCATAATTACAGACTGCATGGAGGCTCTTGATAAGAAAATGGGAAAAAAATATATCAGCAAGATCAAAGAAGCACCTGAAGTTAATTATAAATTAGCACTGAAGTGTAGCCATCAAAATGCTTTAATTATTACTGGAGGTTAAAAAAAACCACCAATATGATGTTGCATGTTGGTTAACTTTACACCAGAGTCCTTTCACTGTATTCATTTACATCTAAGATAACTGAACAATCAACGACTTCCAGCCTAAAAGAAAGATACTAGAGATGTCATTTGTCAAAGGTTTCTACTGCAGAGGAACATTACACATTTTTAGATATTCTTCACATCATTTGTGCCTCCTACAATGAGGTTGATTAGAGAAGCCCCATTAAAATAGGATGTATGGTTGATGAGTAAAACTGAATTATACTGTTAAACTGTTTTTTTACGTGCCGAGATCAGGAAGGTACATAAAACCTTACCATAAAGTTGGTTTTGAAGCTGAAGCCTATCAGAGAACCAATGTCTTTGCCAGTCATTGTTCACTGTGTCTCATTACTTGCAACCAAAGGTACATAGTGATAGCTGGACTCTAGTGAAGGTCAGAGACCTAGATCATGAGCCAGGCCTTCGGTCAAGGGTTAGCATTTGCTGTCTGTTGCAATGGTATGTTCTTTAATGTAATTTGGACACCTCATAGATTAAGAAGGATTGATGGTGATGGGGGAGAAAGCAATTACTTAGCGTTTCATTTTGTTTTTTGAAGAGATGAATTCTTTGTCTGTAATGTGATGCTGTTATCCACAAAGACCCAGTCAAAAGTTGAATAAATCCAAGCATTCTGCTTTAGAATCTAACTTTTCAAGAAATATAGGTATTTATTTGATAACTTTTCATCACCTACATACTCTAAACCATGTTTTCTTTCAATTTAAAAAGTATGGGTTTATGCTGATGGTAAATGAGTTATTCACAGGGAATAATTTAGCTGATGAATATGGGATTTTTTTCTTGCTTATGAATCTGCAAACAGGTTATAATTAGAGCCAGTTGAAAAATTTTGAAGAAATCAAAAGGTCATTTACTGTGTTCTCTACCACTGGCTGTCCATAAGATTTCAGTGTAACTATTGCACAATCTTACACATTCGTTACACATGAAAAAAAAGTGAATGGGGAAGCAAGGGTGAATAATAAATGAATGTGTAACAAACATCTGGGATGTGAACTTCATTTTGATGAAAGGTATTGTGTCCATTTTGTCAAAAATAGTTTGTGAATTATCTTACAGACTGGTTGGTTTGGAAAAGCTCAAAAACATTGACTTAATCCAACTGGATTGGTGTCATTCCATATAGAAGTTTATCATCTTTTCTAAGAGACACTAGACACCCCAGAGTTTCAGCAGGAAGTATAGAGCAATGCTTCTTTAGTCTTAACCATTTTCTGCAGGAAATATAGAGCAGTGCTTCTTTAGCCTTACCATTAGAAATTTTTTCCCAATGTCCAATATCAATCTTTCACGTAGAAATTTTAGCTCATTGGTTTTTGTCATATCCACTGTATAGATGGAAAACTATTTTTGCAGCAGATAGTTATTATATATTCTCTAAAATTCTTTTCTGTAGGCTAAATGATGCTAGTTCTTTCAGGTTTTCCTCACAGAACCTGGTCTGTAGATATCCATTCTCCATGCCACCATCTGTTTTATCCCGGATGGATCTACCTGAAAAGTATTATTAACAAAGAATAAATTATGGACTTAAATGCCTGCAAAATGAAAGAAATTTGACTTGACAATTTGCACAACTTTATGCCTCATAATAATGATTTCCTGCAGGTTTTTTTGGAAAACCTAAATAAATGATATGTCTCTTAAAAAGAAATTTTGCTGTGAAAGGGGAAATACACTCTCAATTTAAACATCTGTGGCAAACCTGGGGCCCAGCTTCTTTATTTACTATCGAAACAAGCTGTATAATGTGTAATGGGCTCTTAGAGTAGTACTATAGGATCACTGTAAATAGATGTAGGATATTCGATGGATTAGAAACACAAATATATATAAATAACTGTACCAGAATGTGATTACTTTTGTGTAATCTTTAGTCTCTCTTTGGCTGTCTTTTTATCAGCCCAATACTATCTGAATCTAGTAAAGCTTGTTTACTATAATGGAAAAATCAGCTGTGGAAGCACTAGAATGTCACTCAGTATATCCTGAGAAAAGGGAGAAGCTTGGCCAGTGTGACAGCTCATTGATCTTCATTTGCAAGATGCAAGTTACTGCTGGAGTGTTTGTAGGAGATTTTTAAGTGTCTAAACAATGCATTTAAATTGGTCATATAATAAACAATGTTCCCGTGTATCATTGGTAGTAAGCTACTTCCAAATGCATGTGTGCAGAGTACAACTGGCAACACAGCATGCTTTAGGAGATGGCTAGATAATCTAAAGTATGTTCTTTTGGGGGCTATTACTTCTGAGCTTCTAACTTAACACTGTCTCTTCAAGTCCTGATCTTACATTTACAACTCAAGCAGTTCCAGATAGTGGTGTACAATGTCATTATGTTGTGCCATAATATTCATAGCAATCTACTGACATGGAACCATGCATCGGATTGAGCCATATTGTAATAAAAATTGAGCAACATAATTCTAATAGCTGAGCTCAGTTTTTATTTCATATGACCAATACTGCTAATAGAGGAAAACATACTTTTATTTATTTCTGTGGAACTAGTTATACACATTTCTAAAAGTGTGATAACTCTGTTCCTTTCACCTTGCTTTGATTTTTGTTTCTGGCTGTTGCTTGCAACAGCAGTGAGTATAAATCTGCCAAGTGCCCACCTGCTGGTGTCGTGGATCATTTTCAGAGTTGTCACTAGCAGATATCAAACTAGTCAACTGCAAAAGTGCTACAGATAGGAAAGACCTAGCTACTGCAAAAGAAGCTGGTTTGATTACAGTAGATGTGAAAACTGATAGCTCCTAAAGTATAGGAAACTGAGTTATTTCTCATTTACACTAGCACAAAATATAATAACTCCAGCAAAGTCAGCAGTAGTAGTCCAGTGTCAAATCAAAATGAATGCAAAGAGAATCCCTCAACATTACTTTTTTCCCATCTTAAATCCCTGGTGGCCATCTTGAACAAAACTTCCAGTGGAAGCTAAATTCATTAATAATTCAAGTAGAAAATGTACTGACATCTGCCTGACTTGCCATCTGAAACTAGGGTGGAAGGGTGGAAAGTAAATTAATTTGGCTGTCCATTGATTCACAATAAACGCTCAAATTTGTTGACTCTTGTATTTGAAAACTAAGCAAAAAGTATCCCGAGGAATGTTTTTAATCTTCTCAAGGTGCCTCTTTAAATTTCTTACCATCTTTTATATCCTCTGGCTATATTTTGTGTCAGTGCTTGCTTTCTGCAGTTTTAGTCTGCATTAGTAAGTGTCCTATGATTATCTCAGCAATACAGGTATGTTCATCAAATTTTACTAAAAAGACTTTAAAAGAAGAGTTTTCTGAGGCACAAGATGGGCTGCTTACGGTATAAACAAGGCTACTGTATCAAGCTCTTGCTGGCTACTCTTTCTGTCATCTCTTCCTAAATCCTGTTAATTTTCCATCTCTAAGTAGTGTTTACTGGAGGGATTGTTTTAGTCAGAGCCTTATGCATGTTTCTCTGCGTACCCAATGGCAAGCTTTGTATGCCAGATGCATTGGCTTCATTCTCAACGTGTTCCAAGTCTTTTCGTCTACTTTTCAGGATGATTTGGTAGATGAAGGCTGTGTGCTTCTGTGATTAATACTGGAATTTGTTAGTGGTTTGGTTTTTTTTTTCTTAAATTATATTTAATTATTTCCATAGCCATTTTTTCTTTGGCTTTTTGAAAACTGACTGTAAACATGTTAGGAGTAGCAAATTTTAATGCAACTGGATTAAAAGACTTGGACATGGCTTCAAGTACATCACATTTGAAATAACAAATACATTTTTAAATTTCCTTCCAAATATCAATGATCAATGCACAGAGAAAGTGATTGTTTAGAATTTTAATGACTATCATATTCATTTTTCAGTTTGGACAGAATATTTTTCAATTTAGAAAGAATTTACTTTTATTAAAAAATCTCTATTCTTACTATTCCAGGCTTGAAATAAATATGATTCAGTTTTAAGTAACATGGCATATTCAGTTATGCTTCTATTAGGCAGTTATGTGTCCTAGTTTTTAGCTTTTAGTAGTAGCATATTGTGCATTGTATGACATGTAAAAAGCATGTCGCAACTGTCTGAAAAACTTAGAGACCCTTATTGATAGACATACAGTTTGAACTTAAGCTGCCAAATGCCATATATCTGCAATATCCGCTCTCAAAATTAGCTGCTGCATTGTTTTCTGGTAATTCAGTGCCTCCCTTGTAATTAGACAGCTAAATTTAATTCTCCTTTTGTTGTACTGTACATGTGCTGGAAGCTGATGAGCAACAATCAATAGCACTTTCATTAGCATAAATGCTTTTAAAGTAATTGCTCTGGAATCTTAAGGGGTATGGGGTGTTTCATTTTTTAAAGCATGGTCTTTCACAGGAGAATGATTTAAAGGAAACTGTGGTTTGTGCATGTGATGATCTAGTAGGCAGGTTTGATGACATCTGAGGCATGGTCAGGATGTAGTGAGCTCTTCTCAGAAACGGTTGACTTGTGTGAATCATAAAGACAAATGCATTCATTCAAACTAGGCAGCTTTTCTTTCACTGTCCCCACCCTATTACTTGCAGGGACCAGAGCATGCAGGCTTCATTACAACAATGCATCTTTGCCAGCCAGGAGAGATGGTCAAAAGAGCAACAGCAACTTTTGTTCTTCTATTGAAAAGCATAGGGAAACTTCTTTGTCCTTTCCATGGTACAGTAGATGAAGAAATTCCCCTTCTTTTTGCTCCCTCTTCAATCCAACAGACCTCCTCCCTCCTACTCCAGTGTTACTATGATAAAAAACACCAAGGAATTTTCAGTCACTAACAATGAGAATGAGTGACTAGCAGTTTACACTAGAGAATAGTTCAGAGGTGCACAATGGAAGCCGTTTACAAAGAGAAATAGTTTTAATGAGTCCCAGAAAATCCAGGAACCAGGAGAAACTGAGAAACCCCAAGATGATCCTTTTGCAAGCTATTTACATATTTACTAGCACACAGCATCTTGAAAAAAGAATGCCATTATGTTTAGGTGGATTATAATTTTATCAGAAACTAACCCCCTGCCAGAGTTATGTTATCACAACATTTGCTTGTCGCACAGTTTCACAGGTAATATTTGGTCCTTGTGGTTCTTTGTGAGGGTGCCCTTCCACTACAACTCTGGCACTCACAGTTTGGTAGCCAAAGTGATTGTCTATGTGAAAAAAATCCAGGGCTAGAGTATAACTGCAGAACTGAACAGTATTTATTACTTAAATGTGGCTTTACCATTGTACCTAGAGGCTCTCAGGTCAATGCACCCTGCTGGACTTTAACATGTATGTAGGCCCAGATTCAGATCTCTTTTTTGAGTATCTTAAGGTAGTATGAGTCCTGGGGGATGGTGACATTGGAGGTAGTCCCTGGTTGAAGAAGGCTGCAACCTGAAAATAGATTTTATTTATTTGTTGTGAAAGCAAGCAAATTCGAAGAATTAAAATTACTTGTGTGTGGCTGACTAGCAGATAAGCAGTAAAGCAAAAAATAGAATCACAGTCTCTTGGCACCATGACCGTTGCATAAGCTCCTTGACCAGACTGTTTCAAAGCAGATTCGTCAAATAGTTATCAACGACACTTGTAAGCAGGCAGTTGTATAAATGGTACATGGTAAACTCCCAGCAGGACTCCAGATCAGACCCTTCTGTTTGCAGGAATTGATTCAGGCAACTTTGGATTTGAAAGCAGAGAGAAAAGGCTGCAACTGGCTTCCACAACTCCCATACCAATTTATCAGACTCTCTCCTTTCCATTTCTCCTTCCAGTTCTTCATTTCTCCAGCCTACCACTCTGGCAGAGTTTAGTTAACTGGACAGAAGATTATGTGGCACCATGATGCTGACCTGCTTTGCACCACTTGAGGGAACGATGGTGTGCATGCTGTCCTCTACTTCAAAGTGGTACAAACATTGTACTGCACCTGGATCCCTGACTACTGGGCAAACTAATGAGGGTCAGTGCAGATTTTAATTCTCAGCAAGTTTCAGGTATAAAAAAGAAAGGACCACCAGATATTCATTATGAAAACATATCATTCTTTTTCCTAAAAATGGATTATGCTGGCTTTTGTTTTCCTATAAAGGATAAAATATGTCATAGTTTCTGGGGCTGTATGTTACCATTTGTTTTTTAAGCAGAGGGGAGTTTGCCTTAAACTGAAATTCAAACACAGCCCATTGTCCTTGGGGTATTTTTTGTCAGCATGTTTTCTACCCAGGTGTTCATCTGTGCTAAGGGCTGTTCAAAGTGACAGCCAATTATTAGACTGTACTGAAACCAATTTACTACTTGTACAGGACTCTTACACCCCTCTGTTCCAAGGATCAGAATTATTTGTTTATAAACACTTTGCCCTTTGAGGTTTATTTCAGAGTACAGTTGTCTTTCCGCATCATTCCATAGTCTCTCTAATTGTACAATAAAGTAAGGGATGCTGAGTTTTGTAGGATGATGTAGAATTACTGACTCTAATGTGATGGACAGGTGAGATCACAGCTCTGATGATGAGGAACTCTAATCCAGAGACTTTACAAAATCCTAGAATAGGTAACAATGTTAGAAATTAAAATACAGGAAAGGGGAGAAACCTGCAATAATTTCTGGTCTCTGTCTGCCCTTGCCTTGAAAAATTGCACGTCAGATGTAGGGTACGTTAGTAGAGTGAGCACTTTACATGAGTGTTGCATCCCCTGGAGAAGATTTCAAGCCATAGTTGGAGGCAGCCTGAATAACTGAATCAGTAATGAGAAACATCAAACTAGAATCCTTTTAGACTAATCCACATCCCAAATGAAAGTGAGTGAGAAGCACTTTGCCAGAACAATGGGCGGGGCACGGGGGCCCACTTGCTGTACCTGTTGTGACTGCTGATGCCTTTTTCTCCCTGTTGCACAATCCATGGTTAGCAGAGCGGCCAATGAGAATACTGTTGGAGCTCAAGCTCCAACTCTGTCATTGCTCTGAGAACGAAATTATTTATTTTGTGGCCCTAATGTTTTATTTGCCTCACCCTGGATGAAATTTGACCCAGTGTTAACAGAGGTTTATGCTTTTCCTAGTGCTCTTTCACTATCTTGGAATCCAAATTCTAGTATAAACAGTATTTTAAGTATTTGAGTGATGCCCATTTTTTCAATAGAGGCATGAGAATCCTAGCACGTCTATTAGATTTTAGTTGTTCTGCAGCTGCAGTGAACTGTATGAGTAATGATTCTTTAACCCTATCATAGTCCATGATTTTAGGAACACAAGTCATACATGCACATACTCCATTTCCCTTTAAAGCAATCCATTTTAATACAGTAAAGCACTTTTTTAAACTGAAATCCTTTCCGGACAGCAAAAAAAGTTTTACTCTGAAGTTGATTTCTTAAATTCTTGAAAAATCATCTGCAGTTTTCACTTGCATACCTGGCTTTAAGAAGGGTCACTCTGGAGCTTTTCATATTGGGGCCTACTGTTTTTTAAATACTTTTAAGTCCTTGTACTCTACATTTTAATTTACTTTTTAACTTCCTATAGAAATCGTAGGTAGTGTTGTTCAGATCAGTAGATTCCCAAAGACTTGCAAGACCTTTGAGACTTTTACTCAAATTGGTGAGCACTGAGAAGCACAGATTCATAATGCACTACATACTGGACTGCTACCTATGAAATATTTATCAAGTTCATTCCAAACTGTATAAACAAATGCCACTGTTGAAATAATTTTAAAATTTGTATGCTTTATCTGCTTCTTCCTTCAATGTGGAAAACTGTTAGCTTTCCATAGTTCGAATAGTTCATAGAGGATAAATAATAGTACAAATTAACCTTGCCTGGTATTACAGTTGTTCAGTCAACCTTTAATGCTAAGTACAGTTACATAGAAATCAGCTTTTAAGGAATATTTACAGCTGCTAGTGAGATATATTAAGGATTTCTAAAGGTTACCTGAAATTATTTAAATCTGTCTATAACTGGTGTAAATGAGATTCAGTTAGCATATAAAATGAGAAATTTTTTGGATTTTGAATTTTAAGTCATGGTATGGTTGAGGTTGGTTCATAAACTGACTCATCACAGCCTACCTGATCCAATTATAACATCAAATAGACAGAGGTAGGCTCTACTTCTACTCTGAATACACAAATGTTACTGCCATTAATGAGAATAAATCCCTGAATTGCTTTTAAATACTCCAGAAAGCAAAAGCTACTTACTGCATTTGAATACTTTGCACAATTAATGCTTCCTTATTCTAGGCTAATGACACTTACCTGCCAATACAAAGTCAATTAACCACCTCTCAAGCTATCTCAAGATAGCAGTAATTTCTGTCACCACAGGAATATTAGTATACTTTAAAAAATTGGAAGGGACCTGAATGAATGTGGCTATTAGTAAATGCTTCCATTTTTATGCATTCAAACAGTTTTACATAGGTTTATGCTACTGCTATGTTGTAGCTATACTTCAGTAGCAAGTAGTATGCCCAGTTTTATGATGTCAGTGCAAATCCAGGAAGACTACATTAAGGTGATGAAAGAATCCACTGTTAACTGAAGTTTATGGCAACTTGGGTTTGAAGCATTTAAATGAAAACGTGGTACTAGGGTCACAGCCTCCAGATAACTGGACTGGAAGATATATTAATGTTAACGTAGTGGTATTACCAAACAAAGACAGTGAGGAAGGAGGATAATTGTGGTGCAGGGAGCTGGAGACAGGACTCAGCTTCTGCATTTCCCCAGTACATGAAGAAATTGGTAACTTGTTACAGGAGGGCCAAGGAAAATTATTTAGAAGAGAGAATCTTGGAGGACGGTGGAGAGTCAGTAGAAATAGGATAGTGATTGGGACTCTTAAGGCCAGGTAAAGACATTGCTGATAATCATGACCTCTAGTTTGGGAGAGGGAAGTGTCACCTGACTGAAATGCTAAATAACTTTTAATCTGGATAAAGTCTGTGGAAGTTCAAAGTCCTGCAAATGGCCCTGCTTTCAGCTGACTGATTAATAGAGCTTACAGGCTAGTGCCTGTCTGACTCTTCTGAGCAAGTAAGTTGCTTAAGGCAGAAATAGTTGCTTCAAAACAGATGTGCAAAAGTGAGGAGCAAGAGTGCAAATTTATTTAGGAACTACTTTGAGATCTTAATCTTCTTCATATGAATTTTAACTCATGAGATAGCTGAAAGCAGCAGGACACAAACCAGAAAGAGAACGGTTTCCAATGTCGTGGGGATCAATTGTGAGGAAACTTAGTGGCCTGGTAGTCTCTTTTCTCTTTTTCCTTCTGAATGTGTGAGGTGTCCTTTCAGGCACTATGAGAAAAAGGCATTGTGTTCTCCTGGTTTTTTCTGTTCAGATAGTCAGAATCACATTGAGAGGTTTCTGACTAAGATGCAGCTGGTTGCATATATGTAGTCTGAGTCTGATACAGCCCATTTTCAGATGATACAGCTTATTGTGTATATGTATGTGTGAACAGAAAGAAATGTAGGATATAACAAGTTCTTGCTTCAAATGTGTTGTGGTTTAACCCCAGTCAGCAACTAAGCACCACGCAGCCGCTCGCTCACTCCCCCCCCATCCAGTGGGATGGGGGAGAAAATCGGGGGGAAAAAAAAGTAAAACTCCTGGGTTGAGATAAGAACGGTTTAATAGAAAAGAAGAAACTAATAATGGTAATGATAACACTAATAAAATGACAACAGTAGTAATAAAAGGATTGGAATGTACAAATGATGCACAGGGCAATTGCTCACCACCTGCCAACCGACACCCAGCTAGTCCCGGAGCGGTGATTCCCCCCCCTTCCCAGTTCCTAAACTAGATGGGACGTCCCATGGTATGGAATACACCGTTGGCCAGTTTGGGTCAGGTGCCCTGGATGTGTCCTGTGCCAACTTCTTGTGCCCTGGCTGGGCATGAGAAGCTGAAAAATCCTTGACTATAGTCTAAACAATACTGAGCACCAACTGCAAACATCAGTGTTATCAACATTCTTCGCATACTGAACTCAAAACACAGCACTGTACCAGCTACTAGGAGGACAGTTAACTCTATCCCAGCTGAAACCAGGACAAAATGGCATGCATGTTCACATTAATTAAAAAAAAACACCAACCCTTTTATTTTTCTCAGGTGCCATCTTTGCTTTCATTGCTAAGGACACAACAAATCAATCCTAATTAGAAGCTTAATTGAACAGTCCAGTTCTGTAATCAATATTAAACAAAATGCTCTTAATGGTGATCTGTCAGTTTTCTTTTTAGGAAGCTGCTGAAGTCATATCTTTAAATGCTTCTTTTAAATTGATTTTTACAACGATCTTTCAGCTGGATTTTAAATCAGCACCTACTGGAGTATCTGTGTTCTTCATAAGAAATTAGTAGTCTTACCCTAAATTACTAGGGTGACATCTGGTAAATAAATGAAAACTGCACTGTTGAAAAATACTATTTAAATATTTTAAAAAGCCCAACCCTCTCATATCAGCTAAATCCCAAACTTTCTGTGGGCCAAGGTTTCACAGGTATGTATCAGCTGATTTATGCCAGCTAAGGATCTCATGCTTACAGGAGGAGTCAAATTATGAGTTTTCCTTTTCTGATCTAAATGTTTACACTGGGAAGGAAAGATAATATAAAATACTGTAGTAATCAAGAATTGAAAGACTGATGCTGGAAAATCTCAACAGCAGTTCCAGCTAACAATCAGTATAAAAAAGCAGTGTATTGAAAGCTGTGCATTGCCAAGATAAATCCTTTCATTCTGAAGGAAATTAAATGGAAAATTCCACACAACTCTTAAATTGTCCTATGACAATTTAAATTAAACCCATTTTTTAAAAAATAAGCATTCAGCTGAATTTTTTTCTTAATTTTTTTTGAAGCCAAATGTGTGGCAGATCTTGATACCTCTATTACAGATAGAAATGATGAACCAATGTGTTGTGAAGAAAAGAAACACCACCACCACCACTCCCTTCTCCCCCGAACCCCCAAAACCAAATTCTAAACTTTGCAAACATTCATACTTGTATCCAGTAGCAGAATTGCAGTCAACATCTACATAGTGTGTTTGCTACCGCAGTTTTAGTTAAAAATTTTTGTCATTAAAAATATGTCTTTAAAGCCTAAAAAAAGAACTGGTCAATGGGCAATCACAATATTTAAATGACAAAAGACAAAATAATTTGTTACTTTCTTATGTTGAAAATTTTAAGAAGTGGTAGAGTGGCAAATTGGGTTGAAATGCAAACACCGTCATGTACTATCCTTTCATGGAATTACAGCATCATGCTCTTTCAAAGCTGCCATTTTGAACTTTATGTTAGAGCTGTGAGTCTTCCCTTGCTGCAGTCACAGTTCAAGTTATTTCAGAGTGGTTCTAGTTATTCAGAACTGGTTTCTGTGTGTGTGTGAATCATTAATCATTGCAGTTTTAAATGTGGTAACAGATAATTTTTTTTCTTATACTGCTAAGATCTTGTTCCTGTCCTCTGTTAAATCAAGTAATCACATAAATCAAGTAAATATTTAATCAAGTAAGTAAATCAAAGTAATATTTGAAAGAACAGGTGTGTGTCTCATAAAAATATGACAAAGTATTAATCTGATGTTTAATTATGTAGGACCCTGAAGTTAGTAACTAACTTATAAGACTAAATCCTTCTGCCAACTTTAAATCTGCAATATAAACCTGTCTCCTTCATTCACTAAGGTTCTTATGAGGGGAGAAATAGCATGTTCGTAAGAGCTACTATTATTCCCCAAATGCCCTAACTCTGATTTTGAGATGATCCATAACATGCTACTCCTGTCCAAAGAAGGCTTGAGATAATGACGACTCTTTCACTGAGATTTCTTTGCTATAATGTGGCAATTTATTAATGCGATACTTCTGTTCTTCAGTTAAATCCATGAAAGAGACTTATTTCTTATCGATTTGTTTGCAGTATGATTTTACCTAGAGGATTGTCAGTGAAGAGTCACACAGGTATGTTTTTTGGGACCTTAACTGATTAAATGGTTAAATGTCACAAAAATACAGTGAGTTTTATAAAATGAATTATTAAATATGAGATCTAAGAACAAATTCAAAACTAAATAGATTTTTTTTTTTAAATAAAGTCCTCCCTCAAGGGACAGTGAGGATGACAGCCTGCAAAAGCTTTCAGTACGTCTAGAGAAATTGGAAAAGAAAGATGACTTAATTCACATATGGTGAAAGTAATGAAGATGTGGTAGACATCTGGAAGGAAAGAATAGCAAATGCTCAAAATTCTGCTGCTACATAAAGCAAAACCTCTGTGCAGGGAAATTAGAAGTCGAATTGGTCTCCAAATGAAAAACATAAGTTATGTAGTAGAAGTAATTTTGGAAAATGGCGTTTAATTAATTTAATAGCCCTGTAGCTCGTGTGCGTAAGCTGTGTACAGCAGTAATAATCAGGGAAACTATCATTATTCACCTATCTACCTTAAGGTTTGCTTGGTTTTGGTTTGTTACTGATACCTGTATAGTGTCCTGTGAACTGTATGTAAGTATTCTGATATAAACGTATTTGGTAAAGTAATGTGTGTTGGATTTATGGCCAGCTGAAACTTGGGAAGTGTAATAAGTAAGTCCTCCTTGCCATTTTAACTTCAATGAGGCAACTGGGACAGAAGAAGATGAAGGGCCTGGAGCCTTGCATCTTGTCAGAATGAGAAATAAGAAGCAGCAGAGATCATGCATTTTGATTGCAGATTACGAGGATGGTGGGAACCAGACATAAGGGACAAAGGCTGATGTAAGAAAAGTGGAAAATGAGTCGTGCAATGCCAGTAAAGGCCAAGAGGAATAGCAAAAGTGAAATGGTGGTAAAGCAGGAGAAAACAGGTCATATAAATTTACACTGAAATCCAGTCAGAGTCAGTTGCAGAGGAAAGCTGTTTACAGCAGGTTTCTGAGCTTGGCCTCTGCAGTGGGATTCTAATGCACCGTGAAAGGAAGACTTTGTTGAATTGAGCATTTTATTTTTCATCAGAATGTGATCTGACCAACTTTCATCAGATTAGACTGTGCCATCTGGTAGAAAGTTTTGTGTGGCATGATACCTAGCTCCAGTGCTGGTTTCTTAATCGCAGTGTACACAGGGATGGGGTGGAGGGGGGTTGGATGGGATGGTGGGAAGGAACAAAACCTCTTCCTTTTGCTACTGCAGAGAAAAAAATTTAGATATTTATGAATTTGTTTGGGTAATTTTCTCAAATACAGGTAAAGAACAGACCGAAGATTTAGATTTTCAAGGAGGCTACATACTTCCTATTACCTCATACCTCATACTAATGACCTTGTCAGGTGGCATAATAGTGGACTGCGATGTCTGTCCAGTTTACTGCATTTGCAAGTGTAATTGAATTCTCAAGTTCCTGACTTCTGAAAGATTCCCGCGGTTGGGCCTAGAAGACTGATGTTTTAAGCTACTTTGAATAGCGGTTATGGAGGATAGAAACTTGCATGAAAATGTAAAAATTTTGTTATAGAAAAGAGTGTAGAAAGAAAGATTTTTTTAAAAAACTCTTGAACCTGTTGTTCAGGGTTTGAGAATTAAGGTGAGTTTATACATCATTTGAGCATTTTAGCAACCTGACTTAAGTAGAACAATTCATTATGAATCAGGGTTTTGGACAGGCACATCTGTATCTGCCAGAATGTGACCACAAAACACAAGCAGCAGAAGCTATAGGTGCCAGTCGTTTTCTCATCCTTTGTCTTCTTCACTGTATTTTTTTCTAACCGGTATCATGTTACGTACTGTCAGAATCTGGCCTTGTTTTCCATCATTAAACTTGATGCCAGTCAGATTTTTTGTCACGTGAAGAAAGAGGCAAGACAGGGATACTGGTCTGAGAAATAGGTGATGTTCTTTCCTAGGTTTAACTGCTGTTTTCCCCCTCTTCTGAATGTGGAAGACAATTTTAAAGCGCAAGAGTGCTAACTCAGCTGCTCAGTGTCAGTACAGCAAAAGGTGATGTTAACCGTTCTGCTTCTTATCAAGGCATATAAGAACATTCTTGCACTTCAGTGTTAACATTTTGCAAAGTGTGTGTAGCAGGACACAGGAGGACATGGCTGAAAGACATGCAGGCCTTTAAAAATGGATTGCATTAGTATATAGAATGTCTCTGGGAATTAAAGGAAGAACAGGAAGCACAGTACTGGTTCAGGAAGGTTGCTCTGGTGGCAGATCCAAACTGCTCTAATACTGTGCTACAGTGCTGCAGACAATCATCTGGTCTATTCTCATTCCCCAGTACTGAGGCTCTTTAGCTGGCTCACTACTTACCTCACAAATCCTGGCTGAGAGACCTGTGCATCTGCTTCTGCATGCATGCTGATATGGAGAGTGAGACCTCTGGTACAGATAAATGACTTTGCTCTACTTTATTGCCTCTTTGAAGGACAGGTGGCATTAGAGGCTTATGGTGATAGTAACTGGTGGAATATCAATTAACACTGGTTTTCAGCATTTTGGGCAGCTGATATTGCACAAAGGGGAGCAGAGAGGAAAGTGGTGCAGAGCACTGTGCCCAGATACCAATCTACGTACACTGCTGAAATCTTGCCTGTAAGAATAATTTATTTTTCGAGAGGCACACGCATTCAATAAACTTGTGCCTTTGGTTATGCCTTACAGCTGAAAACTTTTAAATCATTTGGTGTCAGCTAGCCATTCACTTCCAGTCATACTCTACATATGCCTCATATTCTTATGATTTGTTTATTGCTTATTCTTATGTGTTACCCTAACTGTAAATATACCTCTTGATTTGTCAAGTGGCTTGGCAGTTAATATGCTACTATACCTATGAGAGACATTTTCATAAACAAGTATTTACAGCAAGTCCTATATTCTGCTATATCATGTTGTATAAATACTTTATTTGTTTAAATTCTGTTCAGAATACATTCACTGGGACAGCAGTTGGAGATTAAAGAAATACATCAGGGGAAATAAAGAGCTAAAATCTACAAAGCTGACAATGGTACACACCTAGTATCTATTGCAGTTTTGACAATGGACAGTACAGTCACTAAGCAAGAGAAATCATGTGTCCTTCACTATCCATTTATCCATTTGTCCTACTACTGTGTGCACAGCTATGAAACTAAGGGATGTTTGTTTTCACTTGGACTTTTCAGAGCCCTTCTGATATGTGAAAGCAAATGGTATTTATGATAACAATTATTGTAGTCTGTTATAACCCAATAGAACTGTTATAAAGTAGTCTTTCTAGAATTTTCTTTATGAAGCCAATTGTTTTAGCATGTGTTTATTCTTCAGATATGGAAAAAGACCAGTGTCTTGTACCAAAGTAGAATCAGGTAACAGTATCGGTTAATGCCTGATCGCCAACACAAGACTTGTTGGACTTTTCCTTTTTTCAAGACATAGACCCATGCTTACCCATAGAATTTCAAAACTTTTACAGACAACACACACACACACCTTGATGCTTGTTAAGTTTCTCCTCACCTTTGTTGTCTCTTCTGAGCCAAAAGAGATCCCAGTTGCATGTTTGGTGTATCTTTAATGCTGCAGTCGTATTGCCTTACTGAAGATGCAAAAATCCTAGGAAAGCATTATCAGGAAATGTGATAAATGGAGCAGTAATTTGAGGATACATGAAAGCACCTCACTTATCCCACCCCCTCTCCGCTCCTTGTTTTTCCAGTATGAGGTCGGTATCAAGGTTTTTGAATTTTGTATTGTTGTGGCATTCAAGCTCACTCAACACAGAAGGCCTGTTAGTGGTATTGTCTCAGTGGTAGCCTGCTTACCAAGGTGGCTAAGAAACTGTTAATGCCATCACAGTGGAAAAACCAGTGTGGAGTGAGTCCATGCCGCAGTTAGCAGTGCAGTTTCCTTGGTGTGAATTGATTTCCCTTCAACTATTGCAGTTAATTTTGTGACTAAATAGCTATTATCTTAGGCATATTCCTCAGTCATCTTTACAGTAACTCTGAGACACATACAACATATATCTACTCTTTCCAAATGACCTTTAAAGGGATGAATTTTATGCTAATGAACCATCTTGGGAACAGGTTCCTAGAAGAGATCTTTTTGCTGTAGAAACTGGGACTGCAAAATAGTGTGAGGCTTTAACTGTAAAGAGCAGCTGGCTGAATTCAGGCCAGAGAGCACAGTCTTTCCTCCGCATATTCCTGCCTAAAGCCATGAAGTCCCAAGGGGCAGCTTGAACTGGCCTTTTCTTTCTAGACAGTAGAAGAGGGGCCAGAGGAACTGCAGTACTGATTTTTTCTCCTTGTTATGCATGCTGTAGAGACCTCTTATTTTAAAGTATTTTTTTGTGTTTATTTCTTCTTTGCATAAACAGCAAAGTGAAGCAGGTGACTGTCTGTCATTGTCTTGGTTTTTAAATACATTTCTTACATACATCTATGCCAGCTTCAAGGAGATAATTTTGAAAAAGCTTTGTCTTATAAAGCAAGTCTTTTCAAGCATAAATTGATGCCAGATACACTCAGGTGAAAGTCACAGATATTCATTAGACAACATTTTCTTGAAGGCATCAAGGCAGCTTTTAACCATCAGTGAAGGTGGTGTAGTTTTTTTAATGAATCTTGAGTAGTGAAAGCTAATGTATCTTTTGAAAACTAAATGACTGGAATAGATTGTGCTTCTATGAGGTGATTTATGTTTTTTCAGGACTTTTATATTGAAAAAAACAAAACCACAACCAAACAAACAAAAAATTGCAAACCAAACCAAAAACAAACAAACCCAAACCCAAACCCCCTACCTTTTCTCTAATAATCGTTAATCAATGATATTCAACTAAGGAAGCGTTATTTTAATGAAATTCAAATGACGTCTGACCACCAAATAAATATATTAGAAATCTTAATTATTGATCTTCATCCTTATTTATTCTATGGTGCTTTTATTTACTTATAATAAAATTGATTATTTACGTAATGTAAAGGATTTGTGTGCCTGAAATCTTTTTTTCCAGCTGTATTAGCTGGCTTAATGAAAGATACTCTGGTTTTCCACATCCATCACTTCTTTCTCTGAAGTTATTTGTCTAGTTCAGTTAGCTGACAGGTGCCTAGAGAGAGTAATCTGTCCTATCCTAAGAAATGTCTGAATCTGCGGCATGGATTGCCCTCTCAATTTACCTATCACTCCTCACTGACCGTAGAGGAAGTACTGATGGGTGACTGTGATTCCTGAAGTTGGGGGGATAGGAATCCCCCCATAAATGTTATGTAAATGAAGCATCTTTATAGATTGGTCATTTGCTAGGAAAAACAACAAAACATTTTAAACAGTATGTATTTGAGACCTGCATCTTTGTTTAAGACTTCAATTTTCAGAAATGACTGGTTTTTTCCAGTGTGTGATTGTTCATACTAAAAACATGACAGAGCTGTGATTCTTATTAGAAAGCGTTAAGCACCTACCTTTGGAAATCAAGCCCTTTTAGGGGTATTTCAAATTAGTCATCCAAAATCCTTGCTGATAAGGACACACTCTGTTACCAAGTTTCATTTCAGTTATTCAGTACTTACACATTTAAATCCCAGATATCCCAGCATGTACCCACGAGCTGCTCCTAGTAGTTTCTATTTCTACATAGCAGAAAGAGAGGACAGAAGTTTGTGTTAATTAGAAACACCCAAAAGTCACATAAATAAAAATAACATTGTGAATACTAGATTGGAGTAAAAGTTATTTCATGAACTCTAGATTTTCAGAGCAGGCATCCAGTTACTCGCTACATAGTTCTAAGAGCTGCTGCATTGTCAGCAGTTTCAATTTTTGCACATTTCTTTCGGTATTGTGCCACTTTCTTCATGTGCTACCACATTTTCAAACTTTGACTTGTAAACTACAATGTGTTGGAAATACAGTTGACATCAAATGGTAACATTCATCAAGAGTTCTCTCTGCCACTTTTTATCATATTTCATAGGTCACATTTAACTTCAAGCAGTATTTAACTAGGTTAAATGTTACAGGGCCTGAAAAAAAATCAAATACTGCTTAATTCTTAATATTTTCCCGATCTCTAGGTTTTCTGTAAATCAGTATGACTCTTGAACATACCATATTTAATATCTGAGAAGTATCTCAGCAATCGCTTATAGGTTTGTATCACTGCAGAAACAGGCTTACTTTTCATAATTTAGAGGAACCTCAGTGGAATATGATATCAAAGAGAATCTCATTCCTTATTTAAAGTACCTGAACTTTTAAATACATCCAAGTGCAGAGCAAAAGGTAATGTATACCATGTGAAAGATTTCTTCAGACAGTTCTGTGTCAGCTTTATACAAAGCTCTCTAACATATTCACAAGGTCTGAATACCATAGTGTTCTTACCTTATGTTACTGGCTTAATAACAGTATTCACTTTAGAAGTCAACTTTACTTTAACTTTTTTTTTTTTTTTTAAATTAAATAGAGTTTATTTCAAATCAGCCTGCAGGAATAATAGTGTACATATATTTCTGGCATATCTTATTTGCATAGTAATAAAAGATGAGACAGAATTAATGACTAGTTGCATATCTTCATTATGGTGGTTGGTGCTACAGCTAAAAAGAGGAAATTGTCATTCTGTTGTAATGCTACATGCTTTATTCCTTTTAAGAATGTTGATTTTCTTTCTTGAAATCTATCCAAATAGATAGGAAACGGAACTAGATGGGAGAAATTGCAAATGTAGCTACACAGATAATCAGTAAAGGATAGACAACTCCTTATCAGAGAGAACATTTTTTTTCACATATATCGAATCTCAGACCTCCCATTTCTCAAATCTAAACCTCACTATTCAAGGGAGATCTACAAAGTGCTTTTAAAGTCTAGGAGGTAAAATCTGTAACTACTGCTTACTAAAAAACCAGGGCAGCAACAGAAGCATTTGCATTATGGCCCATTATAATCCACTGATCCCTCTCTGTTGGAAAGATGCTGTTAATTATTTTCTTCTTTTGTTTCATGGGCCTATCACATCTTCCCATCTTCCCTTTCTAACACCAAGTACTGCTTCAAGTGCTACCTATGTTCTTGCTTTCCTGGTCTTTTTGATTAACCCTAAGCCGTCACCATAATTCCACTTATTCGTAACACCAGTTCCACCAATGTAACATTTCATTGACATGGAAAGAGAAGGGCTTTTTCATCCCTGCTATATTTTTCACCCCCATCCCATTCCTCACTTCAGGCACCTAGTACTTACCTTGTGTCAGCTCTGGATTTCATGGACCCATTCCTGGACAGATGTAACTCACAACTGTTGATGTGGCTTCATTTACTACATAGAGAGAAAAGTAGCAGAAGAAAAAAAATAATTGGCAGTTTCCTGCCATTTTGGTAAATTTAGTTGGTGCAGAGAAGACTGTTGGAAGCACAAGAGCCAGGTGAATGAGGGGAAATAGCATAGCAGCGAGGCAGTTGAGTTGGAATGGGGGAGGAGAAAGAGGAGTAAGTGGAAACCTTGCTAATTGTATTGCAGCCATGCATCAGATGAAATGATCTTATACTATAATTTAAGAGTAGTTGCAAATCTGGTTAAATATAATTTCATTGGAATTTAACTTCTTTTTGTCAGCTCTGACAAAGGGTTTCTATGTGCTGGACATGCTTTTAAACAAGAGAATGGATGTTTCTTTTAAAAGTGCCTTTTGATACTTTTGCATTGCCTGATCTTTTCTGTTATGTGGGATAGTATTTATTCATATATATTATTTTGGCTACATGAGATTTATTGCTTTCTAGGAAAATGTTGACTTTTGTTAGAGAGAAGTCTAATGTTTAACATTTTGTCACTGAGTATCTATTTCTAAGCAAAGTTCATATTGATTCAGCAAAAGATCGGGCAGATACTGTTCTGTCAAGTGTTTTTCCCTCTGAACATGTTTTAGCTATTTCTGTGTTTTGATACTCAGAGGTCCACTTTGTTTTCAGAAGAGCAGTTAGACTTTAATTAATAATACACACTTATAAGGTTGAAATAATACAGTAGTATTTCTGCTAGTCTGAACAATATGAGTGGAAGCAGACAATAAAAATCCATTGTATATAGCTTTGTTACGTGTGCACAAGTAAAAAGCAATTTCATGATGGGTCATGCATACCACACTCCTTTATGGAATCCAGCTGGTATCCAGCTCAGAAACTCAGTCAACTCTTAGAGAAGAACTTACTGCAGATTGTCTTGTGTGTCTTCCATTGCTGGTGCTGGTCTCTTGTATATAGATAGCATTGCATTTTCATGAGCCTATCAATTTTTTTTTTTTCTTTTTTACACAAGAAATCTAGCAGAGTTGTCTTTTATTCTAAATAAGCAAGGAACTGTGCACAAGATTCTAGTTCTGTCAGATGCCTTAGGGCTACCAAAATGAGAATTCTTCATTACTATAGACAATGGAAATTTTTTTCCATAAGCATCTTTTTAATATTAAAATTTCAAACTTTCCTTTGGAAGTACACATTTTGAAAGCTATGATTGTGTATGATGAAGTACTAGTTTTGCTTATCCTTTAGAGTGTTTCCTGCTGAGGAATATGTTTTTAAGGAACTATTTTCTATTTTTCCAGTGGCAATGGAAATATAGGACACTTTTCCAAGTCCTTTTAGCTGCTGGCCCAACTCATCCAGGTGTGGCTGGATCCTGAGGTGCAGTTGAGACTGTGACAGTTTTCTTCAGTCAAAGACTTAGCCCAATGAAATAAAAGGGAATCATGGGCTGTATTCAAAGTCATGTAGAATGCCAGTCAGGCTTTTGCTATTGTTCCATTTATTAATTAATTTAGTAGGTGAAAACTGTTGAAAGTTCCTCAACAGATAATAATTTCAAAAAGGGGAAAAGCTGCATGGGCAGTGAAGAGTCAGGCAGTGGTTTGAGCTTTTACAAGGTTTTACTGCTGAAATGCTGTTTTAGCAATTTCTTTTTAATCTTCTTATTTAATTAAAATAAAGGTTGAGCTAGTGATCTTTTACTTCAGCTGTGTCACACAAACATCAC
This sequence comes from Astur gentilis, assembly GCF_929443795.1. Classification (NCBI taxonomy): domain Eukaryota; kingdom Metazoa; phylum Chordata; class Aves; order Accipitriformes; family Accipitridae; genus Astur; species Astur gentilis. The sequence goes on from NC_064896.1 coordinate 18,816,365, forward strand.
TTCGTTTCATTTTTATGTTCCTTGTCACAGATCAAGGTATATCATCAAGGTTTTTAATCTATATTTGTATAGTAAAACTGGTAAGAATGTACATTGCATTATAATACTTGGTGCTGCTCAGCAGCGCAGTCTGGGTAGGACATTGCCCAGGCCAACAAAAGGTGAGGAGATCCATGGAAAGCTTCTGTATCCACTTGACCCTTCAGGTTTACTTTAGGGCATTTTGTTAGTCCACGGGAGACTCCCGAAGTAGAAGATTCTGATTCTATCCCATTTTCTAGAGCAGTTGCACTATTCTAAGTGAAAGTAGAAAGGGTTTGGAATGAAGGTACAGGACTTGAGACTTGCTTAGCATCTCCCAAGATTGGGCACCCTAGTCATGATACAGAGAAATGCCAAATGTTGCTAAAGGAATGTACATTTAAGGTGAGATCACTTTAAAATGTTAAGAAAAATCACTTTTCAAAATACTTAGTGACACTGTCCATTTCTTTTTGCTGCAAAACTGGGGTTCTTCCTCTGTGGGAGATGTACCTAATATAGTTCAGGAAAGGAAGCCTGACTGGAGTTAGGAAGCAGGAACTTGTTTCTTCCCAGAAAAATAGACCTCAAGCAAATTATCAAAGTGAAATATTGTTTTTTTTTGCTGCTAGCAGGTATTCCTTGTGGAGGTAACATCACACTTCTCTCACTCATGTTTGCCATTTCTTTTGGAAGGTTTCCTGTATTTCAGTGTCTGTTTTTCAGTCATTTTTGATTGGCTTTTGAAAGGCAAACAAACTACATTCTTTGTGTGCAAGTAACTTACAGTGTGATGATCCGGACACTGGCTGGACCCCCGATCTTCCCTAATCCACATCCTCTTCATCGTGCCATATTCTTTCTCCAAAACTGAATTCAAAATAACATCTGATCTTCATGACTGTTCAACAGACTGTGCAGAAAAACAGTTTTTTCACGTTTAGAAACATGAACCTGCCTAAAATATTATGCCATTATCTGTAATGTCAGTTTCAGGGTAATTGTAATCCCATATGATCAATGATACAGTCTCTTTAAAAGCCTCTCTTAGCTGTATAAACATTGGCAGATTTCTTTTTTCATCATGTCCCAGAGACCTATAACCACTTCCATTGTCTTTTTTTTTTTACCTTGCCATCTGTAACCTTAATCCAAATTCTCCAATAAAGTTGCTAATTTACGTGGGTCATTTTTTTTTTAATTAACGTATTAATGTCTTCACTTACATGGTTGCTTTCTATTCCTTAACCAGTCTGAGTTTTAACTAATGAATATTGAAATTGGAATATCGTTGCCAGCCTTCCAATTGTGTATTTGGGTACATAATCTATTCTCAAAGAATAAAAATTTCGCCACTGTAGGTAGTGTCAAAATGAGCCAGTCACCAGCATTGAATCCCTGTATATTTCTAAGATACATGATTTTATTCTTCTTGGTTCTTCAAATGTTTACTCTTGGGTATTTTAAATATATTGATTTCATATTTTTAATTTGTTTTCTGAGCACTTCTGCACTGTCTTTGCTTGCAGCCCTGCAATGTTCTTACTATACTATACTTCGAGAAAATAAAAGTCAAGTCTTTTTAGGAACAAAATAATTTTTAATTGCAGAACTTGGGAAGAGGGAAGGCAGCATAGAAGGGAGTGACAATTCTTGAGCTATTTATATTTCCATTCTTAATTTGTATAGCTTTTGGACTTGGATTTGTGGACTTCCTTCTTAGAGAATGAGCCTAGAGAGGAATATGTGGGAAAAAGTGGTAAGTCATAAATGCTAGTCACCGAAAGAGCAGAATCCTGAGGGCAACTGGATGTCTGTCCTCCATTGTCTGTTTTTGTATACATTAGCAGCCATTTCAACCAAAAGAAGCAGATTTTTAGTGCAAAACAGAGCTGAGGACCTGATATACTACCATACAAATTGCAGGGTTCTTTCATATCCAGTAACTTTAGTCTGGTTCTAGTGGCTGAATGCCTATTTCCTTCTATAATAAGTTAGGTGACCTTCTGAAGCACATCTCCCAGATTATTTTAATCTGAAAAAAAGTCCATTTTATGAGCTTCAAGAACTGTTCCATGATTCAAACTAAAACGCTGTAAGTGGCAAAAATTGGCATATTTGCTTCAAAAGTATGCTACTGATCTGAACTAAAACAATAATGTAGATGCCTTATTGTGGGCACATGTACACCAAAATCCAGAGGTGTAACTGCTACTTGTGAAGATGTGTCTAATACTGCAGATTTCACTAGAGCACTCATAGTGCAGGTTTTGATCATTTTCAAATACTTTTAAAAACTTGCAATGCCTACATAGAGGTTTTAGGTTTTGTCCACGTGGAAGATTTTGCTGCCACAGTGGTTCTTTTATAATCACTTAATCTAGATATTTCTAGGAGATAATGGATATGTTTGCAGGAACTGCAGTCTCACCTCTAAGTTGCAATGGAGGCAAATCTGGAGTTAAACAGTCCTAAAGCTGACTCATGTACTAGCCTTTATTCAGTAGCTCAGAGCAGAGATGCCTTAGAAGAGCCATCAGGGAATGCCTACAGTGCTGCTCCTCTTGCTGTGTCTGTTCAGTGGAGAATGGATTCAGGCTTCAGTGCTGCCCATCAGTAATCTCATCTGAGCTCCACAGGATGCCTTTTAGCTTTCTGGGCATACAGTAGGTAACTCTTCAAGTATTGTCATTATAGGCCAGATGTGCTAGCTCCCTATTCACTCTCTGAATATGTGGGTATTGGACTCATTTATGGGATCAAGCCCTAAGTATTTAGCTCCCTTATGGATGTTTGACAATACCCCAGCATGGTATGCCCAGAAACATATTTTTTCAATCCAGCTGTAGCACATCCATCAGTCTCCTACTTTTCTTCTGTCCTTCACCATCTCATTAGCCACTTTAGGTCATGTAACTCGCTGCCTCCAGCTTTGAAAGCTTGCATACCCAACGTCATCATTTCACTCCATTGCTGCAATTTCTAAATAAAATATCTGAACCTTTGAAATGCTGTCTCTGCTTTCTGTATTGCCATTTTTACATAGAATACCTATATGTGGTTAATATGCAGAGTATTATATAAAGTACCAAGGAGGAGCTGGGTCTAGTGAAGAAAGATTGATGAGGTTTGACACGGGATCATCAGCAGAAGTAGAACTTTTATGAAGGTCATCACCTTTTGTTGTAGGAGATATGCCTTCTGACAGGCATACTGCGAGGGTATGTTTTTAAACAGAGTTTATTTTCCTGGACATATGTTTTTAAGGTTCTTATTGTGGCACAGAAAAATACAAAAATAACAGAAAACAGTCACCTGAGTTGGTTTTCCAATTAAAATATAAATAGCATCATAAAGTCATGACAGTATCATGAGCTGGATTACTTTTTTCATAGGAAGGGAGATGTCAGGCTCACTGCCCTCATAAAGATCCCCTAAAGAAATTATCCATAACGAATTTCCTCATACTATCAACCCTCTAGGATGTATCTCCCATACGCAGATGTTTTTACCCACTGAAGCTGTGTTCCATAGGTAAGTATGCTGGACAAAAGACCTTAATATATTAATTTGTAGGCACGGGATGAGAGGTATTGTACTCAATTCAGACGGGCATCCAGCGCATGAACAATGTTGGCAACAGAGGTAGAACTCAGTTTATGTGGAGGCTTCCTTACAGATGTTTGTTGGGATGGGTGGCTTTCTTGGACAGATTATGATTTCGGAGATAGACAGATACCCTCAGTTCTGCACAGTTCCTTCACGATGAGTCTCCATTATAGCTGCATTTAGAGGACTTTCACCAGAGGAAACCAATTTCTACAAAGCAGCTCCGAGCTTCAAGGAGGGTTTTTCAAATTCTGGAGTCTGCTCTTGTTTGCATAAGGAGAGAGGTTAGCAGGGCTGTGATGTAGCAGCAAGCTGATGAAAAGATTAAAGGGAACAGATGCAATGTGCTAATGAACTACAACATTGAAGAGGATGGGTTATCTCACATAAACTGTGGAGGGAATTGTGGTTTGAATACAAGATCATTTCTGGAATAAAATCACCATATTTCCCAATGCTAATTGCCAAGCATTCATTCATTTCTCAGATACTAACCAAAATAATAATCTGATTTGTAGCAGTCTTTCACTTTGAAATCTCAACGATGTCTGAACAGGCTGCAGAGAATGCCAGAAAAGAGGTGGAAGCTTCCAGAGGAATAAGAAATCAAGTTTATTCCAAATATGGGAAAATGGGGAAAAATAAAACTAAACCATTTCCTGTTCCACTCTATGACTTTATGAGCATTTTTATATCTTTTTCTATTCACATATCTATTTATAAAGTGTATTAATGCTTAGGGAGAAAAGGCAATACTTCACCATAGCTGGTAATATATTCAGACGCTTTTGATTACTACTTGTTTTATCCTCACATAAGTGAAACACAAAACACCCTGAGCAAATAAATAGTGATTTTAAGCACTAGCAAAATACCAAAACTGCAGGGAAAGCTATGGAAGTCAGGGGTCAGTGAAGCTGCAGTCACATTTTGTTCTGATTCCTATCCTCCCACCCCCTGCCAAAAAAACCCAAACCCAAACAACACGTGTATCAAAAAGCCCTCTACTTTTTCTCCCAGTATAAAACCATTATCTCCCAGAGTAATCTTTTGGCTATATTCAGTGGGTTTATGATGCATAAAGTATTTTTATTTCTTTAAATATTTTTAATGATGCCAAAGAGAATAATGAAATAAATGGAGTCAATCTATTCACCTAGATGAGTAGGTAAGGAAAAACAGGGTGAGTACTGCATGAAATACCATCAGTACATCAAAACAGAGCTGAGCTTGGGGTCTAAGCTCACAGTTTCATCTCAAGATACAATTCTGTGCCGCACCCCTCCTACAATCACGGTTGCATTGTTTACGTGATTTTAACATGCAGGAAGGAGATTGCTCAGACCAATGAAATTATGGTTGAGTTTGTTTCTGCCCAGAGATACCATAAAGGCAGCAGTAAGATATCTATGCTGTCTTCCTTGGGCACAAGAGAACATAATCTTTTAGTAGTCTTTTAGAAAAATAGCCTTTGCTCTGCATGGTTCTCTTTCCAGCTGTGAGCTAAATGTTTTATTATTGTCTACACATCCTGAATCTATAGCTCAAAAAAGACAGCATACTACTGTCTTCTGTTAAGTTCATAAGAATGAGGCTGGCATTGTCCTTTTTTTGTCATCATTTATCGTTATATTGCTATCAACCTTAAATGCTGGGCTGAAGTGGAAGTCCACAGGTAAGATTTTTGGGGAACTATCAGAGTGAACAAAGTACCCAGGGAAATATAGAGTTAAGGGCCAAAGGTGGATGAGAGGGAAGAAGGGCAAAGGACAGAAGAACAGAGAATATTGGGACAGGGACAGAGCAGAACCTTGTGGAATAGTGCAAATCTGTATACTTGCTGCCCTTAAAGTCCCAATATTTGAACTTGCAAAAAAGAGTTGAGCACAAACCATAGCTGCAGACCATCAAATCAAATTCTTGGCAAGTTCAGTTCCATGTTTGAGTTTGTATCTGCCAGATGTATTTATAAAAAGCTCAAAATGAAGCCTAGAACTGAGTGTCCAAAATGGCTGTAAGGTTTCATCCAATCAAATTCTCAGGTTTTTTTCTCCTCTTATGATTTTCAAGGCTCCTTAAGTATTTATTGTACCTTGAATTTCCCCAAGAGAAAGAGAAATTTTTATTTCTAATAGGCAAATAGTTTTCTGCTTTAAAACGTTTATTCAGTAGGTTGTAAGCAAAATTTAAAAATGAAGTACATTCTTAAGCACTTGAAATGAAGCCTGTACTCACGTACTATAATGAGTAAAAATGCTTTTCTAATCAAGAAATAAATACATAATTAACGCACAAATAGTGATCTGGGGTTGGACTTTGTTGACTGAAGAACACTGCTATCACTATTAATAGTAGTAATAACACTGGTAATTATTGAATAATATATTGTTCTGGATGGCATGAATGCTATACTTTTACTGCTTAGATATTTCTAGGGAGATGTAATTAGATTTTTGTTTATTTTCTTTATTCTCTCTGTTCAGGACGTTTCTTCCTCTATTTCTCTTCCCCCACTGCCCAGCCCCCTGCTATCTGTGACAGAACGCTATTCCTCTTCTGAGAATGACATACTTTTACCTAAGAAATTACTATGGGAAATATGTACGTCCTATCTCAAGTTATATTTTCCTAGAATTTTGGTAAAATACAGAATATAGAGCAGGACTTTATCTATTCATAAAGACTTGAAGAAGATTGCCAATGCTGTTTCAATTGCGTTAGTATTTTTTATATTTAGTATTTTACAACACTTTTATTCATAATATGAAGACTATTACAAAAATTCAGTAGAAAAAGAAGATTCATAAAGAAAGGCAATAGGCTTTAAAAGATAATTGTGAAGCAGGAATACAAGGTTCCCTTTTAGATTCTGTGGGGTTAGGTATGATATGACCTGGTTATTTAATATGTCAAAGGAAATCTTCCATGTGGATCTTTCTTGCTCTAAGTTTGAAGGAGAAGTCAGCTGTCTTAGCTACCTGACCTATAGAAGCTCTTACAGGTTGTTAGAAAGCCACAGCAAGAGGATATTTGTCTGGAACAAATGTACTTTCTCTTCACAAATATTGTACAGACTGTGACAGAAGTTGAATCTAATTACTGCAGTATGCTGCTGTCAAGTTATTTTGTCTGTATTTGTGGTGTTTTGTGCTGTTTTGGTGACAATGAGAGTCCTTCAAAATACAACAGAAGTGCATTTTGTATAGTTTATAAGTACACAGCAGTTGTTGAGACCAATTGGATTATTACAATATCAAATTATGATTATTACAATATAGAAACAGGAAAGTGGGGGTAGTTACATAAATTATACTATTACCTCCTTGTAAGCTAACTACTGACAGTTTTGAATTGTATGTAATTTGTATGTGATAGTTCAGTGAAATACTGTGCTATGATAAGCATACAGGCAAGATAGACTTGGGGCTCTGAATGCAGCTTTAGAATAATAGTGTCTTTTCATTTGAGAGTTCAATCATGTGGCTTTAATGTTCACTGAAGACATTTTTGTATGGTATACGTGCTGTTGTATTACATACAACAGGTAGAGACGGACCTTCCACTGTGTTCCAAGTTAGGTTTTAGCATCTGTTTCCTTTTGATAGCTAATGATCTGTCATTATAGTTAATTCAAAGGTGGTGGAAATCTTCATATTTTACTTTATTATATTATATTACATGAAATATATTTTATACTTTTTTCTAGAAAGTTTTCTAGTTACTTTCTTTAATGTCAGAATAAATTACAGCATTGGGAAGATCTGTGGTGCTGTTAGTTTTGCCATGCCAGGGTTCTGTACTACAGCATTGGTTTTATGGAAATGTACTGTACTAAACGCCAGAAGACATTTTCTTTGAACTCTCATTAGAATGAATTCTAAGAGTTGTTCCTTGAGACTGGGTTTTGCAGACAGAAGATATTCTGGAAAGGAGTCATGCTAGCATGAACTCTTTCAGTCTATAAGATTTATTTTTTGAGCCTGAAAACAAATGCACATATCTTATTAATTTCCCCTGTTGTATACATTAAAAATAATATTATGAATCCTTTAGACAGTCTTGCACAAGCTCTGCCTATCCAGGTGTAAAACTGCTATAGCAGTGCACTACATGCCAAGGATTGGCACTTGTATTTGTTTTACTACTATAGAAATTACATAAGGAGTTATTACAATTCCACTACTACAGCTACTGATGTTCCTGATATTCTCCTCTTCACCTCTAGGGTGTTACCCGAATCTTCAATTTTTTTTTAAAAAAAATGGAATTATCTTCCACTTCTTCACATAAGAATGTCTTGTGTTATAAATTGGTAGCTATTCCTAAAAGGGATACAGGAAGCATACAAATTAAAAATAAATATTGTGAACTAGTCTCTTTTTGTCAAAAGTCGGTTTTGAGTTCAGAAGCAGATTGGAAGAAAATTGTAAGTAAATGAGGTATAGGGAAGGTTGCTAAAATAAAAATTAGATTTAAGATTGACATCTAAATTACTAAAATATTCCTTTAAAATTATTCTTATTTGAGATTAACATGATAATAATCTCCTTTGTAAAGTTGTAATGTAGTGCAATGTGCATGTGAATTGCTGAAATTAATGACATTTGCAATCTCAGGGACCTATCGGAAGTCATTAGATGTTTAATTTTTCAATAACCAAGAACACTGTTTTGTCAGATTGTTTCACCTGAAAGAAGGTGAAAAAACCAAAAGCCTACAAATCTCTTGAAGCTATTTTGAACTGTTCCCAAAGTGGCCTTTTAATTAAAATTTTCAGTAGAAATAATAGCTAGCTGAAATATCCTTGGAAATAGAATGCATTGTAAAATTGAAATTGAGAGGCCATGACTCTGTTTGCCACTACCCAGAATAGCAGGGTATCAAACCTTACTTGCTAGCATTGCCAGTTTAACAGTGAGTTTCAACAAACACTCAGGTATTTCATTTGCCAAGTGACTAGTACACCTTGGTCTGTGTGACTCAGGAAGTCCGGTTTGGAACTGTTCATAACAGATAGCTGTGACTTCTGTAAATTGTATGTCAGGACAGAGCATTTTGACAATGTTTGATGAATGTCTTACCTGGAATTTAATAGTAAATCTCCATCCATTTGTAAGTTGGAAAAAAATAACAAGTGCAACATATTTTTCAGTAACTTCAGCTATTGAGGTCAGTATTCTCACAGATGGTTCTGGATGTCTCAGTGTTTGGATACCAAAGTTGGCATCTCTTTGTTCTGATTTTCTTAGAGTGACACCCATTATTACTTCTGTTGGAGCAATTGGCAGTTGCAGTATTGACCAATTTACTTCAAGAGGAATAAACAAGTAAAAAAATAAACAGGATGAGCATGAGCAGTAGTTTACGCCCTCAAGAACACACACAAAACCCCTTGAAGGCTGAAAAGTCACAGTATTGAACCAATTAACAGCATTATAAATTTAAAACTTTACTATTGAATCTACAGCAAGTGTTTGTATTGAAAGAATTATTGAATAGCAGGCATTTATTATAACTGAAACTATCTTTCTGCAAGATCTGTGAAAGATGTCTGGAATGTTTAAATGTTTTTATTTTTTGTGATAAAACTGATAGTTCACTTTTTATTATGTATTTGCTTTACTCATACTTGAAAACAGTAGGATCAGACCTAATTTATATCAGTGACTGCACAGACATTTGGTACACATAGTCTTTACCTGGAAGAGGTTATTATGTAAATATACAAGACAAATTGAAGTGGAGAAAAAGGGAGAATTAGTATGTCTATTTTAGAAACGACACACAAACGGAAGAATAATCAGCACTTTAATTACGTTGTTAAGTCTCAGTAATGTCACTGGAACTATCTAGGTGAGTTGCTTGCAATGAGTACTAAGGGTTAACTGTCTCATCCAGAATACTTTTCAGAGTCGCCCTGGACACCTGTGACAGCCTGGTATGTAACTGAGATCTGCTAGCTAGTTGAGTGCTTCTCTGAACTGTGAAATCATCCAGCTATGAAACATACCTGCTATCTATAAAGCAATTGTTCAGGGTTCCACTAGGATGAAAACCCAGTAAAGAATTACTGTGAGGAAGGGAATAGCTGATTAGCTTCAGGAGGGAAATGTCCAGTTTCCGTGACTTTACAATAAAATTTTCACAGAAAGGTGAAAGGAATTCTAAGTCTGTTGCTTCAGAAGGTGAGAAGAAACCTCTGACCATGTGATTTTTTTTCCCCAGAGGTATGTTCAAATTTGGGTTTTAAATTGGAGGAAATTAAAGAAGAATGTATGAAGGTTGTATTTTTATACTTAAGATCTTTTTGAGAGCTTTTTGCATTTGATGGTTTTAATCAATTTTCCAAGGAACAATAAACTGAATTAAATTAAAAGATACGTGGAACAAAGTTTTTAATTTGATTGACCAAGTTAACTGTGTGATTAACTATTGTCCCTTTTTCTCATGCTTGCCATCGATCTCCCTTAGGTATTTTCTGTCTTGCATAGTGCATTCCTTAGTGTTGCAAAATATGTTGTCTGCTTCAAAGGCACCTTAATATGTGGGGCCCATTATTTTGAACTTGCTGCTGATGCAGTGGGAATACTAATATTTCCTGTGATCTGTCATTTGATCTTCTCATTTATTGCTCTGTATTTAAGTTATAAGCTCACATCGGAGTGCAAAAAAGCTTGGCATGAAATAAGTAAAATATCAGCAATAAATCACAAATATTTGCAAACCTTTCAAGGAATTCCAATAGCAAAAAAAATGAAGTGTAGCTTACAAGATCCAGTGCTAATAAATAGCTGGTTCTTCAAAGCTGGTACATGCATAATGAACATTTGCAATCTGCATTGCAGGCTTTTGAGTAGATTATTGTAACCTGACAGTGATAGTTACATACTGCAATTTGCATTTCAATATATGAATAATTAATTTTAAATGTCTGTAAAACATCTTCTCTTCTAAAAATTTCAGCAGCGCCTTTTCCAGTGGTGAGCAACAGCAGCATTTTAATTAGCTCAGTCTCATTAGCTCTAAGACCTGTTGATTTCTATGGCATTCCACTGGTGGTGGGTTTGTTTTACTACCTTCCTTAGCATTTAGATGTTGCTATATCCAAATGACAAGCTACGTAATTAAATTCTTCTGGTCATTTAAAAACATGGACAAACTATTTTTTAAATTATTTTTATGATCAGCAAATGAAGCAGTATGTTTAACTTGAGCTACTAACATCTAGACAATGAAATGATACAGTTTTCTTAGTAGAAAGAGAAAATCTTGGACTAACACCTTTGAAAATTACAGAGATATTCTGAAAATATTTAAACTGAAAATTGTGCTATTTTTTAGCACAGCTTGGACATCTTCCTGTAAGTCTTGTGTGGCCAGTTCCATTGAGCAGAGTGGTCATATGAGGAATGACTGTGTGAAAAACAACTGCAGACCTGCAAACTGTAGTCTTGTTCATTTTCCATTAAACCATCTGGTATCCTCCAATGAATCTCTCATTAACACACTGTATTTCCACTTGAGAAGGAGCAGTGAATGGCACTAAGATCAGTTTATATCAGTCTTTCAAAACAGTCTCATTTTTACTACCAATTCACTTGGCTGTAGTTGTAATTTTAAATACATACTTAAATCTCTGTAAAAGCTTTAAAGAGAAATTGGAGTCCTGTTTATTTTGCGATCCCACCTAAGGCAACACTGTTCCTAATATGGCTCTGAGACTCACTTATTTCCTAGGCTTCATAGTGTCTCACTATTCCGGACTGCTCAAAGGAGGAAAGGAGATCTTTAGCCTTGTCAGAAAGGGGTCCTGCAAACCCAGTAGCTACAGGAGACTGATATGGTGTGGGAGCTTCCATTTTGTAGATGTAAATTTTATTTTTTAATCTCAGTGTGAGGAGTTTACCCCAGCCAGCAGCTAAGCACCTCTCTTCCCCCCACAGTGAGAAAACTTGTGTGTTAAGGTAGACAGTTTAATAAACGAAGGAAAGAGGAAGAAAAAGACCCCAAACTAATAATGTGAAGGCCGTCACTAACCACCTCCCACAAGACTAGTAGGCCCAGCCAGTCTCTGAGCAATGTCTACCTCCCCCAAATCCCCTACCTTTTGTTTTGTTGCTGAGCATGATGTTCTGCAGCATGGAATATACCTTTGGTCAATTTGGGTCAGCTGTCCAGATTGCATTCCCTCTCAACTTCTTGCCCACCTCGAGCCTACTCACTGAGGAGGGGTGGGGGGCAGCGGGGTGGGAAAAAGAGAAAGCCCTGACGCTGTGCAAGTACTGCTCAACAGTACAGCCATCCCAACCAGACCCAGTACATTCAGCTTCATGATTTAGCACATTTTCAAATGACATCCAGTCAGCCATCAACAATGGAGTAATAGGTGATGGTTGGAGGGTCAGTGATAACTGAGTCCAAAACAGAACAAAGCATGCGTTCTGCAAGTCAAGGCGTTTTCAGGACTTGCACCACATCTGCTCTTCCTGGTGTTCTTGTCAAGCAGATAATGTAATATTGATATTTTCTCTTTTAAGATGGTTGTTTTCTAGTAGAAAACAAGGAGAAAGGAAATTTCCGTGTCCCTTGTTCGTAATTTTATTTTATTGAACGAGAGTGTTTAAGGGAAAAAAGCCATGAGTTGTGGCTCATAGTCTAAAATCACTGATGCCAGAAGTTTCCAAATAATTGCTCTGGTTGTTGTTTAGTCAAATATTTAGGTTATCTCATTGCATGTGGAAGGAAGCATTGTAGGGCAAGGTAGCGAGCTAAGAAATGAGAATTATTATCTCCAGTTCATTTTTTTGTATTTTGTTGTTATAATTAGATCACTAGAGCATATTACTGGGAATATATTGCTAATAGACCAGCAGTGCATGCATCCTTTATTATTTAAAGGATATACACATCTTTTGGAAGTCATACAGGACACACTCATGGGAGAGCTCACTCTAAACCCTGTCAGACTTTAACAGGAGTGGAACACACTCATGAGGTTATAAGAGGGAAGTCTGTAGAGAGACCAGAGACTGTATGCAGGTGCAATGTGAATAGATGAGGGTGTGGTAAAATTAATGATGTTTCACTTGGTTACATTTGCTTTAACTAGGTAACTCTACTCCATAAAGCTCACAGTTTGTGTTCCTCAAGTGCCTGAGTTGTGGCTTTCACAGGTGATAAAACCTTTTAGATAGGTAATTCGGTCATCAAATGGATGTTAGCATTCTTTGTCAGAATAGAGAACTTTATTTCTGGTGTTAGCTCTTTTCTTGTTTGGGAGTTGATTCAAGGGGTGGTTTCTCTTGCGTGTGTGCTTAGTTGCTTGCTTGAATCAGGATCTGTGTGTAAGATTTGCTGCAGAGCTTCTTTGGCTCTCTGAGATTTTGCTGTTTATTTCAATGAACTCTGGGTTAGGCCCATTTAGTGTCTGGGACAAATACTGTAAATACAGATAAAGAGGATGCAGGTTCAACTCTGACCCATCTCTTTGACCTGCTGGAACAACTCTCATTGCTTTGAAACTAGCTCTTACTATTGTGTCTTTCTTTGTCTCTGTTTCTCTAGCTGCAAGCATGACTTATATCTGTCTTGTAAAGTGCTCTGAGATTTACTGATGTGTTACTGTTATTTATTACTATCTCTGAATTGTCCCTGGTGAATTTTTCCCAAATGTTTTCATTAAGTCTTCCACAGACTTTGGCCACTGCAGAGTGCCAGTGGGAATGTTCTGGAGGATTTTCCTTCTGTTCACACAGTCCTGACATCAGATAGTCCAATGCTCTTGGTGCAACCAAATATCCGTTGCCTTTCCTCAGGAGTGGAATGCTGAATCTTGTATCAGAAACGTTAGTATTGTTGATGCATTCAGTTGTTAAGTTGTTATAGTGCAGCAAGTTCACAGAACTATTATTTGTGTTATATGCATAGAGAAGTGTTTAAAGTGTTCCACTTTGGTAAGACGTCAAATCTGACATAGGTTAGAATTAAAAGTTTCTGTTGCAAAGATCCACAGATGTTCATTTGTTTACTTGTTCCAAATAATGTGAAGCTTTCGCAATTCTAGGCTGGGAATAAAACAATCAGTCTTGAAATACAGCTACTGTAATTGTTCTTAGTTTATATTATTGTATTATTTAGGGTCAGATTATCCTCAGAATAGGGTTTAAACTGAATTAACCTTCTCTACCGACAGTAACTCAAGCAATTTGAATAATTGTATACATAGTTTTCACAATCATATACACCGAGATGACAAGGTTCAGCCCTCTGATTTCTGTATCAGACACCTGATACAGAAATGAGCCTTTCTGAAGCACACAGTATCAATCTGAGTTTGCTGTCCTTGAAGCAAATGGGAGTTTTTCAGTCAGAGCAGACATACTCTACAAAATTGAGAAAAACCAAACTCCATATGTGCTGAACCAGCAGGCAGAAAAAGTAGGTGTTCAGTGGTAAGTACTGCTGAGGCAAAGCTTCTCTTCATTGCTCCTACTGACCTTTTGTGTAGGACCTTCTCCCTATAAGCTAATTGCTTCCATTAGCCAGTTTAACTAACAATCTGAACGGCAGCTTATGAAATCCAGTTTTGTCTCTGTTTATATACTCCTGCCAGACAGAAGAGCAGAAACCTATGTTTGTTCTCACTTCACTTTGTACTTTTGTCTCCTCAAGATGCCTTTTGTATGGATTTATTAGGACAGCACGGGCTATCCTGCCAACTGTAGAGTGCGGAGAGAAAAGATGTTAATGTTTTCAAAATAAAGCCCTTTCTTACAAGCCATCATAGTTGAAAGAAGTAGCTTTCGTGGCTGTCTGTGATGGATTCAAATTTTGATGAGTATTGAATGAGCACCAAAGCCCTGTACATCACTGAAGACTTGTCTTTCGTAGCCAGTTGGCTGGCAAACTAACCCTATCACATTATTATCCTAAAAGGTATATGACTTGTTGCTTCAGTAAGCTATGATATTGTAAAAAGTGAATGCTGTATTTGAGCTCATGTAAAATGTACATGGATTTGTTTTGGTATCCAATCCCAAATTTCTTGACTGACCTGTTTGTAAAGGGCTGGTCACAGAGAATTTTCAGAAAAATGCAGCTATAGACTTATTTTGCATTTACACTGGAGATTTTATCTTTTATTTTTGCTTGCTTATCCTGGCAGTGTTTTTGTGTTCTGTTCAGATGCTTACAGAGGCAGCACAGCCCTCTATGTGTTTTGTTTTGCAAGCTGTTCTTACTGAAGCCTTGTTTTTTAAATTTTCTTAGTCTTATCTGAGTCATTAGGATTATCTTTATGTGTCAAATGATACACATAGTCATGATGAGGGGGAGTAATTCAGCACTTGTATTTGACATTTGTCATGTCAAGCAGTTCTCAGGATTTCATGTGTAAGTACAATGAGGTTTTTGCAAAAGCAGTCTGCATTTGCCTGAGTCTGTACTCTTTCAAACCAATTACATTTTAAATTCTTCCCACAGTATAGAAGCCTTTATGTTGTATGTATTTCTTTATAAATATTTTGTATTTTAAAATTATGCACAAGAAACTTACCAGGTTTTTGTATACAGAAGAGTATACATGTGAAAGATTATGAAGGGTTAAAATATATTTCTTTGCCATACTCCAGAACAGAACTCCAGATTTTTTTTGTTAAATGGAAAGCTATTTTGAAAAAAACCCGACTTCCTGAATCTTTTTTTTTTTTCTTTTTTGCCATGCTTATCCTGCAGAAATCTTATGCTGTGAAAGATAGTTTTTAATTATCTTGCTGTGTGGAAATTGCTTCTTGGAACTGGATGGTGCAATAAATGCTAATATTTAATTTCTTGTGATATGAGTTGAGATCTTGACTTAGGTAATAAGTAAAGGGAAGTTTGTTGACTGTACAGTAAAGGAAAGGAGCTAATTGGTTTGACGGGAGAACGATCTCTTTGAAGAGGCTATTAAAATGATAATTGGTAGGTGATAATTTAGTAGAATAGGTGTATGTATTTGTTCTGATTGACTGAAGTAAGGAGAGAACCATTCACTGCTAGAAGTTTTCTACTTATCTATTTGTTTCTTTACTGTGAATCCAAACTTTACTTCTAGCATAAGCCATATTTGCCAGCAAGGAAAGACAGTGATGCTGTTCAGACACAAGGCTGGATTACATGGCTACCTTTTCCAGCTGTTAAAGGTTTTCTGTAAGAAAAAGGCAACTCCTATGTTCTCTCTCTCCAATTATCCCATTCATAAAGGAAGATAGCAACACACCGTTTGTTGATATGGCAAACTCTTAATAGAAGGGACAGCCATTTACAGTATGTTTCTGTAGTTTTTTTCCTAAGGCTGATCTTCCACCACTTGGAAGAAGATAGGATAGCATGGCAGGTGCCCCTAGTCAGACAGCACTCTGTGTCCAGAGAAATGAACTCTGCCTGTGAGTAACTAAAATAGCTAAAGAGAAAAAGGAAACACTCTGCTTAAAGGCAACAGAATGCCCATGAGTACTCTGAGAGTTAACTGACTCTCATAATAAGAATGTTCTCTGTGAAAATCGGGATTTTTAACAAAACAAACCATACTTTTTTTTTTCCTACTGGTAAATCTGAATACTATGTTTTTTAAATGTACCCTGAAATGTTTCATTTCAAATCCACTAAATAACAGATGAATCAGAATTGCCCTGTTTTGGAAATTGAAGTTTACATCCCTCAAACCTGAACTGTCTCAAGGACCCTCTGTGAATTTCTCTTTGTCCTTACTTTCTGCAGTCTGTCATAGCATGTTTTAATTGTAAGATAGATAAGCTGTCCATGGAGCCTGGCCTATATAGGAAAAAAGACACAAGAATTTTCCAAAGTATGTGTCCAATTGTGACATATTGCATCTGGAAAATGCAGCTTACCAGTTAACTGGATTGAAATCAAATAAGTGGATACCTTGCTGAAAGTTTAACTTTCATTTAAAAGGTTGAAATAAAACTAATTAGTGTTTCCAAAGCAAAAATTGTCAAACTGTCATTCCTTAATAGTTTTGAAATTTCTAGGCGATTGATGATGGAAGGAAAAACAGAGCTGATCATAGGTGGTGGTCCTTTTGGGAGAGACCACATAAAATAAGTAGGTGTGCTATTTCTCATTATTTTGTTTTTTCCCAATGCTTGCAAGTACCTCTGACTCACAGGAGAGTACTGTTCATCATTCAGTTCTGCAATGTGAATTTGTGTTAATAAAAGTCTTGACTTCATGTTATTTACATGCTATTTACATCTTTCTCCAAAATAATCTTTTAATACTCTTTCTGGAGGGGTTATTCAACACAGTTGCCCATGGTATAGCTTTACTCTCTTTTCTTTTTTATTATAGCCTGGTGTCACAGTCTCTATGTTACAATATTTGAAATAAGTGAAAAAGTGTGTGAGGGCGGAAACCTAAGTTTAAGCATGCTTCGGGTAGAGCAGCATGGATGTGTCTACAAAACTACCTTCATCTATTAACAGGACATTGTGTTTATAAGGGTAAATGAGTAATTGTATACAGGCCTTGGCAATTTCTTGACCTTTGTATGACATTGTTCGGACATCGGAAGTATTGCTGTTTTGTGAGAAGTGCTGTGGCACAATGCCAGGCTGTGAACTGTGCAAGCATCTAACAAGAAGTAGACCTGAGGGAGACGTTTTAGGACAGGCTTAGATTGAATCTTACCTCATCCCCTTGAGCCACCAGTACAATAGTTAAATAAAAGACTTTGAGACCCTTTCTTCCTCAAAAACATTTTGTGAGATGTGACTAGAATCTGTCATTTGGTAGGTCTTCATTTACCATGTTTTTGATGATAAAAACTGTTTTCCATGGTTGAAGACAGACTTCAGCTATTTAATTTTCTTGTGTGTGAAGCACTGCACACTGTATCTATCACCTGAGGCTGTCACACATCTTCTCTGCTCTGTCGGACCGCATGATGGTGAAGGGCCACAAAAAAAGGCTGTAGTCCAGGGGCCAGAGTACTCTGAGGAGTGACTTCTCTCTTATTGCTGGACTCCAAGCTCCAGACACAGCTGAAATGCCAGAAATGTGTGAACTGATGGTGTCATGAGACAAAAAGTAGACAAAGGACAAGTGAATGATTCATATTTTTTGTTTGCAAATGTGATTAAAATCCAAGTATGTTGCATCTTTAAACAGATCAGTTTACATGACTAGATTCCAAAAGATTAACATTTGCTAGCAACAGTTTTCTTCTGGATGTTATTCGTGCTGCAAAGACTTTAATTGTTGATAAAGACGGTTTTTTAAGGCCTACATTTAATCTGCATTCTTGTGACTGCCTTTTCATTAAGTCAAAGTAATTTCTAAATGTTTCCTTTTGCCAATTTTTAACATTCTTCTAGTGATTGATTCATCCCTTTCTTTACCAGTTGTCCAATGAAAAGATATGAGACCAAAATGGGTTTTATTCCATGCTGGTAAAATAATAAAGCAGGAATATTGTTCATTATTTCCTGTGCACAGCTATTGAAATAGATGAAGCAAGGGAGAAGAGGAGCACTTTCCTTAGTGAAGAGGTTCTATAAATGGTTTAATATAAAAAAGGCAACAGTTAGAAGGGGACAGCAGAATTTTAAACATTCATAATAGCAGGCTAATGAACAGAGGGAAGAGAAGAGGTGAGAAAAAGGATTAACTTTGCTTATATGGACTTTCCGAGTGCCATTTGAGATTATTACTTCTTACTTTTTTGTCTTTGCTCAGAAGTACAAGCATATAGTTAAAAAGTCCTAAAAGTCTGTTATCTGGCCATAGAAAGAAGGTGCAGAGGAAATCGAAAGATTTGAGGGCCACTCTCAAGTGGTCCAGAACTACTCCCTAGCCTTCAGTCTGGTGGAGGTCTTGGGCACCTCAGCTGCTTCTAGATCAACTCAAGAGCCATGACATTGCACAAAAGGTCCCTTAGAACCTGCAGTCACCAAAATGTACTCCGTCTCTTTTGTACATCCTGATCACTAAGAGGTAAAGCCCAAAATCTCTTCTGTACACAATAAAAGAGAAAGGGTAAATTATGTAGTAATTAAA
This sequence comes from Astur gentilis, assembly GCF_929443795.1. Lineage (NCBI taxonomy): Eukaryota > Metazoa > Chordata > Aves > Accipitriformes > Accipitridae > Astur > Astur gentilis. The sequence continues at coordinate 18,835,055 of NC_064896.1, forward strand.
CATTCATCAGACCAGGGAACAAATAGTGTTTACCATAACTGGAATAGCCCATTCTGAAGGGTTACCTGCAAACTTTCATCAGAATTTTTCATCAGGGTCATGTCCTCTATTCGACAGAAAAACAGATGGAAATAAATTATTGAGAAAGTACTCTGGGTCTAATGAATTCTAGGAGGAACTAAGTCATAAATGGACAGTCATAAACGATTACTGGATGGAAAACTTTTCCCAAAATAGCCTTTCAGTGAAGTACTTTAGACGTCTTATGTCTTATATGATCAAATATTTAATATAAAAGCTCAAATACTCCTGGCAAAATAAAATGTAAACTTCCACCATCAAAAGCTTCTGTAAAGTTTTCATGCCAGTTGAATGGACTGGTACCTGTTTTCTCTGTATGCAAGATTAGTTTGATGGAGAAAGATTTGTCAAAATGTTGAGTAAGATGCTATCACATCTTAATGTCAGGAAAATTTCGAATTGCTATTTCACAAATCATTGATCCACTGAACAAATCTGTGCAGCACAAAATGGCCATTGTTACATGGATGTAGTTGTTTACAAAGTTGCAAAAGCATGTAAGGCTTATCATCAGTCAAATATATGGGCGGGTTCTCAGAATTTATATAATGGGAAGAGATGAAGTGTTCCAGTACATATTTAGTATAAAACATGAAATCTTTATTCTTGATACATTAGTAATTCAAGATTTCAGATAGATAATTGATGAAAAGAAAATGCTCGTCTTATGACATTACTTTTGGAAAATGGGATTATGTATCATGCACTGTGTGTTAATACCACCTTTCATCATAACACCTTTTTTGTACTGTGTGAAGGTACTGATTGCCCTTTTTTAATTGCTCTTTACCAACTCTGTAATGCTCATAGTGATATTTTTCAATTGGGTTGTCATAATAATGAAGGATTAGGTCCAGAAGCAGGAGAATCTAGGTCCTAAATTAGTTTCCAGTCCTTTTAATTATTACAGTTAATTAAAGAATTTTACGTAAAAAACACACATGTGCAAAGGTACCAGCAGTTAGTCTCTGTGATGAGTAAATTTGAGGCATTCTTCCATTTAATCTTTAGTTTGAACCTCAGTGTCTGCAGACTTAAAAATTAAATTTCTGTCTTGGTCATCACTTGATGATTATCATCACTTGAAGTAAATTCTTACTGTAGTGAGGAGGTAGGAAATAGATAAGAAAGCTACTTGACTCTGAAGGTCCATTTCATGCCAGGGCCAGATTGTGATGCATGTATTTCTGTTATGCATAACTTCACAGGTGAATTAAAATATAGATTAAAGTTTAGGTGAATATAGGATTGGCAGCCTCTGACATTCAAGTTTTTTGAGGCAGAGTTGCCAGTGACCATAAAATGATAGCTTTTCTTGAAAAGTCTTAGATCAGATGACCTAGTGGAGTTACAATCCAGTGTCTCAGTGTTTCACACCACTAGTGGTTTAGTAACGATTTAGTCTTTGTGCTGCTTAAGGAGCTAATGACCATTACATTGTCTTAAACACTTTTAACTTGCATTCTAAATTCTTATATTGTACACATATGAACAGAATATAGCTGGTCTTTTCAAGGCATTACTTCCAGGTTTAGAAAAACAGCCATCACTGTAGCACTGCAGCCCCAAATACAGCTCCCTAAACATGCAATTTGCAGTGCCTGTTCTTGTTTACCCTGGTGAGAAATGTAAATATGAATCCTCTTCAACTGCTTCCTCTGTCGATGTTGCTACACAGAAGGCAGACTTGGCAGCTATATGACCCAGATACCAAGCTCTGGAAGATTTTCCAATTGCAGAAACTGCATCTTGGTTGCTCATTGAAAAACAGTAACATTTTCTGTTGCCTAAATTTTAATTGAACTGTTCTGTTCAGGCTTGTAATTATTGTGATCATCCAATGTTTTTCTTTAGTAGGAAGTGGAGCCCTAAATTATTATGGTAAGTGTAGAATTTCATAAGGACTCAAAAAACTTCTCAATAAACAGGTTATATTATAGACTGACACTCTGCAATAAGTTCTGCAGGATGCTCTTCTGGCTTCGATCAAAATATATAAAGGGGTATGACATTGTGACACTAGCTGTTTTAAATGACACCTTGAAAAGTCTTTGGCATCATTGATGAAGGTTCTAGTGCTATGCAATGTGCTGGAATTGAGTAGAGTCATTGGATGATCTGTAGTACTTATAAACCAGATCTGATGGCACTCCTGAATCCCTGATATTGAAATTATGCATACATAGTGAACTGAATTTTGCTTCTTGTTTAAATCTACACCTTATGTCAAGCACCTTTCTTACTGTCTGCTTTCATGCCGGGAAGAATTTCCCCCTCAGTACATATATAAACAAGTTATAGGAAGGTCACTGTTTTCATGAATTATTTGCTGTGGCAAACCTAGTGATTTAAAGCTGTGTAGTACTTTTACCAGCAGGTTTCTTGCATTGTTAAGCAGAAAAGAAGAGGGAGGATATGAGGTGATTGAATAAGTATAAATTGGTGGCTCACATACATGCTGCTGGCAGTTGTGATGGTACAAGGCAGTAAGCATGTTACTTTTTGTGTAGATAAAGCAGGTTATTACATGGTAAAATGTTTATGCATACCTTTTAATGAAGATACTTTGTTGAAGATTTAGTGTTTTCTCTTAAGAGTGCCTAATTTTTTCTAAAAAATCTCAAATGTTACCTAGTTGTTACTGGTACGAAGTGGGAGATCTAGTTATTCATAAACTCAGGGGGATTCTCATTCAGCACAAATTACTCTCTATACTTAAGTGAAGAAAACAGGAGACCTTCTCATTAAGGTCATATCTTTGTTGTATCTCTACAGCATTACTGAGATGCTTTGTGCTTCATTTGATATAAAAGCTCCCATATTTATTAGTAATTCTGTTGATGTAACATTTTTTGTGGTTCTGGTGAATCCCATGAGATGACAAAGAAAAGCACAGTTCATAAGAAGCAAAGTAAAGCTTGCTGTGCAGTAGGTCACGCAAGAGCCACGTGGAAACAGTGCAAAGTAAAAGGAGATTGGAGAACAATGTCTGTTTCAAAGTAAAGCAGGATTTCATATAATATACCTATTTGATGTGACTAGACCTAGAGCTTAGATTCAAATATGGTAACAAAAGAAAATGTAGTTTATGAGTACATTGTGGCCGATGCTGTCTTTTTCAGTACTTTTGCAGTAAAAAAGTTCTCTGTTCTTAGGATAAAGTAAGAGATGTCCTAGGTCAGGTCCGTAATTTAAAAAAGGCAGGGAAAGCAGCTATTATTCATGTGGACTTCATTAATAAACGACAACAGCAGTATCTGATCTGTAACAAACAGTGAAATAAATCAGTGCATGGGGACTGTAGCTCTAGACCTGAGCACTCAAAAACTAAAGTGTAGATATCTATCTTTGAGAACTATTAGGTTGATAATCAATAGTGGAAGACAGAGAAAGGTTGACAGAGTCTCTTCTGCCAAAAAACCTTGACATTTTCTGAACTGAAAACAGGTGAGAATAAGGATGAATGTGTGTGGCTCACATCCACCTTTGACAGAAAATCTCTGAGCCTGATAATGAACTTGACTGTTTTCAGAATGCTGAGAGAGGATGAAATTGTTGTACCAGTTCTGAGTGGAGAAAATGCCAAATGCTTTTTAACCAAGTTAAAAAAAATTAAATGGGCTGTTACATATCAGAACCCACTGTCTCTTAAGCCTCTGTCTTGGTTTAGGCCCGGCTGGCAACAAAGCACCATGTGGCCACGCGCTCACTCCTCCACCCAGTGGAATGGGGAGGAGGAAATGAAACAAAAAGCTCATAAGTTTACACAAGGACAGGGAGGGATCACTCGCCAATTATGGTCATGAGCATCAATAGACTCGACTTGGGGAAGAAAGAATGTCAATTTAATTTGTTACCAATCAAATCAAAACAGGATAATGAGAGGTAAAACCAAATCTTAAAATACTTTCCCCCCCACCCTTCCCTTCTTGCCAGGCTCAACTCCCCTCCCAAGTTTCTCTGCCTCCTCCCCCCCTGGCAGCACAGGAGGATGGGGAATGGAGGTTGCAGTCAGGTCATCACACGTTGTCTCTGCTGCTCCTCCCTCCTCAGGGGCAGGACTCCTCACACTCTTGCCCTGCTCCAGGGTGGGGTCCCTCCCACAGGAGACAGTCCTCCATGAACTTCTCCAATGTGGGTCCTTCCCACAGGCTGCAGTTCTTCATGAACTGCTCCAGCGTGGGTCCTTGCCACAGGCTGCAGTCCTTCAGGAACAGACTGCTCCAGCACGGGCTTTTCCATGGAGTCATGGCCTTCTTCGGGGGCATCCACCTGCTCCGGCGTGGGGTCCTCCACAGGCTGCAAGTGGGCACCTGCTCCACCGTGCATCTCCATGGGCTGGGGGGGGACAGCCTGCCGTCTCACCCTGGGCTGCAGGGGAATCACCTCCTCTGGCGCACCTCCTCCTCCTCCCCCCCCACGGCCTTCTTCACTGACCTCGCTGTCTGCACAGGTGTTTCTCTCACATTCCAATTCCCTCTCTGCTACAGGTTTCTCCTTAAATATGTTATCCCAGAGGCCCTACCACCATTGCTGATGAGATTTGCCTTGGCCAGCGGCAGGTCAGACTTGGAACCCAGGAAGCTTCTAGCAGCTTCTCACAGGAGCCAGCCCTGTAGCCCCTCCCCCACTACCAAAATCCCACCACACAAATCCAATACAGCCTCTACATACATTACCATTGTAGCTGAAACTTAGATCCAGACATTTTCGAAAACACCTCTGTGCAGTGACAGAAATATTCAAGGTGGACCTAGCCCATAGCAGTTTCATTTTGATACTTCCGTATCCAATTAGAGAGATAAATAGAGAAATTAAAGGTGAAAAATACCTGCTAGGTCATACATTCAGCTCTGTCAAGACAGAAAATACAACAAAAGTTATTAGCGGTGTAAAACCATTTTGACTTTGTAGCAGAACTTGTCAGCACAAGATCTGTTCAGCAGGAGGCCTTATGCAAAGCAGCTGTAAATGGTTTACATTATTTCTGGGGCTCCCATTTGCAATAGAAGACTGTAATTTAACACACATGGTAGCAGGAGGAGAGCATGGTAGACTCATCTTGACGCGAGTTTGGTACCAGAATGGAGACTGTGAAAGAATGGTTTCAGTGTATTTTCTTTTGCACATTGTTCCATTTTTCCAAGTGGCACCTTCCAGGCTGAGAGCTTCAGCACGCAGTGTGGTTAGAAAGCCATTGATCTTTATTCCTTTGTGAATATAGAGAGATGATAAATTTCAGGCTTGGTGGCTTGCAAGAGTAACTTGATTCCATGTTGCTGTCTGCAAATTACTGACTATTGCTAATTTATTATTACATTTATATATATCAACACACAGCTTGCCTTTCAAGAATACCAGCCTTTGGTACTATTTGGAAATACTGTGCTTTTCTTTAATAAATTGCAAGCAGAAAGAAATAAATCCATTTGGCTGTCTAAAAATGGTACTGGTCAAAGCCCTACTAGGGAAAATGCATGGATGAGGAGACATCATTACGAGGACTTGGACATAAAGTCCTTGCTTTCTAAAGGGAAAGAGCCAATCTAAGTTGCAAGCAATTTGCATGTACTAGGTAATAACTGAGTTCTGCTAAGCAGATCTAGTAGAATCTCTATTTTAGGCTGTTTGGCATTAAATGACATATAAATTTCTGATAATGGAGAGACTGCTCAATTTATTTTCTAATATTTGCAACGTAATTTCAAATGTCAGTGGTAACATAGTTTGCTTAAGCGTTCAGAGAGCGAAAGCCTGCCCTGAACTATCCTTTATCTAGAGCCAATTACCTTCTGTAGCCTGGCACGTTCTCTAGGACCAAGGACTCATTCAGATATGCTATATCTCTAGTAGGCCTTTCCCTGGCAATTAATGCAATCTGAAGGACATACCAAAACATCTCAGTTTCGAGGGTGGATTGTACTAAAGGGTTTTTGTATTTCCAGAATAAAGCTGGATTTTCTCTCCATCTTTCTTATCCCTCCTTCTCTTTCATTCTACCTCTCTTCCATACCCAGGAAGGAAAGGAAATAATAGAACTGTGTTACCAAGCAAACTAGTTTTCAGCCAACCAGCTACCAGCCTACACTACACTGTAGTAGTCACATATCATTATAAACTGACTGCCCTGATGAACAGGTAATTTTACTTTGCTAACTCAAGTCATTTATTGTGCTCCTTCAAGTGTTAATTTTTATAGCACTCAGAAATATGCTAGATACTTCACAGATATGTATAGGATTAAATGATGATGTATGTCCTGGTTTCAGCTGGGATAGAGCTAACTGTCTTCCTAATAGCTGGTACAGTGCTATGTTTTGAGTTCAGTATGAGAAGAATGTTGATAACACTGATGTTTGCAGTTGGTGCTCAGTAGTGTTTAGACTATAGTCAAGGATTTTTCAGCTTCTCATGCCCAGCCAGCAAGAAGGCTGGAGGGGCACATGAAGTTGGCACAGGACACATCCAGGGCAGCTGACCCAAACTGGCCAACGGTGTATTCCATACCATGGGACGTCCTATCTATTCTAGGAACTAGGAAGTGTGAGGGGGGAATCGCTGCTCAGGGACTGGCTGGGTGTCGGTCGGCGGGTGGTGAGCAATTGCCCTGCGCATCATCTGTACATTCCAATCCTTTTATTACTACTGTTGTCATTTTATTAGTGTTATCGTTATCATTATTAGTTTCTTCTTTTCTGTTCTATTAAACCATTCTTATCTCAACCCAGGAGTTTTACTTTTTTTTCCCCCCGATTTTCTCCCCCATCCTGCTGGATGGGGGGGGGCAGTGAGTGAGCAGCTGCGTGGTGCTTAGTTGCTGGCTGGGGTTAAACCACAACAATGTAGATAACCCAAAGCACTTGGGTATAAACAGTTATGCTATATAAGCACAAAGTTCACAAGAACAGTTTCTATGGTTAACAAAATGAGAAGACAAAGTTTTTTACCTTGCAGTGTTACATATTGGGCAGTTTGTAAAGTTCAGATTATTCTTTCTGGGGGAAGTAGCTGAAATTGGTGACTTTTGCTACAAAACTGTGACATTTCCTATTTTCTGTTCATTACTCATTACAGTAACAAATTGACTTGAATTTAGCAAAAAATAATGAGCTGATACTATTAAATGCAGAAGTGTAAAAAATACAGTAACTGCATAAAGTGCAGTAAAATAAAAGCAACTGTCTTTCAGAGGCAACATAGTAGACTAGTAGGCTGTTGGAACGTGGGACTTTTATAACCTTTAAAAAGGTAAGGTTTGGGTGAAGTCTCTTAGAATCGTATGGACTAACATAAAGAGGAACAGAGCAGTATGACTTTTGCAGGAAGATACATAAATTTGTTGCTTATATATCATGTATTACTCATGGAGATGCAGTGCTTACTGATAGACATCGCTAAGCCTAAAAGTCAAGATGGGGCATCAGAAAAAGATTCTGGCACTAATTGTGCTGAGACTTTACTTGGAAGACAGCAAAATAAGGTCCAGACTCCTTTTATTTTTGTTTATGTAGTATGTAAAAGTTATGCTTCAAAATATATAGAATGTATAATAAAAAAATGGTTGCTTTAAACAGAAATAATTCCATCAAGAATTGTGAGAGCATCCCTTTACTTCCTTTTCCCCCTCCTCAATGGACCAATAGCCATTTAATCCCTTTGCTGGAGAAATAATGTGATTTTAAATACCCCTCAGGTGGAGCTGGACACCAAGACCAGATTTCTTTGTCTGTAAGGGTTTTAGCCACTGAACTAATGAGTAAAAAGGGAAAAATAATAAAAAATTTCCGAAATAAAGTTAGTCCTAGAATCTTGAAGAAAAGCGTGGTTTATTGCAAAAAAATCTCTTCTCAGCTTTCCTTCATATCTACCTGAAGTCACCTGCCTCAGCCTGGTAGCTTTAGTGACCTAGTGGATGACACCCTATTCTCTTCACTGGTATGCATGAAAATCAGGATTATCCCTCGAATGTTACAAATCCTACCACTAGCAAGGCCCTGCTACCAAACCACAGCAAAGAACAAGGCCCTGTGATACCTCTATCTCCCCTGAAGCTGCCCTGTGTAACCTTGAGTTCTAACTTATGTAGACAGAAAGTTTCAATGTTCCTGTGAAACTGTGTCCAGATAGCTTGAGAAACAGATTGTTCATAAATTCTGATAAACAGAGGTCTGCTAAACAGAATTAAGGAATTTCATATGCCTAGTTTTCCCTGTGTTTCTTTGTCCCACGCAGGAACAATAGCTGCTCATTGCCAATTGAGCTGACAAGTGACATGACACTTTGTTTCAGTCAGTATATATTTTGTTTAATCTGTGAGAAGTTAAGTATTAGGCAAGATTTTTCTCTGTTATACTGTGTAAGTTCAGAGTAACTTAACATGGAAGGATCATTTTGCTCTCAACTCGGTGCACTCTTGTTTGTTTCTATATTGAAGACACCTAATTTTCTTTTCTAGGAATACTAGTGTGCCTTTTGGTATTACAGCATTTGGCATCATTAATTAAGCTGCATCACTGCTAGTAACTGGATATCATTGACACATACCTGAGATATATTATCACTAGGACCCCTTAATTAAGTATGCCAATTTGTTTATAATTAATTGAAGAAATTTATGGCATTAGAAAAACTATTACAGTAGCTGATATAAACACATTTGGTAATGATAGCAATGCCAAGTTTAAATGCTTTCTAGAAGAATTACTGATATTAATACCACAATGACTACTATTCATTTTGACAGCACTATGTAGGTGTGGCAATTATTAGTTTTATGCTCTTTTAAGTCTACTTTAAATATCAACTTCCACACTATTAGTATCTTTTAAAAAATGTTGCAGAAAACCATTCTGGGGCTCTGAAACTTTGTAGCACAAAATATGCATGCTGCATAATAAAGAAAATCTCTGAAATCTCACCACAGTTAAATTGAAGAGAAATACTTGCTGACATTATTATTCACTTAAAGATAGGGTGGGGAATTGTAAAACAAGAAAAAAAGAGGCAATCTTGGTCTAAAAAGTGTGAAAAATGGCTCTTGCATTTGAATGTATCAGTTGGATTTTTTTAATAATTTGCTCCTTAGGCAAGTATTTGTTTCATCTCAAAGCTAGCAAGAAAGTGATCTTTCATTGTGCAGCTGCAAAAAAGCAGACATTTCAGAAAAGAGAATTACTGCTTTGCCTATGTCTTATCTGTACTAGAAATGTTTTCCCCACCTTAATCTCAATTTACTAATAACCTTAGGTTTGTTACATCACCTCAAGAATTTCAAGCTACTCTTTGTGATGATTAGTACTTCTAATTGTCTTCTGCAAGGAGCACTATCTAGTTGATGATTTAAACTTTACAGTTCACAGTGATGATAGCTGTTAAATGTTAATGTAAAGTAATTAATAAATGAAATAAATGACTGATGACAACATTATCCTGAATGCTAGAAGTACTGAAACTGGGGGGGGGGGGGGGGGGGGGGGGGGAATAATCAGGTAATAAACTAGCGAGATTTGTTTGTTATATACATATCTGTTCTGTTGGTCTTCATAGATGGGAAAAGTCATGATGTAACAACACAAAGATAAATGTGAATTTACTGCTGTTTTGAAATACATTTGGTTACTGGTATCTAGTTTGCAGGCAGATTGAAGAGTTTACACACTTTTACACTTAATTCTGGTCTGAATTTCTCAAAAGTGTAAGTGCTGCTAATCCCACTGATTTTGAAGGGATCTGTTCATAATCAGCAGTTTTGAATGTCAGGTCATTTGAATCTAAAAGAAGCATGCTTTCCTGCCTACAGGAAAGGCTGAGGGTTTTTTTGGTGACTAGGCACTTGGGTTTTTAGTGTTATGAACTAAACCAGACCAAACCATAGTTTTTAAACAAAAGCTTTTTGGGGAAAAAAACCCAGCTATAAATATGTATGAATAAGATGGGAGAAATTTCCTTTCCAGTCAGTCAGTACTAAATAGAAAGCATCTGTCTAAGCTTTGAGAATGTATTTCTGTTTCCGTAATTGCATGGATAAGACTAACTGTGCCTGTTACACAGAGACAAATATGCTATCTATCTATGCATCTATATGCAACTTCAGTCCTTCAGCTTCTAGTTTGGAATTCTGTTCATGCAAAATGAGAAAAGTAAATTCAAAGGCTTACCTAAGAATACATCAACAATTAAATCTGTTGTTCTCAAGGTCAAGTAATATCTCTTTCTCTCTCTGCTATGTATAGAGACAGTGATGAGAAAGGGAATCTTCTCAGTGTTTCTAATACAGACTAATTTGGCTGTGGCATTTTTTTCTGGATTATGAAATGAAACCCATGTGGTGTTCACTACCTGGAAAAGGAAAAGTGGTTATTGGTTGCAGTAGTGACTGTGCTCAAAAGCAAAAAAAAAAAAATAAAAAATGCCATTGCCTGTTTTTCCATTACCTAACAGCAATAACAGCCATTTCTTAGAGGGACTCACTAAAGAACACAGCAAGGCAGGAAAATGGTAGAGGGAAAAAGAAATTGTATGCATGAGACACACTCATGTAAAAATGTATTGAGTTGTTGTGAACTGGATAAACAAATTATGTAAGTGACAAACTTAGATATAAATTACTTTAATTTCCTCATTTATTCCATAGTTATAGGAGATTATTACGAGTTGCCCATCTGAAAAAGTCAAAATGAGTATTTTAGATGATCTCAGAAGGAAGCATTTGTTGTGTTTTTAGCCCTTGGTCATGCTATTTTCTCTTGCCACATGAAAGGAAAGCTGTTGAAGACAAAATAACAGAAAATTCCTGTGTCACAAGATATTTCTCATCTGCCTTGCCAAAGTGTCTATGCAGTTGGAGCCTAGGATTTAGGAACTCAACTGAGGAATCAAATTTAACTCACTGGAAAGGAATTTATGGGAAGTGTTTGATTAAGCTACAGCGAATCACAGAGGTGAAGTCATCTCTGTTCCTAGACCTGGGAATATCTGGACTGTAAAGCTTCACAGATGTGAGGCAAGACAAATAAAAAAGGAAAAGAACTGTGCTGCACCTCATTTAGACCAAGGAAATCTTCAATTCAGATGCTTCATATGCTTAATATCCCTGCAAGTACTCAGTTTTCTTACTCAGAACTCTGTTAAGGACTGTGACTGCTGTTGGATGTCCCCAGCTGAAGTTTTAGTCTTTCAAGGCATTCAGGAACCAATTACAATCAGTTGCTCTTGGAGGACAATCTCACACTTTGTAGCCTCACACTTATGATGGAGCAGAGGACAGGTTTTAGTCTATATTTTTTACTTTCTTTTCCATCTGTCTTCAGTGTCTCACTTTATCTGAGAGGCCTTCTCTGATGTAATTTTCCAGCTTCTTTGCAGTGATTCAGCAGCTCACAGCAACCTGAAGAAAATCTAAGGATCTAACACGCATCATCTTCCAGGGTTGTCCCTTAAAGAACAACCTGAGAGTACACTGCTTCTATGATCAGAACATCCTGTTGTGCCCCTGTGCTGATTTGGAGGCTGCTTTAAATCTTTACCTCTGTTTACATTTTTGCTGTGTGGAAAATACAACAGGCAGAAAGAGAAAGTAACTTAATTCTCTGGAGTGCAGTTAGTGAATAGACTGTGATCAAAGACCTTGCACAGCTGCACAAAAGGCTTAAGAAGAAATTTCATTTATGCATCCTCAATCCAATAACCCATACAGAGGGCACTTTCAATATTATGCTGTGGACAATTGTCACACCATCTTGCTGTGTCCCTCAATATCTTCAAGACTAAATCTGGTAGAAGAAAATTCCTGTGCCCTTCCTTCTGAAAGTTAGTTGAAAGGGAAGGAGATTTATTTCCATTAAGATAGCAAAAATAGGAAGGTGCACTCTGGAACCACTGTGCAGCTGTACATAAACAGATGTGAGATCTCACATTGTCTCTTCTCCAGATGTCTGATAGTAAGATCTTGTTTGCTTTGTTTCTGAAGTAAGAAATTTCACCAGGTGTTGACAATTTCTGCTCTCCTACTCTGCTATCCCATTGTTATTCCAGGGACTGAGTGCTGATGTAGCAAACTGTCCTCTGGTTCTTAAGCACAAAGATCAACCAATCTACAATTAAAACCACACACAACATCACGGTAGATAATGGCCAGGATTTCATTTATTTCAGTATATCAATTCTGAGATATACATTTTAGTATTCATTTATAAGTAATACATAGCACCACGCATAGAGATAATTTGCTAAGCAGGTTATTTCAAGGTCTGAAAGCTCACGTCACTTCTCTTTGGAGCTGATTGTCATTGCTGCTATCTTTAAGCAAAGCCTAAATCTGACATCTGCTATCATACCTAAATAAACAAATCATGAAGCAAGTTCAAGGGGAAACATTAATATTAGAGCCACAGAGAAGCTGAATATATACTGGAGCAGTAATACATGATTCTTATTTATACCACACTGTCAGTGGAGATAAGCAAGTTGTGAATATAGCTGTGTATGCATAACAGTTACAGATATTTTATTGCTGCAATCACCGGATATTGATACGTAACCACTGAAGAAGATTCTGGTGGTGGAAATTAAATTAATCAACTAATTAGCATGAACTTCACTTTGCCAAACTGGTACTGAATTATTTTTGTAGTGAAGTTACGTAAGTAGCGTTATAGAATCATAGAACCATAGAATCATTTAGGTTGGAAAAGACTTTTAAGATCCAGTCCAACTGTAAACCTCACACTGCCAAGTCCACCACTAAACCATGTCCCTAAGCGCCACATCTACACATCTTTTAAATACCTCCAGGGGTGGAGATTCAACCACTTCCCTAGGGAGCCTGTTCCAATGCTTAGTAACCCTTTTGGTGAAGAAATTTTTCCTAATATGCAATCTAAACCTCCCCTGGTGCAAATTGAGGCCATTTTCTCTCATCCTATCACTTGTTACTTGGGGAAAGAGACCACCTCCATCTCATTACAACCTCCTTTCAGTTAGTTGTAGAGAGTCATTAAACACATTAGTCCACTTTCTTTTATCAGCCACATACTTCTAACTTAGAATCCTAAACCTACAGTCTTGGAAACATATGCATAACACTGATTGCTTTAGACAACTTCTATGCATGTTAGTGGGATATCCTTGTGAGTAAAAAAAACTTGCTTACTAGCCCTTTACAACTCAGTCTTAAAATTGCCTTCTATAGAGGTAGAAGGTTAAAGCTGGGTTAGATGATTTGTAGAAGAGATTCCTTTTTGTCTGGTAGCTCTAAGTAGTGTGTGACCAAACTGTGAGATTTACCAGGTATATTCTACATAAGCTTTTTAAGAAATTGTATGAGGGAGGACAAATTCAGTTGCAATTTGAACATTGGGTAGTTGAGAAGGCTTTTAATACATAGGATAGTGAACACAACCCCATACCAATTCGGTTTCATAGGTCAAGGTAACTAATAAGCTAGCTATTAACAAATGATGCGTACAGTGACTACCATTTCCTGACTATGTTTTGTATAGAAGTAGAATAATATTCTTTTAAAGGTGCAGTCAGCGCAGTATTATGTTCATAGTTAGGCTTTGCATATCTATGCATAATCAAGAAAAATGGTAATTCGGATATAGTGTCCATAGTAGTATTTTTTGTGAGGTTAAAGAGACACATTAACCAGCATTAAAATTTCCAGAGAAAATCATAGTTGCAAAAGTGTAAAACTAGACACCTAGTTGTTGGAGAAAAACATCCTGATTTTCCTTTGAAACTGGATAAAATATGTAAAAACTGCATCAACAAAAAAAAAAAAAAAGAAAAAAAAAAAAGAAAAAATTGATGCCTGTAGCTATTACTCTACAAATAATAGAACGCTGAGGAGTCCAATTAATTTGAGAGTAAAATTAGCTACACAGGGTATCAGGCAGCTACCATTAACATTCAGGTTTGAAATAGTAACATGTTTTTAATACTTTGCCATAAATTGCTTATACAAATACTGTTTTTCATAACATAGCAGAGTCTTAAAGTTCCTTGCAATTTCATAGATTTTTAATGGCATTATATTGCCATACACTTCCCAAATTTACTGAAAGGGGAATGAAGTTAAAGAGCTAATACACTGTCATCTGTGTATTGTCCACATAATGGAATATTTAAAAAAATAATCTTAATGATGAAAGTCAGGGAAATAATACCATGGTATTTGCAACATGTCCAATTAAGTTGTGTTTTCAGTCCTGTATCTTAATTCATTGGATAAAAATTGCATCACACTTCACATACAAAGGGTGTCCTGAAAAGTTTAAAGTTGTATTACTGAGAACACAGGTCAATATAGGCACAAAGACTGAATGATCACACGCAAGAATATTCACATAGTTAAAAATAAGATACCACCGTTTAACAGACACATTTTGTACTTCCAAGTAAGTATTTTGCATGTAGTATAGGGATATTTATATTTTTGTGTTCCTAATACACAAATGATAAGCTCACACTTTCAGTTTGCATACACATAGCTCTCTGATCTATGCGTGCAGAAGTTCAAGAAACAGTTACTTCATTTTAACTAAAACAGCTGCAGGTTCCATGTATGCCTGAATGTGATCCAGCAACTGAGCTCAAGATTCTTTTAAGTCCCCTGAAGTGTCTGCTGCAGTACAGATTTTCAGAGCAGACCACAGCATCAGGTTCTTCACAGGCTGTTGTGGTGTTTGGTTGGTTTTGTTTTTTTTCTTTTAAAAGAAGATTCCAGAAGAGACTAACACCCAAATTGTTAGAATCTTTGCCCAAGCAGTGAATGTGCTTTCTTACTTGATATTAATATTGACTGTGCTCATTGTGAGCACAACTGAAGCAAAAAAGGAAAAAAAAAAAAGCATTCAACTTCAAATTAAAGCTGCTCCAGGCATGAGAAAGAATAGTGATCTTACAGTCTAAATAAATTTTAGTTGGAATGCGTTTTCTGTATTTGAAATTAATTTACTCTAAGTGTTTAAAGCAAGCCATTCTACTGCTTTGCGTTAGTTAGCTTGAAAACTCACATAAATGCTGCAAAGGATTTACTTTGTCAGAACATACAACAAAAGGAGGACATCATGGCAACACAATATCAAAACACTACAAAATATTGAGATTTTCTAAGTTTTTATTGTAGCCTCAAAATGCTAGTGATATTGAATTCATTACCAAAATTGTCATCATATTCCCCACTCCTCGTTCTTCCTGCTTCCAAGATTACTTGTGGTATATTCAGTCGAAAGCAAATAAAAAATCAGTACAGGCTTGATGATTTTATATCAGCAGCAAGGCTTATCTAAAGTAGTATTTACTATAGTCATAGGCAGTCATGGGGTGCTTTTTTTGCTTGTGGACAACTTTATTTCATGGAAAATGGCCTGAGGAAGAAAATGGTTCATTGTAAACATCTTATTACAAGAGGAAAGAAAGAACAGATACATATATGTAAAGATCTAAATATAATATATAAGCATCTTACCCAAAGCCAGCAGCACTATTTAAAAAGTCTGTGCAAGAACTCATATGATCATTCTGAGATGTTTGAAAAAGCATGGTAACTGCAATTAAACTAAAAAAAAAGAAAAGGACCTGTAGTCAGCCTTATTAGAAAGCAAGTACCATTTTCTGCTGACCAACATGGTAAAAGAGCTATTAAGTAGCAAACTTAGCACTTGGGTGATTTCACTAGTATCAACAGAATTTTATTTGCTTATAACTGGGTTGATTTTGGCCCTCTAGCATGTAATATACACAGATTAACTGCCAATGGAGAACTTACTGCTGCATTAGGCACAAAAATAAAGTGACTCAGGAGCTTACATTCAACAACAGAATTCACAATGGATAGTGAAGCTCTTCAGCTTCTACAATGAATGAAGAGAACTTATGGCTAAATCAACACATTCAGCACCCTCTTAATTTCTTCTGAAGAGATTAGTCACAAAGAAATATTGAATGGTTCGTGGGTTTTTTGTTGTTTGTTTTGTTGGGGGTTTTTTTGCATTTACAAAAATTTGTTAGCTCAATAAGAAGCAAACTAGCAGAAGGGCTGACACTGGATTCTACCTGCAAAACAGAGAACACATCTTTCATATGGATGTAATGGACACCTCTGTTATTATAAACAACAGACATAATCGTTTTCCCACGATATTGGAAGACCACAAATATAGAACAGTAATAAAAAAATAAGCAAAGCTACAGTTTTTGCTTTTCAGTACTATCTGTCCTTCTTTCTCAGGGAGTCTTACAGTTTATTAATGATATTTGACCCGCTATCTAACCTCTCAGTGAGCATTTGTATTCTATTAATGTTGGGTTTCCAGGTAATATTTTATGAAATTTACAATGCACGTTCCCTCCTTGACTTACTAGAAAATATATGCACATAAACTTGGTGCCAACACAACTGAGGAGGTCATACAGAAGCTTTAGCCCACTACATTAATTTATTGTTGTGTCATCAAAATAACAATGAGAAAATATATTATTCAATCTGGAACTTATGTCATTAGTGCTGAATGTATCTCCTCAAATTTATTGTATGAATGGATTTAACAGTTAATCTTTGTATTGCTTTATATTTTATTTTCAAAGTTTCTGTTCAACTAAGATTAAACTGTACATGTTCATCTTACAAACTTCTTGGGATTCTGATAAAAACATGTGACAGATATAGAGTGTTTTCATTTTTAAAATCATTGCTTAGTCTTACAGTGACAAACAGCATACGTCTGTCTAAGTACTGTTACACATTATTCTTGCCTTAACCTTACATTCCACTAAATCTTTGTTGGCCTGCACACTGAATTCACACTAATAGATCATCATTTGGTCATTTTGTCAGCCAAACGGTGCTTCATCTCTTACTCCCTTGTCAGCCTGAGACTTAATTACACTATTGTAGTGTGTTGTTACATTTTTGGTATTTGTGCCTCATAAAAATTTAGAAGCAAAACCAAAGCAGCAGTTCCCATTCCAACAAAAAGGAGAGACTTCACACTTTTAACTGTGCTCGAGTCAATTTACTTTTGTGGGTGTCCTGACTCGAGTAACACTGGTAACCAATGCAGGTGCTTGGATCAAATACAGCTATGCAGTGGTTTGACCCTGGCTGGATGCCAGGTGCCCACCAAGCTGCTCTATTGTCCCCCTCCTCAACTAGACAGGGGCAGAGAAAATGTAACAAAAGGCTCATGGGTTGAAATAAGGACAGCAAGGAGAGATCACTCACCAGTTACTGTCACAGGCAGAACAGACTTGACTTAGGGAAAATTAATTTAATTCATCACCGACCAAATCAGAGTAGGGTAATGAGAAATAAAACAAATCTTAAAACATCTTCCCCCACACCCCTCCCTTTTCCTGGGATCAGCTTTACTCCTGAATTCTCTACCTTCTCCTCCCCAGTGGCACAGGGCGACAGGGAATGGGGGTTACAGTCAGCTCATCACACGTTGTCTCTGCCACTCCTTCATCCTCACACTCTTGCCCTGCTCAGGCATGGGGTCCCTCCCACAGGAGAGAGTCCTCCACAAACTTCTCCAGTGTGGGTCCTTCCCACAGGCTACATACAGTTCTTCACAAACTGCTCCAGTGTGGGTCTGTTCCATGGGCTACAGTCTTTCAGGAGCACACTGCTCCAGCGTGGGTCCCTTCCACAGGGTGCAGTCCTTCAGGCACAGACTGCTTCAGCCTGGGCTCCTCTCTCCGTGGGTCCACAGGTCCTGCCAGGAGCCTGCTCCAGCACAAGCTTCCCATGGGGTCACAGCCTCCTTCGGGCATCCTCCTGCTCTGGCGTGGGGTCCTCCATGGGCTGCAGGTGGAGATCTGCTCCACCGTGGACCTCTGTGGGCTGCAGGGGGACAGCCTGCCTCACCAGGGTCTTCCCCACCAGCGGCTGCCGGGGAATCTCCGCTCTGGCACCTGGAGCACCTCCTCCCTCTCCTTCTTCACTGACCTGGGGGTCTGCAGCGTTGTTTCTCTCAGATATTCTTACTCCCCTCTTGCAGCCGCTGTTGTGCTTTCTTTTTTTCCCCTCTCTTAAATAAGTTATCCCAGAGGTATGGGCTGATGGGCTTGCTGATGGGCTCAGCCTTGGCCAGCAGCTGTATCAGGTGTAGGGAAGGCTTTTGGCATCTTCTCACAGAACCCACCCCTGTAGCCCCCCCACTACCAAAACCTTGCCACACAAACCCAATACAAGCTAAAATATCACCTATAAGCCAGTGCCTTCTGATTTTTTTTTTTAACTGCAGGTATCAGAAAACATTAAATAATCTTGAAAAAATATTTTCCCAGTAAAATCATCATATATAGATAGACAAATAAAAAAGGCTCTGTTCAGTAGTATTTTATAGTCAGCTTTGTCATTATGTTTCAACTGCAGACCTAAATTAAAATTCTTTTTTAAAAAAAAACTAGAGATTTCAGTATTAACTGATTTTTTTAAGGTTTTCAGAGAAAGCATTAGTAATTAATTTTAAGAGCCAAAACAATTCTAACCACATACGACACATTCTTGCTTTATACCCTCTTATAGATTTAGGATCTAATGAGTCTATCCTTCATACTTATATTTTTTCCTTTCAGTAAAGTCTAGCAAAAGTGAACATAAATCAGTAATGGGCTTCTTGTACCTACCCTAAATTCAGAAGTTGTGAAATTCTTAAAGGCAGCGAGCTCCTTGTTAGAGCAGACACACAAAAAAAGTTTTCAATCCTCAGTGATCCTAAAGAAAGAGTTTTGTAATGTCTCTCACGCTTACTGTGTCTGAACACAAGAAACCTTGCTCTATTCACCCCTCTTGTTATAGCAAAATAATTCAGATCAGCAACACAGACTCTAGAGACCTCCAAAAGTAAGCTATGAAGCAGAGGGGAAGACGGAGAGTTAAGAGTGCCCCAGGTGTAAGGAGTTAGTTATGATGGCACACAGCTGGAGAGAGGCCCCAGCAGGCACAGCTGCAGAAGCCAGGCTACTGTCATAGGGGTGGAGGACAGAGAGTGCTGGTGTGGTAGAACTTTAAAGGAAAAGGTGTAGCATGAGGGGGAAAAATAAAGCATTGACCAATGTTTGTCAAATGGCTTATTTGTCCTTGTCACTGCTAGTGTGACATAGTAGTGGGTATCTTCTAGTCTTGCATTATTCCAAATCCTAGCTGTCCTGAAAAAGGAGATGGGGGATTGGGTGATTCTCTGCGCTGGTGCTAGTGACTACAACTCAACCCTCCTGCTCTGGAAACCAGGCAGCAGAATTAGCTTAATCACAAATCCTCTCCAGTTCAGCCTGCTCCTAGACCGAGACACAAGCAAAAGGTAAGCGTTATTAGGGCAATGGGCTAGTTATTACTTAGGGGTCCTTTTCCTAAGTTTCTTATGATTGTGTGCACTCTTCCGTTTCTGTTCTTGGTATTTTTCTTTCTCGCCCTCCTTGATCTGATCTTTAAAAGTGGTATTTTCATTAAGTACTAAGTGATGACCATTTTGATTTTAGGAGCTGTTGGCTGCATTGGTTTTTTTCCATTCTTGAAAGTTGAGACCCTGCTAAGTTACTGAGAAAGTATCACTTTGTGAGGAGATTGGAAAGAGATAAGTTTAGTGACTTTAATCAATATCTGGTTTTCACCTGCATTTGACTGTGTTTTTCAGACATCACCATTATAATTCTGGGAGGTTTTAGAGTGCACAATGACTGAAGATTGTTTCTTAAGTATGTCACAACTGATATTATCTAAAAATATGCTGAGGTAATTTAGAAAACTTTTGAGTACTGGATTAAGTAGCCATTATATCAAGCTTTAAAAAACTTGTCTATCTGTTGTGTGCACAAAAAGACAAAAAAATTATCACAAGTTTCCGCTTTGGTTTTTAATTCTCATTCCTTTACACCTGGTAAACTTCTGAAACTAATCTACTGAATTACTGCCCCAACAGCAAGCTGTGCTGCTGATCTTAATAGGGTGATGACCCCCTTATTTGTGGTTCTAGTTGTCTCATCCTAGGTAACAGAAATAGATGTTGGCCCACAGCCATTCAGACTTTCTCCTGAATTTCTGACGAGTACAAAAGTACAAGATGAATTTAAGTACTTGTAGATAAATAAGTACATCCAATTTGCTACCCTGTTGTCAAAGAGAACCTTATCTTTTCCTGCTTTTTATTTCCAGAAGGCTTGATTTCTCTCTCTCTCTTTTTCTTTTTAAAGCTCTCTGAAGTCATTGTATTTGTCTTCAAAGTCTGTGATTATGACTACTTCCAAGGAAGAGGCTCAAGGAGGGCAAAGATTCTTTAATCTTTGCAGATGCACAGCTGCTTGTCACTAGTGGGCTCGTCGTGTTGATACCGTTATTTTGTACTTGTCATGAAAGCTTAGTTTAGGATATATGACTTCCTTGTTGGACAATTAATTTAAAAGTAATGAAATACTGCTGCACTACAATATAGAATTTTAAGGTGTATAAAATTTAATATGTGTATAAAAGTATGTCACAATTCTATACTGCTGCTTCTGCATTGGTGCTTTTATGATAAAATGAATTGTGAAACCAGAGCCATTATTCAGGTGAAATAAATAAGATAGGAACCTTTTTTTGGAGATAGTGACTTAATACTGCTGCTACATGTTAAATTAACCATTTACTATCTTGCCCCAGGGTGTCTGCTTCAGGTTTTCAAGTGACATAAAGAAAGTGGAAATTATCTCATTCAACCTGTGTTTTCATGGCCATATACATGACTTAATCAGCTGAATCAAAATGTAGAAGAAAGGAGTTAAACATGTCACTACCATATTTGGGAGTTTTTAACCTACTTTACATAATAACATCTGGTAGTGACATGCTCTAACTCCTTTATTCTGCATTTTATCTCAGCTGAATAACAGTCATGTATGTGGCCATGAAAACATATGAGAAGGAACGTGGCTTTTTTTAGGCTTCTCTGGAGATGGGTTAAGAAATCACAGTAATAGATTTCCTTGAAATGGGTTAACACCCCCCCCCCCGAACTTACTAGTCTGACTTCTTAGCCCAATGAGAGAAGCCTAAAAAATTATTCTTGTTTCAGTTTATGATAATTAGTATATGGGAACTATACAGTAGTTACTTGTTTGAAATTTACATTTTTGTAAAAGCCAAGAAGTATTAGAAATTTAGTGTGTCTGAAATAACCCAGCACCAATAGCTGGACAAAACAAGCATAGCAAATTTTCAAAACTTCTAGCTTTAGTAAAGCCATGGTGTTCTAGGGTGGTAGAATGGGTCTGATACCACAGGCACAGAGATACCAGTGAAAACAGGCATGATTTGGCCAAATATCTTATGCTACAGTCTCCTGATGTCATAGCTCATGAACCTATTCCTTGGTTTCTCATTGAACCTGGTCATATATGAAGGTGCAGGTTTCAGTAGTAATTTTTTTCTAGTCAGGCAGTCATTGCTTTCTGGAGAGAGACTGTGAACTTGGCAGCCTCTCTCTAGGTGGCTGTTACAAGGCGTGTGATTCTCTGTTTGTTGGTGGTTTCAGCATGTCCCTTCTATCTACTTCTTTCTTGTCTTCCACAGGCTTCCCTTGTCTTTTCTACACTAAACTATATATGCTTTTCTATATGTTCTGGGTAGTATAAAGTATGTAGGTGTGTGATGAAATGAGTTAATATTGAGTTGCATGAGAATATTCATTTCATTCTTGAGTAACTCTTTCACATGAACCTGAAAGGTTGCTGTAAGAATTAAAAGATGAAATTACAGTAAAACATCCTGGATGCTGAGTTAGGGTCTCTAATTTTCTGTGTATCAGAGTCAAATAATGTACAAACTTTTCTCTAGGCATCTAGGTTTCCTCAAGACAAATAAATTGCAGTAATAAGTTCAATGACCAGCCTCAACAATTCAGGGATTATTTGAGGAATACTGTGAGGTTCATTAAGACTCAGTCCTCTACATAGCTCTTTGTAGTAGACTGCAGCTCTCGTATGGAGGACTGTTTTTATTTTACAGATGCCAGCTAAGGCAGAAGGTGATAATGCACCTGGAGAATTGGCCTGCCCAGCCACTGCCTGATGTATGGTCTGGCCTGTGAAACTAAGGAGTTTGGGGTCCTATGAGAGCAAATCTAATATATGCACACAGAGTTACTGCTGAACAAGGGATGATATCTTTGTAATTTTCTGACCCTTGAATAGTTTGTGTCCTAAACTATTATTTTATGTAACTTTGGCATAGGAAAATGTCTTTTTTTTTTTCACGTAGAAAAGTTAAGACACGTGAATCCTGTAATGTGAAATGATTCATGAGATGATAGCAGTCTTCCACACTGACTAGTACATGAATTGTGTGAGAGAGATGCCCTTGCATTATTTAAGGCACAAATCCATTTCTTAACTGTAATGCTGAACAGCTGTGAGACACACTTGTTTTGTCTGCCAGTTTCTGGGGGGAAGTCTTGCCTGATTGAGTAATGAAGGACTTGGCCTAGAATCACTGCTGAAGCAGAGTGTAGAATACAAAGAACAGATGTAAAATGCCAGTCTTGGTGGTCTTATACTATCTTCTCTAGATTTTGTAAACTTCAAGGAAAAAACCCTTATTAATACGTGTATTGAATTTTTCTACTGCCTCTTGTTTTGGTTACAGATTTTTGTATGTAAAATTGTTAAGTCTACTTGTCATTCTAAAAGCTGGGCAACAAAGAAAGGTTCATGTGCTCATTTGGAAAACTATGTAGTCACTTCATGGGTTTTTTTCCCCCTTTCTCAGTCAGAAACTGTATTATGTTCTGACGGTGAATGTGTTTATTTTTAAAACAATCAATATTTCCTCATATTAAATGGTAACACTTAAACTCTGAGCAAAGTCATTAAACAAATCAACATAAGAACCGTGAGCACTCTTTCAGATTCACAAATCCTTTAGGTTAATTAAAAAAACCCCACTTTTCCAATGTCAGGTGATACTAGTGTCCTTTTTAATTCATCGTTATCTCAGTAAAGTCTTCCAAAGCCTCAATGAGATAGACACCATAAGGAATCTCACTTCAAGTTTCAAAAATTAGATTAATTTCTGGGACAAAAACTTTATAAATTTCCATGTGAATGCAAAACATTTCTACTAAACCTGGACTGTATTTTCTAAACCAAAGAATATGACTAATCACTGAGGTGGCTCTCACTGTTGGAAGTCTTATAGTTTATGCATTACTTAAAAGACATTGAAAAACTCACTTTATTGAATGTAAGTTACAGTTCTCTCTGTAATTGCAAGAAAACTTCAATAATTGCATCTCATGTGACTTCAGTTCTTCTTCCCTGGATAATGATATCTGGGATTTTTGTCTGGGATATTCACAAGGGACTTCCTTTAGGGGATTTCTCATTATCCTTGTATCTGAAAGCAAGTAGTTACATGAATCTGCAGACAAGAGTTCAAGCAGACTGCTTGGAAAACACACTGACTCAGTTTCTTTTAAATTCTTGATTCATCTTTTTATGTGCCTGGAAAAATAATTTGGGTGCAAAATCTGCTTCTCTTTAGGGATGTATTTTTTGCTTAGCTTTCAAGTGAAGTGGGTGAAGTAGGAAAAGAGAAAATGACTGTTGTGCGCTCATGCAAGTCAGTAACTCATTGCAGATTGGTGTTGTGTTTTTTCTTAAGCATTAGAAAAGTGCAATTTTCTGGAAGACATGCTTTTGTTTGCCTGAAAGTTACAGGTTGGATATGAGAATCATCTGGAGAAACTCTGTAGTCTACATCCTGTTTAGCAGAACAGCTACTTAGGCCGTTTCTGGCATCAAAGTCTGAATTTGTATTGCTGTGAAGAGGATTAAATCTTTCAATGGGGAAACAAAATCTCAAAAGAAGAAATATTGATATATCGATTTAAAATAACCTCTAGGTATTTCCTTAGAAGGTCTATATAATAGAGCATAAAGAAAGGGAAAAACACTCTAGACTCATCAATTTAGGAAGTGGTTCAGATACTAAGCACAGCCCTGGGTATTTTGACAGGATGACTTCCATGCGCTTCTCTTTCTATCTAATGCTCATGCTGCAATGATGCTGCATTATGATGATGTAGATGCCACCATAATCCTAGAAGGACCCACCCGTCAGTGCTAGTGAATTGTTAGCTTAGAGTGGAAAGACTGAAATATCTTTAGCAGCTATTCCTTCAGCTACTTCTCCTTCCACTCTGATAACACGTCTGAGCTAAAGTTCTGTATTGGTGAATAAATTTAATGTTCTACTGCTGAAATTACAAAGCTCTCTATAACATCTTCTTTAATGACTAATATTCTTTCACACCAACTGTACAGTACTGTTGAAAGAATTGTGGTTGTGCACCTTTGTAATGGTCTTCCAGTGACTGTGGAGGGAACAGCTAACTGACACCTTACTTTCCTGGGTTTTAGCAAGGCAGAGCCTGTGCATTCCATGAATTTTCTTCGCAGTGTTCCAGGTAGCAAATAAAACAGTTCCAGTGACCTGTACTTCTGGGTTTTGGAGGACAAGCATTCCTCTTTTGGTGTTCCTATACTTGACCTTTGAACTAAGAACTCGGTATTTCCTCCCTCCCTCTTTTTTTTTTGGGGGGGGGGGGGGGCAGGGCAAGTTGTGATCTTTTGGGGAAGCAAAAAAGTGAAGAGCAGAAGTATTGGGAAAAAGAAGATTGTTGGCTTACCACAGGGAAAAAGGTAAGTGCTTTGGAAACAGTTAAAAATATAGTATCTGTACTTTAGCTTGTTAGAAAAATGGACCTCTTCATAAAAAATTCCACATGGGGAAAAAAAAAGTGAATCAGACTCCCTGTACATTTTTGCTGCTCAGGTCTGTCTAGCATTAATTTTGATTTAGAATATTTCAAATGTTTAGAGGGGTGATTTTAAGATGGACTTGAAGTTAAAATCTTAGGTGGAATATTTTCAGTGCTAAAATCAATAAATGACCATTTGCAGTTTTCTCATTCTTTTCAGAACTGTAGCAGGTTATTGAGGTAATTCTCTATTAAAAGTATGTAAAATTTCTGAGAACAAGGTTAGGTATTACTGTGTAGTGTAGGCAGACAGATGACTGGCAAAGCATGTGTCAGGAAGAACAGGTTGGTTGCTCACTCTCTCTCTTAAAAAAAATAATATAAAATTATTGGGGTTTTTTTCCTACTTTGAGATGACTGTCTCTCTAAATCAAATATGTCCACAGATTAAGTGGCATGCATTTCCCTAGAATACTGAAAAACTCAATTGACTAACAAAAGTGACATGGTTACAGTAATGATGACAAGAATTATAGCTCTGTACGGCCAGCCAAATAATATTTCATAGTGAAAAGTATCAGTACCAGTAGTTGATCTATGCTTAAAGTACTACAGCTGCCTAGAATAAATATTTGAGAAGCACTCTATACATTTTCTGTTTACAAATTTTGACATCTATGTAACTTTTTTCTCATGTATGCCCTTGTGTTTTGTATTGCTAGGGAATCTGTAAAAGGAAAACCTGCATTTCTGAATCAATGTCTTCCTTTTTCCTTTGAAATCTTTGTTCTTTTGTTATAGAGTAATTTGAAGGGATTAAAAAATTATTTCAGATAGAAACGTAACAGCCCAATGACTCAATGGTATCCCTTTCTTTTAATTCAGTGAGTCAGACTCTCCATCCTGCAGAACAGCATCTCATATTATTTCTGAAAGAACATATCCTTTGTAGACCACTGCTTGGAGCATAGCTTAAAATATTTTAGTTAGTGTGTGAAGATACCAAACAAAGTCTTGTCTGTATAAGACGTACTGCTTTAATTTTGTACTTATATACTTGTTTTAAAGACTACTGAGGAGCTTGTATTTTCCTTTCAATTTAATTTTATATTAGAAACTTTTAGAGCTGAAATGGTGGCAAGAGTCTAAGCTTCTCCTTGCTGTTTTATAAATATGAACTTTCACAATTGAAATATGCTTAGTAATGGTCAAATAGTTCTTTCTCTTGGGTAATTTAGTTGTCAAATTGACTCAACTATTGAAGAGTCTATTGACTCTTCAAACAATAGTGCTTGTCTTTAGTTGCAAACATAGTGAAGCTAAAATAATGCTGAAAGCAATTGCATTCTTTTTCTTTACCCAACTATTTCATTGCTTAGGTACTTTAGTCTCATTGGTTTCAGTTTTAGGAAGTTTATGTTTGTCACTGCTTATATTAACAGTAGTATCTCATATCTGAGATTTCTTTAGCATCAGACTGGACAAATACTTTGTAATGAATTCTACAGTCAGCAGGAAAGTGTGTTGGTTTGGTGTTTTGGTGGGGTTTGTTTCCCCACATGAATGATACAACAGAGGAAAATCAGATAACTTTATATCTGTCCGTCCGATGGGCATCAGGCAGTACCATTGACTCATGTTATCAGTCTGTCTTGTTAATGTCTGGAGAATGGTGTGCTTTGTACTTCCCATTCACAAAAAATAAGCCATATATATTTTTGGTCTGAAAAACATAGTTTGGAATAAGGGAAACAAATAGGAAATGAAACAGGGAAAAAATTATTTTTGGTTCCATGAGAGAAGATGGTGACTGTTATTCACTCTGGCAGGAATATTGAAATAAACTCTTCAACTCTTTATCCTATCGCTGGTAAAAGGATGGACTCCTAATCTTTTAAAAATACAGCTCAGAGTATATGCTTAGAAATCTATACTTCACAGAAACTTCTTTAAACAGATCAGGATTCCTAAATGGGCTGTAGTTATTAGGATGCTTTTAGATGCCACTGTCTAGAGGTTAATTTTGCCTTAGACATACAGTAAAAACAGCACTCTCCTGTTATACTTAAAGATAGAGGTAGCCTTAATTAAATAAGAACATGCACTCAGTGCCTTCAGCTTTCCAATGTCATCTTTCATTGAGGACTGGGATTTAAGGAGCAGAACATACTTTCAAACTTCAAGTGAATATGCTTTCATTTTTAAAAAGAATGCTCTGCTTTTCTGAGCTTTACTAGACCTGTTTTTCAACTTCTGTGTCAGAGCCTGAGGATTATGAGGCCATTAGTATAAGCCAGCCCAGTTTAACCCCTTGTGAGAATGTGCAAAGAGTAATTAAGCACAAAAAAGGAAGAAGTTAAGGGAAGTCTTTCTTTTCAGTTTGATTGACAGTGTAGGTACTGGGACCTGACTTTGCTGAGTTTCCCATTGAGAGATCATCAGAAAACTGAAAAAGCAACAACAGCAGAATTTTTGCTCCAAGCAGCTAGGAGATTGGTTTTGTCTGATGTGAGAACATAAAAAGGAAGGGGGAAAAAAAAAGCTGCTTCATCTCTCCCCATCCTCTTTTCTTTCACTAGTTTCTAAATAATGCTTATAGTATAGTCTCTCAGTCACTTAAAGGTGCAGACTGAATTTTGCTGAAAGTGAATGGGTCCAAAGCTCCAGCTTATTAGTTTCCCAATGACATCTAGATATGACTGACTTAGTCCTTAGATTTTAGTACTGCCACAGGGTTTTTCATTTTTTATGTTGGCTACGGCCAATTCAACTGGTCTGTTGCTGTTCTGAATTTGACAGTATATTCAGGGGAGCAAATGATGCTCCCACTATCAGCAGCTCCAGGATTTTTAAGTGAGTAAAAATAAAACCTGAGTGTTAAACTTGAGGCTTTGTCTCCTTGGAGTGTGTTTCTGCAATGGTGTAAGCCTGCCAAATAGATCTAAATTGCTAAGCAAAGCTCAAGTGAGGCAGGCTGGAATATGACATATCTATTTCATTAAAAATTTGACGGTGCCTTAGAACAAAACCAAGACTTACAGAATTCTATGTCAAACAGAACATTGACTCTTCACAGATAACTGATTCTTTAATTTTATTTTGTCTGCAAGTGCTATGCTAAAGCTGAATGTGGTGGTTTGACCCTGGCTGGATGCCAGGTGCCCACCAAAGCTGCTCTATCACTCCCCTCCTTAGGTGGATGGGGGAGAGAAAATATAATGAAAGGCTCGTGGGTCAAGATAAGGACAGGGAGAGATCACTCAATCAATTACTGTCACGGGCAAAACAGACTCGATTTGGGGAAATTAGTTTAATTTATTACCAATCAAATCAGAGTAGGACAATGAGAAGTAACACCAAATTTTAAAATGCCTTCCCCTGATTCCTCCCTTCTTCCCGGCCTCAACTTCACTCTCGAATTCTCTACCTCCTCCTCCCCAGTGGCACAGGGGGACAGGGAATGGGGGTTACAGTCAGTTCATCACACGTTGTCTCTGCCACTCCTTCATCCTCAGGGGCAGGACTCCTCACACTCTTCCCCTGCTCCGGCGTGGGGTTCCCCCGCCATGGGAGACAGTCCTCCATGAACTTCTCCAATGTGGGTCCCTCCCACGGGCTGCAGTCCTTCAGGCACAGACTGCTCCAGCGTGGGTCCCCCGCGGGGTCACAAGTCCTGCCAGAAAACCTGCTCCAGCCTGGGCTCCTCTCTCTGTGGGTCCACAGGTCCTGCCAGGAGCCTGCTCCAGCACAGGCTTCCCACGGGGTCACAGCCTCCTTCGGGCATCCCCTTGCTCCGGCGTGGGGTCCTCTGTTCCCGGGCTGCAGGTGGAGATCTGCTCCCCCGTGGACCTCCCTGGGCTGCAGGGGGACAGCCTGCCTCACCAGGGTCTTCCCCACGGGCTGCAGGGGAATCTCTGCTCTGGCACTTGGAGCATCTCCTCCCCCTCCTTCTTCACTGACCTGGGGGTCTGCAGGGCTGTTTCTCTCAGGTATTCTCACTCCCCTCTCTGGCTGCAGTTGCTGTTGCGCATTTGTTTTTTCCCCTTTCTGAAATAAGTTATCCCAGAGGCACTACAACCATTGGTGATGGGTTCAGCCTTGGCCAGTGGCAGGTCTGTCTTGGAGCCGGCTGGTGTTGGCTCTGTCGGACATGGGGGAAGCTTCCAGCAGCTTCTCACAGAAGCCACCCCTGTAGCCCCCCGCTACCAAAACCTTGCCATGCAAACCCAATACACTGAAATACTTTGTGTATAATAATTTTCTTTAAATCAGGGCTTCTAGAAATATTAAGGTCTTCTGAAGCAATTGTATTTGAGTGTGTCTATTTGTGGGATGGGAGGCTAGAGAAAATGTCCTCAAATACCTTTGAGCAGCTGTACATCAACCGCTGTAAACTGCGTATCACTGAGGCCTAATGCCCTGACTACGTAGAACTGGTGTGTCAAATCTGCAGCTCTCCTGACAAACAGAAAGAAGAGAAAATAAATATATTAAATGAATGACTGTTCTTTTCACTGTTGTCAAAAAGATAACAGGAAAGTAGTAATTGTGAATAATTGATAACACCTCTAAAATCACACATCTTTTAGAATATAAGGAATTTTGTTTTCTTTGGTTATCTTCTGAGTTCAGTTAAGTGTGTGTTGGTATTTGCAAAGACAGAATAAATCCTTCTCACTTCATCTCTTACCTTTGCAATGTCATGCACTTAAATAAAATCCAGTTCAGTCATGATCTTTCGGGGATACCAGCAAGAGATGTGAAGGCATAAGGTGCTGCTGTTTATATGGCTGGTGCTTTGGATCCAGTTCGAAGAGTTAGAAAGGGGAAGGAGGTGGATTCTCAAGAAAAGAACTCCAACTCTTGTTTTTCCACAAAAAATGAAGGCTACGCTCACCTTGTACCTCAAGGTTTTCTGTTTACCTTTTAACTTGAAGGAGTTAAATTTTCACACACTTGTGTACTCTGCATGCAGTCCAACTGACCGGGTGACACATGTAATTGTAGCTAGAAAAGAAGCTACATGAGATGAACTGCAACAAAGTTTTTTATAATGACTGGGGACAAAGTCTTTTGTAATTTCTTTACACGCAAATGGTCTGAATTAGCATTTTATGGCTGGAGTACTTCCTAAATTTTTTATTCTTGAGTTGGAATATCATTCTTGCTTTAGTATTGTTGGTGTGTTTTGCTGGTTTTGGTAATGATTAGATAGAATTTTGTAAGCCCAATTCAGTGTATGTAGTCAAAGACAGTAGAAGCTGATATGGAATGAGCTCTGAGAAAACAGATGCTCAGCTTGTAGGCTAAAGCAGAAAAAATGAAGATTAGATTAGTTTGGGGGCTTGTTTTGTGGGTGTGTTTTGGTTTTTTTGTTGTTGTTGTTTTTAAATGTAAGACATCCAGAATGCATGAAAAATGCAACTAAGAGACTGACTGACCTCAACTTGCAAAGGCCTTTACAATTTTTTTCCCTTCCTAATGCTCATTTTGAAAGAATGACAAGGTTGTATCATATAGTCATACTGTACTTACTAAACATAACACCTGTTATCAGAGTAGCGGGATAGTAGTCAGGTCAGAATGAGGAAATGAAATACATAAAAATGTGGGGGGAAAAACCACATGGATAGAAAAGCTTGTTATAGTCTTTTCTCTCCTTTCCAGATATGATGTGAAGGTTTTTCTTATCCATCTCTGTTATTGCTTCAGTAATGACATGTAACTCGGTGTTTATTATTGATAACTGTACAGAGATAGATTGTTGCTAGGTGCATTTTCAAAAGCACAGATGTGATCTATCTCTTCTTGCTTAATTTCATCTTCTGTAAGCCTAGCAAGAAAACATAATTAAATATGCATCATGATACCAATCACAGCTAAGAAAACTGAATTGTAAATACTATGGGAAGAGTTTGCAGTCTGCTTTTTTTTTTTTTTCTTTAATTAATCTGAACCACAGAATTGGTGTGGTCCAATAAGCTGCAAAAGTTAAGAGTGAGAAGATGGTAGTTCTAGAGAAGGAAGAATATGGATTCACACATTGGTATGTGCTCGCTAATTTGATGGGCAGTGTGACAGGAGCTAGGAGTTCATATACTACATTTGTCAGATATGCTTAGGTCCTTGGGTGTAAAACTATGGAGGACATGCAAAAACGTGCTGTCTGAGGAGCTGTGCTCTCTTTTCTCTACTATTGGTTGTACCATTTGTGTGAAAGTTTTCTCAATCTCTGAAATGAGCATAGTTGTTACCCTTGTGAAACATTATTTAGACTAATTTTGGAAAGTCTTAAAATAAGTGCTAAATATTAATATTTTAGTTTTCTTGGTTTAGTACACTGATTGTAGGGTGGTATTTCATCAGTATCCTTTCTCTGACTACCCTGCATGGCATTTCCAAACAGATTATTATTCTGCATGTTTAACAGCAACCAAAAAGTACTAGAATTACTTTACTGCACTTAAATAAGTTGAAATAAACTGCAGCTATATAGCACTTGGAATATTCTATAAGAGCATTTGATACCTGTACTTAGAAGCTTCATTGGAATTAATATGCACTTAAAATTAAATATAGTGGGAATTCAAATGAATGAAAGCAACAGTTGAAAATATGTAGCTCAACATGAGCATGTTCTTCTCTGACTTGAAAGTGTTTTAATAGAAATGCTAGGAAAATCCTGTGTTGGATGTGGAGTATTTCTTTATTAAGATTCAGTTTGTCAAAGAAAGTTGTCAGGCTCATGAAAAGACATAGTTCCACTGCATATATGTAATTGTGGGTGTATACATAATGTAGTGTAAGCTTGTTGGAGTAGTACGTTTGTGTTGGGGAAGAGCATGCTGTGGAGAAGAAAAGAAAAAGGGGGGGGGGGGCAAAAATTGAATTTTTGTCTCCTGTGTCTCTTTAGTACCACAAGAGCGTATAGATCCCTGTCTGTTCTTTCTTTACTGTGGGCTCGTGGGCTCTTGCCAAAAGTTCAGTCTGTGATTTGCTCTGTGGGGATCTTTGCCCTCTGTATTGTACAGAGAAGTATGTACCCAGGTGCAGTGAGAACATCTTTCTGTTGATAAGGTCTTAATCTCCAGTGGGAAGTAGCTGACTGGACAGAGAGACAGTTGAGGAGTGAGGATTTGCATGTAGGTCAGCTTACTCCGGGGTGCTTCAGAACAGCAATTGAGTAAAGGGAAAGCAGAGTCTAACTGGACACGCAGAAGTCTTAAAGGGGCCAAGAAAATGCTGTTGCTCTGTAGACAACCTTTGATTTTGATGTTCCCTGAATTTGGAGGACCTACAGTGTCAGCATTTTTGTAGTTAACAAATAGAATTAAGAAAAAAACCCCAAACCACTACTAAAATGTCCCATTAATTCAAATGTATTTTTGAGTTGTGGTGGCAAGCTTTAGGCTAATTATATTGATATCTGCATTGAGATTTGAGTTGTGCTCTCTTTAGATTGACACATAACTGGGATTAGACTCCCTTTTCTTCTCCAACGGTGTCTTTTGCTCCAGGGTCCCCTAACTATAACTGCAAAGTTGTTGGGCCCAGCTGTCACGGGTGATAGATCAGTATGTGGAACTGATTTCTCATAACCCTTGTCTATTCAGCTTATATGAGAAATTGGTTTAATTAATGATACATCAGCACTACAGAACTAAGGGGCTGTATAAGGCACTGATAAGAGGCATCCATGCATGTGCTTAGCATGTCCTGCGAACTAACTTAATTTGTGAAGTCTCGGTTTGTGTAGTGGAGATCACTTATGATTTTGGGGTGATGTTATTTTATTTGGGAAGCATCAAACTTATACTGATCTGAATAGCTCTCTTGCATGTGATTGTGACTAATTTCATTTTGTGTTATGTTTCCAGAAGGATGGCAAGAGTCCTTGCAAAGTTAAAAAGCTGCCCCAGACGTGATCTGGTAGGTTTAAATTATAATCTCAGGCTGAAAGAGATGAAAATTAAACTGTCAATGAAACTGAGATCCATTACTTGTTTATTTTTTTAGAGTGAAACTCCAGACAGATTATATCATTGTCTTTTATATCTGGTCTTTTCTTGCACTATGCAGAGTTAATAAAGGAAAAGCTATTCTCGAGCTATAGGCTACCACAAAGTCGTCATGAATGGTGTTCATTGGTTCATATGTAGTCGCTTAACTAGTTTTCTTGATTCCCTTGCTATATCTACTTCTCTCTATTGACCAGAAAGCATAATTCATTTCACTCTAAGGTGTGCTTCTAAAATAAAGCAGGTGGGTTCCCCTCTCAAAGTTCATGTAGAAAGCTAAGTGAGATGATTAATTTCCTGTTTATAAATTGTTAAAATACACATTGTTTTCATCTTCAGTGAACATTTTCTTCTTGTTAAACATAGCTGTCAATTGCAGTATTTTGTTTTTCTTCGCTGAAGGCATTATCAACTCAATGAAAGTAAGTGTCCAGATCTCAACTGCTTTTAGTGAATTTTGCTTCAAATCCTATCTGAAATGAGTAGCAAATCTTTTAGATTCCTTAAAGACATGCAATAATTTCCCTTCAGAAATTTGAGAGAGAGACTGGACTTGACACATTCATACTGTTATTCCTGCATCTAACCCTCTGCTATGATAGCATTTGGCATTTAATGTATTACTAGTGAAGTAGTCAACAACTGACAAATGGGGAGCAACGTTCCTCCCATAGTCATCAATGGCCTATTTTGGCAATGGATCTGTTCACTTCCTGTGAACTTTAGGCGTTTCTAAGGATTTCATTTATGCATCTTGATCTTTCTTACTCTTGTTTAAATAAATAACAGATTTTAGCACTCTCATGGGCAGATATTTTTAGTATGGCAGCATACAATATACAAGAGTGACTGCAGTGTTGCAGCAGCTTGGTTTATTAAGCTGATTGGTTAGCAAGTTGGGGTCCTGGTTTTATTTGACTCTTGCAGTAAGCCTATGAGTAACAATTCCTGAAGCATTAAAAAAAAAACCCCAAACCCAACCAACCAACCAATCCAATCCCCCCCCTCATCCCCCCCTTTACTTTAAGATATTAGTATACCAAGCTAGTTCAGAAGGAAACTGCTGTTTTCCTTCTGTGGTCTTGATGTTATAAGACACATCCAGTGGCAGAAGCACCACAGGTCCCTCCTGAAGTCCCCAGCTTTGTGATGTAGAATGGTATTGGTGACGGCAAACAGTAAACAAGTTATGTGGGTTGTCATGTTCCAGTAGAACACAGCCTCCCGCCAAGCTGGCTTTCAGTTACAGCTTGGGAAAACAGCTTGATGCCTGTTCTATTTTTACGGCTTTGAAACTCTGCCTTGGTTACATAGCAGTGCATGCTTAGATTTTTTTTGCTGAGACATTAGAAAATATTTTGGAGATGCTTTTAGTTTGACTCCCTGTACTAATGTAAGCTCTAGTTTTAATATAACAAAGCACTGTTTAGATTTCTTGTGATAATATCTTAGAACTGTGGTATTGTCTAAATACTTCAAAAATGAAAAAGACAGAAACAGTATGGTGGGAAGTATCAGAGGAGAAATATGCCTTGCATATATGGCAAAGGGCTGTTTTTTCTGTATTTCAATAAATACAGTAAAAGAGGATTTACACCTTGACATGGCAGAAGTGATAACCTGCCACTTCCATGACTTAACAGAAGATGAGAAATTGCTTTTATAAAACATGAACCATGTATGTTGGATTTATTAAAGCAGGTATTCCTCTACATTCCCATATCCATGTTGACAGTGACTACTTAGACATTTTGGAAAAGACTGTATTTTATGAGTATTGTTGAGTTTTCTAAGCAGGTTGCTTCTAAGCAACCTTAGAGTCCAGACATTTGTGCTTAAGTGAATAGTTTAGTTTATAGTCAAGGTTTTTATTTATTCATTTTAATGGAGTAATAGATTTCATATTTAACAAGGTTAGAAATGAGATCAAACAACAAAAAAAGTTGAGCTAGGTGCAAACTTGGCACAGGTATATTCAGAATACAGTATGTGGATTCTGCAGTCTGACTTCATTTCTGTACGTGAAGAATACATGCTTCAGACAGTATATAAACTTTGGCATTGCCTGTGTTCTTTATTTTTCTTGTAACACCACACATTATAAACCAAAATTCATGCCTTGATCTACGTACTGGATCTAAGGTGCTCTTCTAGCTTTCTAATGTTAACATATTTCTCTTGGGAAAGCGTCCCACTTCATTGCAGCAGGATATGGCTTTCATTACCTCTCTGGATCAGCTGCTCAGTTTTGTATCGATTCTTTTGCTTTTTCAACCATTTAGGCTCACGAGTTACCCTCTTTATTTCTCTCTTCTCAGAAATCAGAGTTGTGGCTTGCTTTCTCAAGAAGCT
Organism: Astur gentilis; assembly: GCF_929443795.1. Taxonomy (NCBI): domain Eukaryota; kingdom Metazoa; phylum Chordata; class Aves; order Accipitriformes; family Accipitridae; genus Astur; species Astur gentilis. The sequence goes on from NC_064896.1 coordinate 18,870,249, forward strand.
TAGGTAGTTTAATGGATGGAAGCTATGCAGCTAGAACTCCTCATTTTAATGAACAATTCAAAGAAAACACCTAGCCAAATTGGGAAAACATTGTATCAATAGTTCTTTTTACTGATATACGACAATTTAGAATTAACCACTGGCATAAGACTACAGTGAAGCAAGCTACTAACTTTTGGAAGAAGTTTTGGTAGAGATGTTGGTAATACCATTGCAAATTCTTTTCTTAAGATTGTATTTGCAGAGAATGTTAACCACTGAGCATTAGTACATCTACTCAGCCTAAGGGGCATGTTCCATTGCAATGTAGTGTATACTTCTTTGGGTGTGACAGAAAGAAAGCTCAGTTTCTGTGGAGCATCTGAAATAAGGAAATGAGATACTGAAGTGGATGGTGTATTGACTTATTCTCCTGGAGCACATCAGTAATGAATTTCAATTTTTATAGCTGGAAAAACTCCAGGCAGCTAAGGCTGTTGTTTGGGTTTTATATATATATATATATATAAAAATATATATTTATATATAAGCACAAAAGACATTTATTCTGAAGAGCTGTTTTATTTATTGGAAAATGGAGGCAGATATACCAATATATCTATATCTATCTGTATATGCGATACTTTAAGGACTTTTTTGAGAGTCTTCATCTGTTTGGATTTCTACCATAGCCCTCTTCTAATATTTATATATTGAGCAAATAAGCAGTGCCAACCTATTCTAGACAGATAAAACACCCCCTGGATCTAGCAAATACCTTATCTGCATAAATACATTTTTAAACCAAGAAGATTCTTTACCAGAAAAACAGCAGTGATGCTTTCATTCCTACTACTACAATGTCAAAAACTGCTGTAAACTGTAGCTCATATTTTAAGGTCAAGAGTAACTGTTATGATTTATTGCAGGAGCAGATGTGCCCATTTCTCTCCAAGTAATTGCGTTGTATGCTGAGGTCCCTGTAGGCTGTGGTCAAAATGTTTACCTAAATAAACATAGGTATTTCATTTTCAGTTCCTGGAAAGCTTTTATTGGACACTACATGTTTCTGGGCTAATAGCATCTCAATGAAACTTTGAAAAAGATTTTAAAGGGTGTCTTAGATGTAGGATTACAATCTACTGTGATAAATATGAGGATTTGTATTTGGAGTTTAGACACTGTTCCTCTATGAGCTGGCTAGTGCTGAAGTCTTGCAGTCATATGCAGCTGGACTCTTGCCTACTCTCCAACTCTGACTCTTCCACAGGGACCTTGCTCCATACTTTAATTTATTGGGTGGGGGTTTTTGTTTGGTTGGGTTATTTTGGTTGTTCTGTTTTGTTGTAGTGGTTTGTTTTGTTTTGTTTTTTAAATCTGAAAGGTCTGTCCAGGCATAAAAAAGGAAGAGTCCTAGCAGTGTAATTTGTCACATGGAAACTTTGCATTACATTTTCATTGCGAATATCTACTTTTTCATCAGTGTTTTCCAGTCATTCTCTCAGTGAGATAGAAGGAGTCCCACAGAACCCCCATATCCTGGATCTCTCTGACATTTGTTGTGATGCAAAAAAATTAGATTTTAATTGTAATCATTGTGTGTGAACAAGGTAAAAGAATCACAAATGTAGGCATGTGTTAGAATTAAGTTTACTCTTTCTAAAACACAACAGTGGCCACTGATTTGTCTGATTTCCCCAATCAGTGTGACACTGATTGTCCCATTATTTGATGGCTATGTCATGGAAATTGGAGCTAGATGACTTTTTATGATGCTTCAGGGTAAAATAAAGCAGCTTAGGAATGGTGTCATCTTTCTCCTTTCTCTTGTGCTGCTGAAGCTCTAGTAGGACTGTAACAACTGAACCTTGATTGAAGATTTTGACAGGCCCATCATCTGTAAGAGGAAAATGGACACATGTGCTGGTTTTGGCTGGGATAGGGTTCATTTTCTTCACAGTAGCTGGTATGGGTCTGTGTTCTGGATTTGTGCTGAAAACAGTGTTGATAACACAGGGATGTTTTCTTTATTGCTCTTAACAGAGCTGAGGCCTTTTCTGCCTCTCACCCCAGCCCACCAGCGAGCAGGCTGGGGGGGGCACAAGGAGTTGGGAGGGGACACAGCTGGGACAGCTGACCCCGACTGATCCAAGGGATATTCCAGACCATAGGGTGTCATGCTCAGCATATAAAGCTGGGGGAAGAAGGAAGAAGGGGGGGGAATGTTTGGAGTGATGGCGTTTGTCTTCCCAAGTAATGGTTACATGTGATGGAGCCCTGCTTTCCTGGAGATGGCTGAACACCGGCCTGCCCATGGAAAGTGGTGAATGAATTCCTTGTTTCGCTTTCCTTGCGAGCGTGGCTTTTGCTTTACCTATTGAACTGTCTTTATCTCAGCCCATATGTTTTCTCACTTTTACTCTTCCAATTCTCTCCCCCATCCCACTGAGGGGGCAGCGAGCAAATGGCTGTGTGGGGCTTAGTTGCCGGCTGGGGTTAAACCATGACAACACACTTTAAAATCTGACAGTATAATAAAACTGCCAACTTAAGTAATGAAGAGGGTCATGCCTTGTCAATATTGCAATAGCATTCATGTTCTGTGGTGGTCAAATCTGTGACTTTGGTAGTTTAGATATAGTTTTCTTATGGAGCTATGGGGTTTTGTTACTTAATTTCACAACACTTGAAATAAGGCAGATAAGAAGGTCTTTCCTGTATATAAGAAATGGAGATGGTCTTACCTTGATTTTTCTTGGGCCAATGCCTACTCTCCCAGAAGCTGCACTAAGGTAAAGAGCACAAAACACCTATAACTTACTTATCCCCTTGTACTTGTATCTGGGAGGTAAATGGTCTTCCCATTTCAGGAGAGAAAAATTACTCTTTTTTTTTTTTTTTTTTTTTTTACCCCCCCCCCCCCCCAGTGACAAAGTTCAGGAAGCTTGAAAATTCACAGCTGAGATCCACATTGCTGCTTCTTAAAATTGAAAGGCTTTTTTGTTAATAATTTCTCTCAGACACTGAAAGCTGTACTGAGCTCAGCAACAACAGACAGAAGCAACTATAGTTCACATCTGTTTTGTACCTCCTTATCTCTGAATACCAGTGGAATAAATGAGCAGATTCGTCTTATCATTAAGTTAAACCTGGACTTTTTGTACTACTGTTATTCAGAAAAGGGCAACCACAAAAAACTGTCCATTTTTGGCCTGTGAGACAGCTGATTCCTCTAATTGGGGAAAGTTGTAGGAAGTGAGAAATTTCTTTCAGCCCCTTGCCTCTGAAATGCACTTACTTCCATAGTTTCTCATTGTTGTGGTTTAACCCCAGCCAGCAACTAAGCACCACGCAGCTGCTCACTCACTCCCCGCCCCCATCCAGCAGGATGGGGGAGAAAATCAGGAAAAGAAGTAAAACTCGTGGGTTGAGATAATGGTTTAATAGAACAGAAAAGAAGAAACTAATAATGATAACACTAATAAAATGACAACAGTAATAATAAAAGGATTGGAATGTACAAATGATGCGCAGGGCAATTGCTCACCACCCGCCGACCGACACCCCGCCAGTCCCCGAGCAGTGATTCCCTGCCCCCCCGCACTTCCCAGTTCCTAAACTAGATGGGACGTCCCATGGTATGGAATACACCGTTGGCCAGTTTGGGTCAGGTGCCTTGGTTGTGTCCTGTGCCAACTTCTTGTGCCCTGGCTGGCCATGAGAAGCTGAAAAATCCTTGACTATAGTCTAAACACTACTGAGCAACAACTGAAAACATCAGTGTTATCAACATTCTTCGCATGCTGAACTCAAAACATAGCACTGTACCAGCTACTAGGAAGACAGTTAACTCTATCCCAGCTGAAACCACAACACTCATTTTTCTTGTCTCAGGACCTTGCAGTATTATGAAATAATAAAACCAAAAAAATCCCTGGAGCCTTACAGAGTGCCCTGTTTCCATCATGTGTAATGCAGAGGGTTGTGCTGTGATGTCGCAATGACTGCATTTGGCTGTACACTTCATACACTTTCTGTATTCTATATATTTTGGTTTTGATTGCAATATTGATTGCCATCTGATCAAAGCCTCAGGCACACTGTTAACCTTATCACCACTGAAACAGTAAATTAAACAGAAAATCTGCCAACTGCTTACAAAAAGCTTTTTAAGAAGTGTACCTAAACGTACAGCTAAATTTATCTGTTTATAGTGTGTATTGAATTTGCTTTTGTCATTTGCTACACACTCTTAGTCTATACAAAGATGAGGAATATTTTCCCCAAGTGGGTGTGAGAATGTGTTTTTTAGCTGAATTTTTATAGAGTGTGGTTAGGCTTTTTTGTAAGAAGGAAGGGACTGTCAGGAAAAATTGGTGATGGGGTCTATTTGATTTTATCTGTTTCTGAAATTAACATAGAAAATAATCTTCAGTGCCTTGTCCTGAATGTAACATTGCTCTATACATTTCTCTGAAACCAAATTTTGTCAAAAGACTGATGAAAGATGAAAATGGGGAGGAGGAAAGAGTAAATGGCATGGTTGATCAAAGTGTATCAATTCATAAATAAGGAATGTAGCAGGTTCTGAAGATCTGAGCTTGTAGCTCAAACCCCTAGGAAGACTGGGCTGCAATGATTGGCACATCTCAGAATATAAGGCGGCATGGTAAAGACCCTGTTTTATAACAAATTAAATACTCTATACTACTTTGTAGCAGAATTAACTTCTGTATTTTGCGAACTTCATTTCAAAAGATGTAATTTGTTACTGCCTATCAGCTCTTTGCCATACATTCAAGTTCTCATTGTTTTCTCCTCTTCTAATACAGAAAGGCACATTTGGAAGAAAATTCTGTACTGAATCACGGTGATGAGCTGTAGGCTCTAGGTTGGGGAGGGGGCATTTGTTGTTAATACAAGAGTAGAGATGTTATGTCGAACTGTAAAGGCTATCAGGCGGCTACTAATATTCTTCCTAAAAACCACTGAGTGCTGGAAAAATTTGCTTTCCTATTTTTCAGTGTTTGCACATCTCATTTAAATCTCCTGCCTCACTGTGGGAGCAGGGACACTGGAATAAAAGGCAATAGTTATCAAACCCAGTCTGTTGATCTGATGTCCCTGCATTGTTTTTAAAGACCCATGACCCCAACTTGTTTTTATTTGCTGTGCTTTGGAGTCCTTTTATTTAAGTGGTGTTGATAGGATTAAAGAAGGGTAGTTTGCAACAAGAAAGTGTTTTTTTTTTAAAAAAAAACCTTATTCTCAGCATTTTTCCAGAGGAGCTTTAAGATACACAGCAACAGAAAAGGAAATGGTGGTGAGCAGTTACGGAGGCAAGGCTCTTAACCAATCTATATATATATATAATGCCTTCCTTGGTTTTTAGAGTATAGTGGCAATTTATTTCATTTTTAGAAAGCATTTCAGTGCTGCTGTGCAACATAGAAACAGAGCTAGTTTTGAACAACACGGCACAGGTAAAAGAATAAGTCAAACCTGGTTTTGTGATGTCCTTATAGAGTAGGCTAAACCTGCATGGCTGTTCTGTACACTGTTTCTTTTAATGTAGGTCAGACTCAAATGTCATACCCTTTTTTCCCACTTCTTTCTCTAACCACATTGTGTGTTAAAATTCTATCCTTCTCACCAGAATATGTTGATAGGTTTTCCATTAGTCATTGAGTGTGGAGATTCAGAATTGGGGTGGTGGGGTGGTGGTGGTGTTGGTTTGGTTTGGTTTTTTGTTTTGTTTATGTTTTCTTGGTATTAATGTCTTGTGTTTTGTTCTTTCAAATAAAATACAAGCAGTGTTATTACTTTTAGGGGCTTAATATCTAAGAACAAAATGGTTGCTCTTCTCTGAATACTGGAAGAGTGCTAAAATGTGAAGATGCTGAACATAGAAAGTAAGAGGTTTAACATAATACTGATTCAGCTAGCATATTTCAAGGAGTTCAGGAGATGAGGGGGAAGGATGAAGAGAAGGCCTGCATCTCTTAGCATTTTAGCAAATTGTAACTGAATGTCCTAAATGGGCCATTTATTTGTTTAAAAGCTGTGGTTAAAATTTTCAGTAATTGCTGATGACTTAAGATTTTCTTTTGAAAATAGGTCACTTTGATTTCCAGGTTCACGGTAGATTGTAAATGCTGAAGTTTTAGGGAAAGACTACTCTTAAACTGGTTGAGTATGCGGGAAACTTGAAAAGGTGGTCTGTAACAGTTTGGTGCAGATTGCCTTGCTTTTTCCTCTAAAACAGGGTAGTTTTCACCATCGGAGGTGGCATAGACAGTTAGTAATATTTCTCTTAGTTTTGTAGTTCTTAAAGTGAAGCAATTTCAGAGCCTTGACTTCACTTAAATCAAGAAAGAGCTACTGAAGAGAAGGCTTCCTCAACTGCAGTTTATCTGTCAGACTTCTGGAGCTGTTTAAAATGGTGCATAACCCCACCCGGAAGCACTTTGTAGATTCTGATTAGTGCTTGCTGAAGTGGCACAGATTTCTCCAGGACTCTTCAAAAGTCAGTGGTAATTGAGAGTGCAGAATCATCCTGAATAGTAGCTTTCCATTAAGATGAGTTTTCTACCAATTTCAGTATGAAGTTCCAAAGTTCAAACTGTTCTTTTCTCATTTCCCAAAGACTATGCATGACCGACTTAATTTGGCTGTAGGATTTTGCAGTTCATCAGAAAGAATAGTTGAATTGCTTTCAACTGAAGATCAAACAAAACTTCTGCTTGAAAGATGAGGATTTTTCCTTTATATTTTAGTATTCTATAGAAAGTTCTTGTCTTCCGCACTCAGCACTGGAGATATTTGAGTGCCCTAATACTGATCGCATCTGTGTGTGTGCTTTTCAGAGTCTTTAACATTTTCTGTGTAAAATTTTTTTACTTCTCAAGTTTTGATGTAGAAGTATGCCTGTTAATACACTGACAAATGTAAACATTAAGAAGACAGGCTGGCCTGTAGCATGTAGAGTATCCTGATTATTAATTGACAAGGAAAACTATTAATCAGCAGAATTCCTCGAATACTCATTTTGAAGCTTTGCTTAGGGATTACATAGCCACTGGTATGAAACTGGAGTTGAGGATAACGGATTCTCTTCAGGTGCTAGGAATAAAAGAGGACAGATGAGTTGTATGTGTCAGTAGCAAAAACATTCCTGTAAGATAGAAGTTTTCTAAACGATGTTTCAGTAACTTTGCATTCTTCACAAATCATAGGCTGATGCACAATCCAAAATGTAATTATCAACCAAAAGTCTTATAATGCTCAGTACTTTCTAGGATCTGTGTTTATTAGATAGGAAAAGAAAGATTTCTTAGGTTTTTTTACTTCTTCATGTACTTGTTCATTCAGAGCTGGAAGAGATTGGCTGCTGTGCCATGCATCTATATCCCCCACTTAGACAGAGATGGAATTGATTAGGGGCTCACAGAAAGGTGATGAATATTTTAATTTGCTATCCAGGCAATCTGCAGCACTGAACAGGGACAAATTATTTGTTGGATTCTGAAATAGATAGGGAAAGCAATACATTTTCCTTTGTACTCAAAGATATTTCTAAATCTGAACTCTAAAGTTTGTGCCTTGAGTATTTTGCATCCACTGTATTGAGCCACCTGGAATTGTTCAAAATGGTGCTCTCCCATCTGTGCCATGTTGCAAATAGCAGCACTAACTTCACAAACATTATGTATCATTTGAACTAACCAAGATTCAGGATGAAAGGAAGTTTTGTGGCTGTCTGGAGTTCAGACTGAGTCTGATTTTTGTTATTTCTGACAGACTTGATGAGTGACCTTGGGCAAGTTATTTCTCCAATCTGTGCTTGGGGGGTTTTTTGGTCTTTTTTTTTTTTTTGGTTGGGTGTTTGTCAAGCTTATAATTGTCAGCCTGACAGGTATATTGGAGATCACCTCATTGTAGTTTGTAGTGGAAAGGGAAGCCTTCCAATGGAAGGCACCACAGGCACACAGAACTAGATCCTCAAATTAAATGCTGCAGGACAGGGACCTGGGGTTTTTATCATCATTACTTGAGGGTGTTTTTCCAAGGGCCTGGTACTCAGAGCAGTACGTGGAATATAATAAGTAATTTTCCTGAACTTGGAGTCTTGCACTGTTATCTTCTCAACTTCGTGGAAGGTGCTTCTCTCTCCTGTCTTTCACAAGTTATCAAAAAGAAAATGAAACTACTAGCCAGAAGAAACAGAAATGCTGAAGAAAAGCAATGTGTTTACTCTGCGTATTAAACTGTTTCTTATCACATGTAGACTCAGTGCTGTCTGTAGAACTGTCTGTACTCGTCAACAGTCAAGTTCTTTTGCAGCAAACACTGGCAGATACGAAATTGCCAAAGGCTTCATAGCTGAATGAGGAAGGAGGAACTGGTGTTGTGCAGCTGTTTGAGGGTGCATGAGATTCTCAGGACCTGTAGTTTAGAAGTCATGGTCCTCGTACACTTTGCAACACTGCTATTAAATCGTTTCCCAAGAGTATAACATAATGCATTTCCCTTGGTGGAATTACAGCATATTTATTTGTTTAACTTCAGTGCTCCTTGGATGAAGAAAGCTTTTCCCACAGTTTTTTTTCTTTTCTTTTCTTCTTCTTTCCCCTTTTTCCTTCCTTCTTTAAATGTACATGTGGCTTAGAATTTTTCAAATTCATTTATAAAAAAGAATTTTCAAATTCTTTTGCTGCAACTGTACCTTTCTTAAATTTGTTAAGGACACTTCTTGGAATAAATTATGAAAGTATACATCACAAACACAGGGAAAGAAATCTGATACCTTCATAATTTAGAGTATTGTAGGAAGGGTGACTGTCTTCGAGTAAATTTTTTTTTTCTTTTTCTTTTTGGACTCCTGTCATCTTCCCTTCTGAATGTCTCTCTCTGAAGAGTGGTAAAGTTGTATTTACATCTTGCTTTAATACCAAAGGCATGTAAAAGCCTACATTTCTAGCCTCCCCTGTTCAGATCCTATTAATTTAGGGAATGAATTGCATAGGAAATCCATCATAAAGTTTCAGGTATGAACACAGTGGTATAAAAAAAAGGTGGGGGGGGAGAACTATTTATTAAAAAATTACAGGGGAATAGGCTACAGGCTATTTGTTTTGTTCCATGTCTTAGATGAAAATAATTGGCTCATTAATCACAATAGCAGCTTGGTCATTTTAGGAAGGTCAGGCTGAAGAATGAATAGAAACAAGGTATATAATTTTAAAATTTAAAAAGCAGACATTAAGAATGTCAGTGAAAGAAACTTCAGTAAAAAACCCTTGACGTCTTATTACTTTACATAAGCAAAGTTTTGTGATTAAAGGTATTTCATGTTTGGGTTTCTCCCCCTCCCCCCTTTTATTTCCCTCCTTCCCCCAGCTTATTTGGAAATATACATTGAAAACATATATGCGTGTCTATATACACACATATACATTGAGACAATATCATGAAAGTTAATATTGATTTCTTACCTTCAAATTTTCCTGGATGAGTAAATGTTCCTTTGGCTTTGCTACCTTTCCATGCATCTGCTGTTTCTTTCCCGAGCTATCTTCTATTGCCTTTGAATGCAAGCAGCTGTTGCTACAGCATGGAGAAGGCAGAACAGAAACCCTGAAAGCTTTCCACCCTGTAGGTTTCCCTTAACATTTCAGATGTCAGAATTTCCTGAGGTAACAAACATTTTGTTTAGTCTCCGCTCTGCAATATCAAACTTTCATAAGAATATTGTCCTATTTATAATTTTTATATTTATTGTTAAATTTTCAAAAATTGAAGTACTTTGGAAAAACCTCATCTGAATATCTAGAAGCCAGAGAATTATTTGTACAAGCGAACAGCTTTTCATACCATGTTTAAAACTAATGTTGTGATTAGAAAGCTTTCAGATGGGGATGACAGTATCATCTATCTGTCTCTCCTTTACTGGGTCTAATCTATCTGTGTTTTCTCCCCTAAATCTGCACCACAGTATTATTCTCTGATATCGTAGCCTCTAGAGCAACATAAACCCCAGAGCTGCAGCACCACAGATTTCTAACTCTACAGCATATCTCATGGTTGCTCGTTTTTGCTTACTGCTTTTTGGGTTAGCTCAATACGTTTCTGTTCAATGGCATTTCTGCTCAGTGGCATTCAAAGGATGACTATAGACATACACAATATACAAGCATGCAATAGGCCAGTGTAATGGATGCCAGGATGATATCCTAGTTCTTCTACAACCAGTAGGATTTTTAGCAGACAGAATTTTCCAGTTGCTCAGTATGCAGTGGAAGAGGTTTTTTCCTTTTGTAATAACTTTAAATAGACAGTCTGGAAACACTTGTGCCACAACCAAATATTGTCTTGCAGTATGGACAGAAAAGGGGGTTTCTCTTAAATTACTGCACATATGCAATCATCTGTTACGAAAACAGTTACATGATTAAAAACGTACAATTTTTACATTCATTGGATTATGAGTGCTTTCTAAAGATTCTGGAACTAGCTCAATTAAATTATCATTTGTTTCTTCTTAAACTATGTGTACCTTCAAGGGTGAAGTCCTAACCCTGATTTTTATGTGCATAAAAGATTATTAACTAATGTTTTCAGGCTAGGTAATTCTTAGACCCCAATGGATGCATGCTTAAATACACCATGTAACTTTCAGTGAGGTACACCAGAGTGTGTGCTTAAGTCCTATGCATACTGATATATTCACAGCTCTTTACTTGCTGGGAATGAACACTATCTAAATTGGCTATTTTTTGAAGAGAGATTCCCTGAAAGAAAGGCCTGAGATTTCAAAGATGGAGAGAGGAGTTGTATTCTTTTATGGAGCAGCAGTACCTATACAGGGCTGTAAAAATACTGCGTTCCTTAAGATTCCTATAGCAAAATCTAAATGAAGCCTGAGGCTGCCCTATTTTATATATTCCTTTTAATTTGCTCATTTATAGGGGACAAACTACAAAAAAGCTATGTACGCTCTATGTGAAATAGCATTGTTATTGATTAATCCTGTCAAATTTGTTTATGGCACTATACCTCCTATTCTTCATCTGAAAACTAAAGAGAAAACAATTGATAACCTAATTTTTAGGTATCTGTGCAGAATAACTGTTTACTCTGTACTTGAAATTAGTGAGTCTTGTCATGAATGAAAGTGGCTAATTGGTGCCACATTTGTGCTAACTAAGGAGCTAAGGTGGTATTGAGACAAGGGGAGTTTTCCGAACATCAGTATGGTATAGCAGAAGAGAAGTATGAGACCTTCCTATGATTAATCCATTGATTTTTTCTGTCATTAGTCCAGCTGCAGGGTTTTGAACATGTTAAATTAGCAAGCTGAAAATTATGCTGATGTGGGAAAGGCCTACTTCTGTACTATAAGGGCAGAGAACGTCAGTGCGTGAATCAGGATCTTTGTATTCTAAGACTTCAAACAGCTTTGCAGGTAAGCCATATTTTGCAAGGGATAAAAGGCAGTTTTTAGTATCTGATTTATAGGTGAATCAAGAGAAAATCATGGAGTTAGATGATAAGAAGGGATATGGGAATTTTCCAAACAGTAGTAACAATGATGTTAGAATTCCTGGGTGAAGTGGAAGATAACTTACAGAGCCTGTGATGACGAGTTCTGCTTTAAGCTCTGCTAAATGGCAAGGGAAATATGTTCACCTTTTGATATTCTCTTCTCTGAGAGGAACGGAAATACCTGAAGTAAGATATATGGCATGAATTACCCTCTGCAAGTGTACGTACTGAATTCTTTTTTGGAAAAGGACAAGAAATGGGCTGATTCTCTATCAGCTGCTGAAAGCAGCTCCGATAATGAGCTAACTTCTCTGCTGTGTAACACTTTTCTCCCTTCCTCCACCAGAGTTCAGAATTCTATTTCTGATGTGAGAATTGCTCTGCTCTTCACTGGTTGGAATGTCAGACTTCAGTTCTTCTCTGTTAACGAACCAAGCTTAATGTGTGACAGGGTAGATCAGCTAGTAATGTTGTTTGGTGGGGGTTTTTTCTCCTACATCTGCAAGGGCTGTAACTTGTTTTCATTACTCCTCTCTTCCTTTCATTTTTGTTCTCATGTTTTTCCCTTTCTTACTGTCTCTTCTTTCAAACATGCAAGGGTCTTGAATGTCTGGAAGTTCATCCACTCTCGCTTATGGTATCACTTAGTCAGGAAGACATTACCTTTTCCTTTACTAACCTTGCTTGAAATAGTCATCGAGACAAAACTACGTTTAATGTAACCTTTATTTTACTCAGAAAAACAAACCAAACCAAAAAGCAGATGGGAGATGAGAACCTAAAAATCAGGGTGATTTACCCTTTACTTGAGAAATCGAAGTTAGAAGCCTGTTTTTGAAATTGCTGAGTACCTATTGCCTCTCACCTGGCAATGACTAGGACTTTAAAAGCTGGGCTTCCTGGTACCTAGGAACACTTTTATGCAAGTGTGAATTTCACACACAGTAAAATCTTCCAGGCTTGATGACTGCTGTGGAAGTCATTGCAGTGGCTTTCTTCCCACAGTGTGGAAAGGAGGAGTATGTGGCCCCCTCAGGTAAAATACATGTGAAATCAACACCAATTCTGCTAAAGCTGAGCTTGTAATAGGATTTGCCAGTTCAGCTGTGGCAAGGTTGGCAGTATTTGAGTGAGGTCAGAGCTTACATTATGTTATTCATTCTTCATGGTTTTGTTTGTTTTTTAAACCCTTGTATCTCTCTTACTCTGTTTACCTAACTTGGGACACTTCCAGTGCATGGACCTTAAGTAACTACTGTCATCTGGCCTTCAATTTAGAACCTACATAAGGACAAAATCTTTCATGACAGAAAAGTACTAGGTTTGTTTTCCTCCCATCTTCTCCTTTAAAGAAGCAACTTGTAAGCCTGGAAATTTGAGGTCTTCAGAGCATGTGGATGAAAGCCAGGGAGTTTTGACAATTCCCTTTGCAGGTCCCCTATCAGCACATCATGTTTGACAAATTACCCCAAAATGGGACAGTGTGCTTTTTATTTTATCCTCTGGTTCACCACTGTATTGTAAATTGAAACTAAAGAAAATTATTTTTTGATAATTAGCTTTAAGATATGTAAATAATAAATTGCTGCAATTTACTTAAAACCTTCCCTATCACATTCCTCATGTCTGGATGGAATATAAAACCATTGAAAATATTGAAAAATAAGTATATCTCGAATAAGCTCATTACAGCAAAGACTCTAGGGGCACCTTTCAATTCTTTATTAATAATGGCTGTTACTTCTGGTGAAGGAAATCCCGTCTAATGACAGGAAGCTTCATATTAACCAACCTGTTCCTCCTTTCTGATTTTCATTCAAGAGGATTGTATAGGACAGGACTGTATTTAGCAGGAGATATTTATGCACATAAATCTTTCAAAGAAACATCTGGAAATTTTAAGATCAAACTCTTCCAGCAATTGTTTAGCCGGTTTCCATGTAAACATTGTATTAGTGCATTTTGCCATTGGTCATTATAATGAAATGGAGATTATTAGAAAAATACTTAACTGTTTTATATTCATTCTGAATTGTGTTTGTTTCTTCTGTCAATTGACTAAGCATTCAAAGTTGGGTCCTCAAGACTAATTGAGGGGCAACCGCGGGAGAGTTGAACGGCCCCGAGGAGCGGCGGCGGCGGCGACCGGGAGCGCAGGGCGTCAGTTGGCGCAGGCAGTTCGTGCAGGCAGGGCGCAGCCCCCTCTTCCCAGCTGGAGAAGGCTGCTCAAGCGGTGGGTGTCGGCCCGGAGGGAGTCCCAGGTAGGGTTGCCACTCGGGGAAAGCCATTGTTAGGAAAAATGTGGCGACGCAGACAGAGGTGCGATGTAAACGTGCGGCTGTCCAGGTCTCTGGCTGCGGGGAGCGCCTGAGTCTGTCACAAATGATGGAGGGCAGCGGGGACACCTCTTGTGTGAGGTGTGACCAGGTGGACAATCTGCTCAGCCTGGTGGTAGAGCTGAAGGAGGAGGTGGAAAGGTTGAGGAGTATCAGGGAGTGTGAGAGGGAGATAGACTGGTGGGCCCACACCCTACCGTCCCTGAGGCAGAGGCAGCAGATGGAGGCTCCGCGAGAAGCGGAGGTTCCCCTGCCCTCCTGCCAACAGGCAGGAGAGGACCTAAGAGATGGAGGGGAACGGATACAGGTCCCTGCTTGGGGAGGCAGGCGAATCCCCTCCCGGTCTCCCTCACCTTCCCAGTTGGCCCTACACAACAGGTATGGGGCTCTGGAACTTGAGGACCAGGCCAGTGAAGATCAGGGTGTAGATGAAGCCCTATCTAGGGAGGTGCCTAGGTCCAGCCGAGCAGCCCCACGCATTCTCACATCCTCTGAAAAAAGAAAAAGGAGGGTAATTGTCGTAGGCGACTCCCTTTTGAGGGGCACAGAGGGCCCCATATGCAGACCTGGCCCATCCCACAGGGAACTCTGCTGCCTCCCTGGAGCCCAGGTAAAAGACATTACCAGGAAACTCCCTGGTCTGGTTCGCACCTCTGATTATTACCCATTGCTGGTTGTGCAGGTGGGCAGTGATGAGATTGCAGAGAGGAATCCAAAGGCAATCAAAAGGGATTTCAGGGCACTGGGAGGATTAGCAGAAAGATCGGGAGCACAGGTAGTGTTTTCCTCAATCCCTTCAGTGGCAGGGAAATACACTGAAAGGAACAGGAAAACACACCTGGTTAATACATGGCTCAGAGGCTGGTGCCATAGGTGGAATTTGGGGTTTTTTGATCATGAGGAGGTTTACACAGCACTGGGCTTGCTAGCAACAGATGGTGTCCAGCGATCTCAAAGGGGTAAGAGAATCCTTGCTCATGAGATGGCAGGGCTCATAGAAAGGGCTTTAAACTAGGTTCGAAGGAGGTAAGGGGTAAAACTAGGTGCACCAGAGATGAGCCTGGGGGCAGCATGCCCATGTTGGGGTGGATTCGATAACCCAGCTCAAATGCATCTATGCCAACGCATGCAGCATGGGCAATAAACAGGAGGAGCTGGAAGCCATTGTGCAGCAGGATAGATATATGACTTAGTCGCCCCCGTGGAAACATGGTGGGACGACTCCCATGACTGGAGTGCTGCAATGGATGCCTACAAGCTCTTCAGAAGGGATAGACAAGGTAGAAGAGGTGATGGGCTGGCTCTCTATATGAGGGAATGTTTTGACTGTACGGAGCTACACAATTCTGATGACAAGGTGGAGTGCTTATGGGTGAAGATGAGAGGGAAAGCCCATAAGGCAGATATTGTGCTGGGAGTCTGTTACAGACCGCCTGACCAGGTTGAAGAGACGGATGAATCGTTCTACAAGCGGCTGCCAGTAGTCTCAGAATCGTGTGCCCTTGTCCTTGTGGGGGACTTTAACTTTCCAGACGTCTGCTGGAAATACAACACAGCAGTGAATTAACAATCTAGGAGGTTCCTGGAGCGTGTGGAAGATAACTTCCTGACACAGCTGGTGGGTGAGCCAATGTGATGGGTTAACCCTGGCTGAACACCAGGTGCCCACCAAAGCCGTTCTATCACTCCCCCATCCTCAGCTGGATAGGGGAGAGAAAATATAACAAAAGGCTCGCGGGTCGAGATAAGGACAGGAGAGATCATTCACTATTACCGTCACGGGCAAAACAGACGCAATTTGCAAAATTAACTCAATTTATTACAAATCAACCAGAGCAAGGTAATGAGAAGTAAAATGAAATCTCAGAACACCTTCCCACCACCCCTCCCTTCTTCCCGGGCACAACTACACTCCCGGATTTCACCACCAAGCCCCCCCAGCGGCACAGGGGGACAGGGATGGGGTTTATGGTCATCACACGCTATTTTCTGCCGCTTCACCTCCTCAGGACGAGGGCTGATCACACTCTTCCCCTGCTCCAGCGTGGGGTCCCACCCACGGGAGACAGTCCTCCACGAACTCCTCCAACGTGGGCCATTCCCACGGGCCGCAGTTCTTCACGAACTGCTCCAGCATGGGTCCATTCCACGGTGTGCAGTCCTTCAGGAGCACACTGCTCCAGCGCGGGTCCCCCACGGGGTCACAAGTCCTGCCAGAAAACCTGCTCCGTGGGCTCCTCTCTCCACAGATCCGCAGGTCCTGCCAGGAGCCTGCTCCAGCGCGGGGTTCCCACGGGGTCACAGCCTCCTTCGGGAACCCACCTGCTCCGGCGTGGGGTCCTCCACGGGCTACAGGTGGAGATCTGCCCCACCGTGGACCTCCCTGGGCTGCAGGGGGACAGCCTGCCTCACCAGGGTCTTCACCACGGGCTGCAGGGGAATCTCCGCTCCGGCGCCTGGAGCATCTCCTCCCCCTCCTTCTTCACTGACCTTGGTGTCCGCAGGCTTGTTTCTCTTACATGTTCTCACTCCTCACTCCGGCGGCAGTTTCTCTCCGTCCCAACTTTTTTTCCTTCTTAAAAATGTTATCACAGAGGCGTTACCACTATCACTGATTGGCTCGGCCTTGGCCGGCAGCGGGTCCGTCTCAGAGCCGGCTAATATGGGCTCGCTCTCTCTCTCGAACACAGGGGAAGCTTCCAGCAGTTTCTTACAGAAGCCACCCCTGTAACCACCCCCCCGCTACCAAAACCTTGCCAAACAAAACCAATACAGCCAACCAGGGGAGGAGCCTTGCTAGATCTGCTGTTTATGAACAGGGAAGGGTTGGTGGGAGGTGTGATGGTCGGAGGCCGTCTTGGGCTTAGCGACCATGAAATGATCGAATTCTCAATTCTTGGTGAGGCAAAGAAGGTGGTCAGCAAAACCACCACTATGGACTTCCGGAGGGCAAACTTTGGCCTCTTGGCACTGGTTGAGAGAGTCCCTTGGGAGATGGTCCTGAAGGGCAAAGGGGTCCAGGAGGGATGGACATTCTTTAAGAAGGAAATCTTAATGGCTCAGGACCAGGCTATTCCCATGTGCCGCTAGTCGAACCGCCGAGGAAAATGACCGGCCTGCCTGAATGGGGAGCTTTTGCTAGGACTCGAGAAAAAAAGGAGAGTTTATCATCTCTGGAGGAAAGGGCAGGCAACTTGGGAGGAGTACAGGGATCCTGTTAGATCATACAGAGAGAAAATTAGAGAGGCAAAAGCTCAACTAGAACTAAATCTGGCCACTGTTGTAAGGGACAACAAAACATGTTTTCACAAATATGTTAACAGTAAAAAGAATCCCAAGGAGAGTATCTTTCCTTTAATGGATACAGAAGGGAACATAGCAACCAGTGATGAGGAAAAGGCCGAGCTACTTAATGCCTTCTTTGCCTCAGTCTTTAATAGTTAGTCCAGTCATCCTCAGGGTACTCCACCCCTTGAGCTGGAAGGTAAGGATGAAGAGCATAACATACCCCCCCCCTTAATCCAGCAGGAAATAGTTAGGGACCTACTATGGCATCTGGACACTCAGAAAACTATGGGACCTGATGGGATCCACCCAAGAGTACTGAGGGAACTGGCAGAGGTCCTTGCCAAGCCACTCTCCATCATCTATCAGTGTTCCTGGTCAACAGGGAAGGTCCCAGAGGACTGGAGGCTTGCCGATGTGACTCCCATTTATAAGAGAGGTCGGAGGAAGGGAGGATCCGGGGAACTACAGGCCTGTCAGCCTGACCTCGGTACCGGGGAACATTATGGAATGGTTTCTCTTGAGAGCACTCACATGGCAAGTCCAGGATAGGAAGGGGATCAGGCCCAGTCAGCATGGGTTTATGAAGGGCAGGTCCTGCTTGACCAACCTGATCTCCTCCTATGACCAGGTGACCACCTAGTGGATGAGGGAAAGGCTGTGGATGTTATCTTCCTTGACTTCAGCAAGGCCTTTGACACTGTGTCTCATGGCATACTCCTTGAGAAGCTGGTGTCTCATGGCTTGGACAAGTGTACTCTTCGCTGGGTGAAAAACTGGCTGGATGGACAAGCCCAGAGGGTTGTGTTGAATGGGGTGAAATCCAGCTGGTGGCGGGTCACAAGTGGTGTTCCCCAGGGCTTGGTGTTGGGCCCCGTTCTGTTTAAGATCTTTATCAGTGATTTGGATGAGGGGATCGAGTGCACCCTCAGCACGTTTGCAGACGACACCAACTTGGGAGGCAGGGTCGATCTGCTTGAGGGTAGGGAGGCTCTACAGAGAGATCTGGACAGGCTGGATCGATGGGCTGAGGCCAATTGTATGAGGTTCAACAAGGCCAAGTGTCAGGTCCTGCACTTGGGTCACAACAACCCCATGCAGCGCTACAGGCTTGGGGAAGAGTGGCTGGAAAGCTGCCTGGCAGAGAAAGACCTGGGGGTGCTGGTCGACAGCCGGCTGAATATGAGCCAGCAGTGTGCCCAGGTGGCCAAGAAGGCCAACGGCATCCTGGCCTGCATCAGAAATAGTGTGGCCAGCAGGAGCAGGGAGGTGGTTGTTCCCCTGTACTTGGCACTGGTGAGGCCGCACCTCGAGTACTGTGTTCAGTTTTGGGCCCCTCACTACAGGAAAGACATTGAGGTGCTGGAGTGTGTCCAGAGAAGGGCAGCCAAGTTGGTGAGGGGCCTGGAGCACAAGTCGTATGAGGAGCGGCTGAGGGAGCTGGGGCTGTTTAGCCTGGAGAAGAGGAGGCTGAGGGGAGACCTTATCGCTCTCTACAACTGCCTGAAGGGGAGCTGTAGTGAGGTGGGTGCTGGTCTCTTCTGTCAGGTGGCTGGAGATAGGACAAGAGGAAATGGCCTCAAGTTGCGGCAAGGGAGATTTAGGTTAGACATTAAGAAAAAATTCTTTACTTGAGAGGGTTGTCAAACATTGGAACAGGCTGCCCGGGGAAGTGGTGGAGTCACCATCCCTGGAGATATTAAAAAAGCGAGTGGACAGGGTACTTCATGACATGGTTTAGTGGGTATGGTTTGTGGTTGGAGTCGATGATCTTGAAGGTCTTTTCCAACCTAAATGATTCTATGATAATTTCAGAGTAGATTTTCTGAGTCTCTGATTTGGCAAACTTTATCTGATCATTTCTTTGGTGAGAGTACATAGCTGATTCTGTTTGTGCACCTAATTTCTCAGGCACAACAGCTTGAATATTTAGAAAACTTTATGCCTAGAGGATTTATGTCAAGTTCTTTAGCAACTTGGCATTTTTTCAGTAATAATATGGCTAACATTATATGGATTCTCCTTGAAGCCACAAAGTTGATGGTTTTAGTTTGGGATTTTGAAAGGACTTTGGATATGTCGGGTGTTCAGACAGCAGCTCCAACTTTCATGTTACCTGGCTGTCCTCAGACTGGCTATGAGTTTGAATTTAAAAATTTGATGTCAACTAGTAGCTGGTCTGCATTGGCATGTGTCATGTTGCCAACAATTTCCCTAACACAAGGAAGCTAAGGTAATCTATAATGTTTTCTCCCCAAACCAAGTTGCTATTGTTTTATAATGAGGTTTGTTTTTCATTTAGGCATTCAAGTTGATTAGGTTTGTATTGTCCCAGTTTTTGTGATTTTTCTTGTTAGCAAAATTACCCAAATAGTACATATTAACACTGAAAGCTATTTCTGAAATGGAATTAGGAAGTTCACTAATTCATGCTACAGAACTGTATTCTAAATTGTTCTACCATCAGTGCATCTCAAAGGGAAAAGAAATCTGATTATTTTCCTCCATAAATGGAACAGCTTTCAAAGAACTGTTAATGCTGATGAGTTCATGGAGCATTTGTCCTGCCGGTATCCTTCCTATCTGAAACTCACTTAAAGAAAAAAAACAAACAACAAACAAAGAAAATCAATCAATCAACAGTATTTGCATTTAAAAAGCAGGTAAAAGTACTACTGGAGATTACACTCCAAGTGCACAGCTGTAAATGGAAAACTAGCTTTGAAGAGTGGTTTTCTGTAGTTGCTTCAAATAGAAGTGCTTTATGAGCTGATTACAATGGGAACCCCAGAACTGACACTAACCTTTCATCCTTTACCTGAGTTTACTCAGCTCTAGAATATTCAAATAACTGCTTGTGAACTCTGAAATATGCATATGGAGTTCTACCGCATTTCTACTCCACAGCACTTAAATGTGTTGTGTGAAGAATGAGGCTTACTCAAGAGAGGAAAAATAAGATGAATCCTAGGGCAAAAAAGTGATGAAGTAAACCTGCATTTTTAAAGGTTTGTCCCTAGCTGTAACATAAGCAAGACTGGCAGAGAGCCAATACAGATACAGCACATGGATCCCAAGCTTTTGTAGTTAGACGAATAATCCTGTAGACATCAGTCAGATGTATCCTGCTCCCCTTCTGTCTTGATTACTTCTGAAATTCCAGAGTTGTTTCTTGGCTGTAGTGTGCCCCGTTTCACTGTGTGTAGCAAAGAAGTAAATTCTCAGAGGAACTGTCTTGCTAGAACCCTTAGCAGGTGCAGGCATGATAGGACAGACAGCAGAAGACTTCTAATTGCTTTGTATTGCAAGTAGCCATTTCAGTGAAGTGAAATAAAACAAAAAGTTCATAAACATGTGATTTGTTGTAACTGTTGTCTGAAATGGAGTATTTCCATAGATTTCAATGGGATTTCATTGATACACAAAATGAGAATGCTCTTTTAAGATGCTTTTTCCCTTTGATGAGCCTGATGCTATTTAACAGCAGTTGTAGTTTTTATTTGTCCTCTTACCCCACTAGCACATGTTCTAGATTTCACAAAACACATAGCAGCTCCTCGGAGGTAAAAGGGACATGGTAAAAGGTACATGTAAAAAACTTGTATGTGCTGAGGAATAAAGTCTGAACAGAATAGCCTAGCTCAGTACACTTGGATGAATTTTGGGATGTTTTATTCTTGCCTCATCAAAATATGATAGCTGGCATCTACAGCACCAGACTTTCCTAAATAGCTCTCAACATTCAGTTTTGGTTCCTGGTCCATATTCGAACTTTAATTTTTAAGCGAGGTAACTGTAAAATCCTTGTTCACGTGAGCATTCTCTATCTGGGATTAAGTAAAGTAGGTAAGGTCTACCTGTGTCAAAATATTTTTAATCAACCTTCTTTCCTCAAAACATATAAATCTTTCTGTACTGTGACATAGCTGATGTATCCAATGGGCATTTTAATTTTAGTAATTTTCTGGGGTTTAAGTGCTCCATTTCTCAACCTTCATTCTGCTCTTTTTTTGCATGGAACATTAAATCAGGTGTCCTTGGTTTATATCCTCAAAGGGTCTGACTACAAATAGGAAACTGTTGCTGAGATAACAATGGAGCATTCACTTTTAAGATTTTTATTTTGTATGTGTGTTTTGTTTTGTTTTTTTTTTAAATATGCAATTTGTCAGGTACAGGCAAGCTTTATCTTTATCCAGAGTCATACACATTGTCTATGTACTGCACTGCAGCTCAGAGATGTTAATCTTTGATCCCTTTTAGTCAGGGAGTTTGATGGCTAGTGTAGTCTCTTTAATTGTATTCATTTTTATATACCTCAGCAAGTCAAGACTTTATGTCTGGCTACTTCAAGTACATCTACAGGAGATATTACTTAAGTAAAACTTGCATTCCACTTTCAAGTGCGTGTTTGCCTAAATAGACTGTTGGGTTTTTTTCTTCAGTTATAGTTCAACTATGTATCTTCAGATTCTTCTGTCTCCCTTCATTCCTGCTGTTGCCATTCCTAAGCAAAACAAGAGATGTCTAATGCCAAATTAATCACTATACAAAGTTGAGAGGGGAAGCTTGCTCTCCCACCTTTGTTTGTTTAATTTGGATTTCCTTTTGGCTGAACTGTTAGAGGAACAATTCTGTTAAGTGAGCATGATCCAACACACTGAGCTTGCTGAGTGAGCTTCTGTTCTGGCATCGCTCATGGGTCCATGCTAAAGAAACTCCAGGGTGACAATCTCCATTTGTGCCTTACTGACAAGCTAATAGTTCTTGAGCTGTTGTAAACTGCAAAAAGAAACTGGATGGAGTTCTCAAAGTTACTATTTATGCTTTGTGCTCCTTACTGTTGCTTACCTCTTTTAGCAGGCAGATCTTTGAACGGACTTATTCCCTATTCTTTGTTTAGATTGCTTGCTTGTTTAGCATAGTTAACCACAGGAAATACTTAGGATTATTTATTCTGTTATGTATTACACCTAGAGGGCAAACTGGAATACCACTGGCTTAGATGCTTTTAGCTTAACAAGACATCACAGATGGAGGAGGCATTTGAGGAGCATGTAGAGGTGGGGATAGCAGGATGTTTAAGTGTTGGATGAAGTTTATGAACAGTCTTAGATTAGAACAAGGCAATTCCCTCATATTACATTTGTAAGTCATACATGCTGTTTTCTTTGGAAGTTTGTAATGCTTTACAGGTTTGTGTAAGGCTGTTGTTGACATTTGTCCTAGTTAGGATTGCATTGAGTGACAAACTTGAGTTCTTCAGGGGAGGAAAAACTATTTGGTTTATCTATTGAGTCCAGGGAGCTGTGAAAATGTGTAGTTCAAAGATCAATAGCTCTAATTATGAATGAGATTCCAATTTCCCTCAATAGTGGAGGGCAGCAAGAGTAAATCTGTTCTCTGCAAAAAATTCCCTGTGAATCCACCCAGACTAATTTGGGTTTGAATAGACTGAGTCAGACTGACAAGTGCTGATAATAACGACGATTCTTTGAAGACTTTAGATTTTACTGATAGAGGGGAAAGTGTATTTCTACACATAAAAAGAAGACTTTGAAGAAGCCAGTTGCGGTGATAACTGGAACATCATGCCACTTAGGAGGTGGCACACATAGCAGAAGACAGAAATAACTCCACGGGGAGACTGTCATCATCCCGTAACAATGAATAAAAAAAATCAGGCAGTGTACATTCACTATCAGTTTTTCTGTCCCTGCCTTATTTATGTTCCTCTGCAGTTACTAGCCAGAATAAACCACAACATCTGCAGTTTGTACTGATATATAGAGTTTGGTCATGGATTATGGATCTATTAAAGATCCTAGCAATAGAAAATATCCCTTACTTCAGCCAGTGAACTCACATTCTGTTCTGAAGGTGCCCTGTTTAATCCTTGGAGGTGTTCAAAATAATGGTGTGATCAGTCATCCACTAACCCTATGTGAATTTTAGTGAACTGGTTTCCAAACACCATGAGGGAAGTCTTTTTAATCTCTCTTTTTAAGATGTGGGAACTGACGGCAAGATAAACCATGTACCTTGCTTGAGGTCACGTATAGTCTTTGGCACAAATCTTGGTGAGATATTTTCTCCTGCTCTTGGCATAAGACGGCAACGGTGCTTCTACTGTAGCAATAAGGCACACTAGGCACACTCTAGGGTTTTGTTATGGTGGGGCATAAGCAATGAAATGTTTTGGCAAAAGTCTATTAACATTCTTGCCTCTGTTAGCCCAGGCTGAGAAATGACTGATTTTTGTGTTTATTTCTCCATACTCTCCCTTCCATCTTGTAATGGTACCCCTTTCTGATCTGAGAGGGCTTGGCAGATTTTTCCAAAAGGAAATGCAAAGGCAGTTGACTGAGCACAATTTTAAAGTGGAATCCCTATCTTGTAGCTGTTCTGTGGCTGTGCAGAACAGCATAACAAATGAGAATGCGTGGTACTTGTAAGCTCTGCTTCTCTGACTTCCTGGGGTAAGCAACAACAGAAAACATGAAAAGGAATATTGAAACCCATTTTAGCTTTGTATTTTCTAATTATTAGTACTGGATTCAACATTTAACTTATGGAAATTAAGCTGCATGAAAACTGTTTTTTTTTTTACAGAGTTCAGACTGTGCAGCCCACTTAGTGTTATTTGAAACAACTAGGCAAACAAAATACACGAGAAAAAAAATCACTGTGTTGTTTGTACTAGTTCTCATTGGACTCCTAATGATATTGTATGATTTAAGGAAAATTGTAGTTTTATGTTTTTGTGTCAGCAGACATTTGATGGTGCCTAGGACATTGTATTATGCCATGCTACATTTATGTGTCAGAACGTACTGTTGCTTAGCTGTACCTGATATGCTCTGCATGTTTTATTATTTAGGGTAATAACAAGCAACTGCCTTTGTGACACAGTAAAGTAGAACATTTAAGATTGTAAACCAGTAGGTTTTCAGATTCTGTGTACTTGGGTTTTTTGATAATAGACTTATTAAGGAACCATACATATGGGAAAATAAGGATGAGTGGACCATGGCAGTCTGGTTATGCTTTTGCTCTAGGTTTTATTTTTCTCTTCAGTCCTATCATGTCTTTGTGTGTCAGTGATTGTATACAGCCAAAAAAATCAGTCAGGTATTTCGTTTTGCTTGGGAAGTACCAAGTTATCTATTCCAGCTCTCAGAAGTGTACAAAGTGGTTCAAAGTGGACTTTGAACTATATTTTTTAGTTAATGATTTTATTATGAGCATTTTAAAGTCTTGTTTATAATGTTTCCTGTACCCAGGACAGCCATTCTCTTCCTCAGAACCTGATTCTTTTCCCACAGGTCAACACCCTCAGCTTTCTTCTTTCACTGCTTTCCATGTCTGATCCCTCACCTTGTCCTTCTGCCTAGCTTTTTCTTTGGAACAAACAATGCATGTGTTCCTGTACCTGCTCCTCTGCTTTACTTTCTCTTCACTCGCTTCCAGTTCCCTTCCCTTTTCTTTGTATTTGTCAATTTATTTTGTGCATTCTTGGCCAGTATTTTTCAAACTAAGTGTTCTATTCTTCAGCTGATCTGTGAGCCCAATAGAAGTGCAAGTAGATGAACTGGGGCCAGAAACACAGGCTTGGGGTAGTCTTGGGGTAGGTTTGGGATTTTCGTACATAAAGGAACTTGAAGGCATGCATTTAACCAGAGGGAATTCAGAATCTTTTTTTTTTTTTTTTTAGAACCAGTAGCATCTTATCAGTTATTCTTTTAAACAAAACAAAACTCCCAAAACCAACAAATGACAAAAGCAGTCTGGAACTAATGGATTTTCTTCCCCTGTCTTTCAGCTTTTTAGTCCCCTGTCTTTCTTCTGCACCCCTGGACACCAGAGAACTTCAATCTAGCTTCTCTTTTACTTTATCCTCTGTCCTGTCATCCTGTTTCAGCAGATAAAACCTTTTCACTGAGCAATAGCATTTCTTCTTGATCATGCAGGTGCCTGAATTGCTCATCCTGGTTTAATGCTGGGTAGTGTCTTTGTATTTGAGCCTAGGTTTCACAGAATAAAGGCTCATGCATTACAAATACTCCTAGACTCTGTCAGGCTGGTGCTGTCAGCTTTTTCTCTGGTGGTCCTGCTTGCATTCAGTAGAACCACTACTGTTTTCTTTTTGATACAGATCTTGACAGGCTACTACGGTCATCATTTGCTTTCTTTCAATCCTGAAACATCTTCCCAAAGGTTCATATGCCATTTCTGTCTTTGTTACCATCTTGGCTGGATATATTCTTCCGTTTTATTTCATTGCCCAGGTGATAACACTTATTTAGAAATGTAAGTGCAGGGATGGTTTGTGGCTGGGTATGTGTATGCCTGCCTGCATGCAAAGAACATCTGAGACCAGCCAGCACCCTTCATTCTTTGTGCTTGTTTTCTTTATGCAGAGGTATTCTTCCCCTCTGTTTTTATCTGTTTTTCAAATTGTGAATTCTTTGGAGCAAGGATGATGGCTCCTTATGTTTTTGTAGAGCTGTGGGCATGCTGTAAGCTCTGTTGTAATAATACGTATTAGAAGCATTTCTTCTCAGACTGAATACCCTGACAGGTACCAGAACTCTCCAGTTCTGGATTTCTTGCTGCAGTACCACTGGCAGCCCTTTCCCAACAGGCCTGTGCAGTCAGTTACATGCAATCACTCTGTGACAAAGCAGCACTGGCTTATAGTGCCATGAATGCACTGGATGAGCATACAAGCTTCAGAGAATTTGAGCTGTCTACAGTAAAAATCCAGTACAAGTTTCCATGTACTTCTTATGTAATCATAAAAGCTTTTCTCTATGGTGTTACCTCTAGGAGAGGAAAAACAAAAGGGCCCTACAAGAAATAGATAACCATGTAACTTTGTACTTTTCTTCTTTCTAATCCCCCACTCCTGGGCCTGCCTCCGCCCCCCACCCAAGGAAAAGAAAAGAAAAAAAAAAAAAAAAGATGTAAAATTGCTGCTGCCTCCTGATGTGACAAGGGTGAGAAACTATAGCTTTTTCCCCCTGGATTTATTTTCAAAGTCACTTACAAGTTTAGGGTACATGTTGCTATGTTCTCAGAGAGGAACTTGCCAAATATTGGTGCTGTACTCCTATCTGTTTCTAATTCCCATTAATAGTGAAGTATAAAATCATTCTGTACTGCTTCACTTTTTTTCCGATGAAATATATTTGGATGAGCTTGTCCGCCTCTTATCCTAGCAAAGTATAATTTTACTTATGTATCTATCTGTATAATACAGCATGCATGTATTTCAGTTGTCAGATATGTTATCTTACAAGTTTTTTCTTAAAATTCTGGTTTGCTGCTTGTAGATGAAATTCAGCATTTACATGTTTGGAGGGAATGTTAAAGTATTAGAGTAGGGTCTTTATGGTGATGTAAACTGAACATACATACACTTCAAAAATCATGATCTACTCATTTCTTACTCTGGATTAGTTCATAGATTGCTGAATGGTCTGGACAAAGTACTTAATGTCCCTATGCCTCATTTTAACTCATTGTGCAGTAGAGATAAATTACTTACCTATTTCATGGGGATGTTATAAAGACTAGTACATTATTTAGGCAGCACTTTAAAGCACTGGTATAAGTAGGTGATGAGTATTAATGATGAAGATACTCAGATGCACAAATGGCATTTGGACACTTAACAGCCATTTCTGCCTCTGAAAATTTTCCCCTGGCTATTGGCGGTAGTGATTTGATATAGCACGTGACCTGGGGGAAGCTACTTAAGTTCTCTGCCAAACGGGAAGACTAATGATGTACCTCAAAGGCATTTAATCTGCAAAGAGCTTTGAAATCCTCAGATGGGAGGGGCACTATCAGTGAGCTTATTAGAGTTGTCATAAGTCATCTGAGATTTTTTGAAAATGTTTCAGCCTGTGCTTCATCTTGCATGATAAGGATGCTTTCTGTTCCAAATATCAATTTTATTAATTAACATATCCTATGCTATACTCTGAAGATACTTGGCAGAGAACTGGACATGTGCTGAGGATGTGATTCATACTTGCCTTACAAGTGACATTGATTTATTCTTCACGTTCTTCCTTATGTGACAGCTACCCACTGTATGGTAAAGTAACTGCAAAGTCAAACATTCTAGTAGTATTGTTTCAAGATGTTCAGATGAGAAAACCAAGCCAAACCTCTTGTTGGAATGGGAAGGAAAAAGAATTTATTAAATACTCATTTGACATGCATCTTACATACAACATAGTAGCCACTCAAATGTTGACTGTCTGCCAACCATGGCTAAAGTTAAATATGATGGTCGACAAACACTGTGAGGTCAGTTGTTCAAAATGCCTTAGAAGATGTCGAGATGATCAGAATTGACAACACTTAAGAGTCAACAGAAAGGGGCAAATTAGCAGCAGTGTAACTAAGAGGAGAACTTCCCTCAGCATGGATTTTTGTTTTTCTGGCCAAAATTAGACTTTGAAAAAAGATGATCGGAGAACTTTCCACATCTCTAGCACAGCACTCCACCTGCTAGCTCCGCAGTATCAGTTAGCTCGCAGTATTTTTCATAAAATATGAATAATGTTGATGAACAGATGTTTTGGCATGGTAACAATAGGAACATCCTGCTGGTATTCTTAAAAAGTAGGTCCCCTGAAACCTTTGGCTTGTGATAAAGTGCTGCACCAGACATCGGTGGGTTAGCAGAGATGGTGGCAGCAGTAGCTTTAATTTTTCTTCATCAAACATGGTTCCACTGCAGTAACTTAGAAACAGAGTGATAAAATACACTGAAGAGGAGAAAACCCTTGCAAGACTACTTTAAAAAGGTGTTGTTAGGAAAGTCACTCCCCTGAAAGTCAGGGAAATAGGGGTTTTATTCCTCCAGAAAGAAGGCTATTTAATATAACCGCCACTTCAGTGTGAATGGTCTTAACTGCTGATAAAAAGGGAAAACAGGCACACCTTCTCCTCCAGCTGGTTTTGAGTAGTGACTATACCTTTATGATGGTTCAGAGGACATACCTGGTCACATCTTCAGGAATTACATCCCATAGTTCTGTACCTAGTAAATTTTTTGTGAAGCTGAAGCTTGAAAAAGGAACCAGGTACAGCAGAAGCATTTTTCTTTGTAGAAAGATGAGCACATACTAAGCAAAACCTAGGTCAGGACATGAGTCGGTGTTTAGTCAACTAATTACTGAAATTAAGCACTTTATTTTCTTTGAACTCATACAAAATTTTCTTTTCCTAATGTTTTAATATAAATTTTCAGAGTTTTTCTTTACAAATTTCCCTGAAAGTCCTTTCAGACTAACAAATTCCAAGTAACAAAAAATGCAAGTGTTTTAAGTTTGGTTTCACAGAAAGCCTGCAAAGCAAAGCTGGCCAATAGACAACAGTGTCTAAAATCTCAATGAGAAAATACTTCACTCAGGCTTGAGTACCTGTATTTGTCAAGGTCTGAGAAAGAATTGTGAACAGTGCAGGTTGGTATTCAGATGTACTTTGATTGACTGATTTTATTTTTAAACTGTGAGGCCTGGTTAGTACTTCTCCAGAAATACTTTAAATGATATAATGTCATATAATACAGCTGTTTATCAACAGTCTGGAATTTGGGGGGGGGGGGGGGGGAAGAAGCTTTTTTATTTTCTTTTTTTCCCCCTGACTAATTATATCCGGTTTCTTGACTGCAAGGTTGAAACATTGAGAGGTATCCTTACTATTGTTTAATCTATGGTAAGTGTAAATACTTTATTATAATAATATAAAATTAAGTTCAGTATTCCTGTGGAATTGCTGCTGTACCAAAATGGTCAGCAATTACAAGGTATCAATTCTGAAAAGGTAAATGATTGCTAGGTTCAAATAGCTGTAGTTCTTGGTCTTATAATTGTATAACATCATTATAGACTGAAACCTCATGTTCGTCCTGGGTTCTTGCCCAATCTGTCTTTAGGAAAACTCTGAATGACTATTTGTGTATTGCTTCTTTACAAAAATGTGGTGTTTTGATTCAATAGCAAATAACTGGAATTAGGTATGTTGACTTAACTGATCTGAATGCATCACTACAGAGAAGTATTTAGAGGCAGATAATTTTGGATGTTTAGTAGATACAGCTCACAGAAGAGCATTTATGAAGTGGTCTTGATGTAGAAGGCAGTAGCTAAGTAATCTGGCCTGTCAGTGCACGTTGGACAGCATACAGACTAAATATAGAGAAGCTGAGGAGCCTTTTATTGGAATATTGGTGTCCATTAGATTAGCTACTGGGAAAAGAGCCTTGTAGAAAACAATAGTTCATGCATATTGTATTGCTGTCTCTTCAAAGGCATTTGCAAATGCTTCCCTGAATACAGTTAGCAGTTAAAATTAGCAGTTGCTAATTGCTATATGTAAATATATATAGCGATAAGATATATCCCGTGAAACAATTCCTTGGGATGAATTGTTGGGGAGTTTCTTCCAGAGGAAGTAATACTTGAATGCATAGGCTGTGTTAAATTACCAGTTTGCAGAATATATTAAAAAACGAAAATGGTATTCTCTGCTGTTGGATGAGAAACGACAGCGCTGTTGTGAAGTTGTCCAAGTACCTGCAGGAGTGAAGAGAGCAGGGCTGACCCTGAATTACCAAGTTGTCAGAATGGTTATTTGCAGAACTGTGATGTTAGGTACTTCTAGGAACAGCTGTAAAAACCAACTGGATTCCTGCTGTGTATAGCTAGTGGCTGTGGAGCTTGCTTGCATAAGGGACATGGAACTACTCGTTTTCTAAGGTGCTACAGGTAGACAGAGTGCAGCACTAAAAAGAATCTGCAACATAATTACAGATAATTGCCTTTGGGACTTTAAAAGAAATAATAAATAACCAGAAGGCTGTGCTAGCTAGTTTTCTCAGTGACTAGCTATTAAACAGGTTATATTCTTCCAAGACTTTGCAAAAAAATCTATGTGCGTTCTCTCTCTCCACCATATATGTACCCACATACTGGAAGCTTTTCAGTCACCTTAAAATGGACTTTGTATCTTATATGCCCTTTGTATCCACTGCTTACACCTAACGCTTAACCCTCCGCACCCAGTCTTATGTGTGGCACAGCCTCTGTTAGGCAAGAGGTAAGGCTGAACAATTTGAGAATCCCTCCTACCATTAAGAACTGTGAATTGTTCTGTGATCTATGAAGCTGTCACGCCATGTTTCTCCTGCAAGATGTTGCGCTTTGGAGGACAGATTTGTTACCCCTGTGTGTCTCACGCCCTTTGCCAACAAACCTGCTTCTCCTCTCAACTCTGTCTCTCTCTGACCCTTCCTGAATAGCAGTGAGTGTCTGCAGCCATAACTGTACAGGGTTTCCCCTTCCTGGTCTGTAGCAACCGTTTCAGGCCAAACCAGCTGCTGTGGTAGCATCCCCTGTTTGCGTAGAGCGGATTGGGAACAACTGAATCTCTGAAAAGTGCAGTCTTCAAAAATGACAATATAAAGCAAAATTCAGCCCCTGCCCCCTTTTTATAATCTGGTGGATAAAGAGAGAAAGGAAAATATTTCGATTGCTGTGATGGTCGGCGTTGCCTTGTGCTGTTACTGATCGCTGGAACTTACGTAGAAGACAAAAATGGACTCAAGCTACCTGTGAAGCACAAGCAATGTTTTCCTACCAACAAGCTGATAGATGTTACCTCTGTTTCAGTAGAGACAAATCTCATTTGCTGAAAAATTCTTGTGTTTTATGTATATATGTGGTCTGGAAGTTGGAGGACCATATACCAGGACCTAAGGTATTAATTAGAATTGTTATTCTTCTGAACAGCAAAAGGCACCCCCCTTTTATGCTTGCAGATCTAAAATATGTGCTCAAGAATAACAGCTTTAAAAGAATTCAGCTCTTTACAAAGATCTACTTAGCAATAATAAAGATATTGTTAGTCTGTGGACGAAAAAGAAATTGTGTTCCTTACTACAATTGCAGTTAAAAGCAGTTGTTATGGCAACTATTGCAGTATCTTTATCAGTATTTCTACTCTACTGTTCGGGAGGGCAAAAATCTTTTTTGCTTAACTGCATGTGACTGATAGAATGGGAGAGCAAGATGCTCCCCGTTGCCAAGTAGCAAGCTGAGGATTCTGGTAATGTGTTTTAAGTTAACCTCCCCCTTCCCTAGGGGATAGGGAAAGAAGGGCTGCCCATAAATGCAGACAGATTGCACACAGATAGACACAGGACCAGAACACTATTTCCAAACCTCTCAGTACCCAGAAGGCCTGGCTGAAAGTACAGCCAGATGGTTTCGCATGTCAGTCTTGGTAGCCAAATCTCTATGTGCTGCTCCCCGGGAAGCGTGATGTGTGTCATTTAGTGAGTGTCTAGAGGTCCTATCCAAATTTCTGACAAGAGTTAGACAGAAACTGTTGCCTGTGTGCTTAATGGGCAATTTAAGAATACCTGCAGCAATATTTGTATTACCTCTGTGGATAGTCCCACAAGTGCAATACCTTCCAGTTGTAAAATTAGGTTTGGATTTGGACATTTGTCTGCAGTTTACCTGCAAACTTGTGTGTGCTTGTTTGGCTTCAAGGTTTGACTTGGACTAATTTTTTCCTCAGTTTTTGGTTTCAGTTTTGCTGTTTCCTTCTATAGTTTTCAACTTTGTTTTATGCTATTTTTGTCGTGGTTATTACTGTAACAGTAGAGCACTTGCAGAGGTCAGAAAGGTGTCATATAAACCATTGCCGTTTCACAGGCAACTGTTGGCACATATTATGCCAGAGGGATTTCTGCTCAGTTTTTAAAAGCAAGGGTAATACAGGTGCTACTTCTGACTTAAACACTGGACACCTTACAGGTGTCATGTGGAAAAATAGCTAGAGTCAGCATCTCCATTTTGATGGATTTATAGCTTTAGCATCAGTAGTTCAGCACTTGATGACTGGAGAAAGGATGGAAAATGCCTAAGTTGCGGAAGTTCAACAGCTATTTGAATATCAGCACATGCCTGTCTCACCATACATGGCTTTGTGCTGTCTTTTATATCAGGAAATAAACTAGCTTTAGGCAAGTGTAAGCTGTCTGATCAGCCTTTTCTTCCTCTTCTCTTCCATATTGTTTTTCTGTGCCTCCATTCTAACTGGATAGCTGCTTCTCTGCTGATGTTATTAAATCATCAATATCTACAATTGTGCTTTGCTGCTTCATCTATGAGCTCCAAGGGACATTTGTGATAGCAGAAGAAAGTATTCTTGTTTGCTCTCTGACTTTGAAGTATTATATTCTGTCTTTACATAGATGAGAAGTTCTAGACCACTTCGAAGACACATCCATCATGTTAGTACCACCTTTATGAAGATGGTAAGATATTGACTATGTGTTTCTTTTGCCATATGCTGTGTACTATTCAAACTTTTCTGTTGGATCAAAGAACTAGAGAGTGGTCTCTGATAGCATACACTAGTTTGGGAGCCAAATGCAAAATTTTTCACAAATTAGCACCCATGAAACCCATTTTCTCGAATGTTTTAAAGGCAAAAGTGAGCTCTGGACTGCAAGCAAAGCTCCTTGTTCATCCCATGGCAACAACATCTCTTCAATGAAAAGGAGAAAAGCTGTGGCCAGGTATACAGAACCCATAAGTAATGTACTGCAGGAGCCAGAGAACTTAGAACACTCACTCATGTACATGATGGCTTCTTGGGCATAGTGGGGAAAAAAGCAAAGTGCATTCTGAGCTGTAAAGTTTGGCTTTATGAGTAGGCAATAATTTTGAGCAGACTTTAATTCTCTTGTTCTTCATTGTTTGAATACAAATAACTGTTAAGCACAAACTGATGTTACGTCAGCACAAGAGGCAGGACACAATTAATTAAGACTAGCATGCTGCTACTTTGATCTGGAAAGATCAACTGATAAAGAAAATTGGAGAGCAAAATGTGCAGCATTATGTAATCGTACAAGGAAGAAACTGTAGTTGCATCCAAGGATTCCTAGGAGTTGCACCATGGAGCAACCTGAGTCTGTGTCCCTATACCCTGTCCTATTCCCTCTTCATGCAGTCCCAGCCATGCCTGGATACTGAGGGAATTGCTGGCCGATTACACTCCTGCAGCTTCCTTCCAGCAGTCTCACTATCAAAAAGGCAAATTAGCAGCCATGATTTTAAGAGACTATTGAACTCTGGCACAGCTGATCATTTTTAAAATCATTGATATATAGGTATCGGAGAGTGCTCTGTGGGGAAGTGTGAGGTGTGACTTGTCAGCAAATCTGCTGGAAAATTCAATTTTCCTGTACCTCTGACTAGTATAGTAATCCTTAATAGTCTGTTGATTCTACAGTACCCTTAACAGTGCCAGATGTTGTATTGAGGTAAAAGAAAGGTATGGATCAATAGGCCATAATTCAATTAATAATCAAGTGTCAGTTTTTAATAACCATGTTCCTCCTGGAAAGCATGTGACTCTTCAAGTGGTCCCACAGAAATTGATATGCAAGAAAAGATGATAGCTCTCTAGCTAATTTGATTATCTGATAATACTCATCCTTCATGAAAGTGCATGAGAATGTTTTCCATAAAGTAAATTATAGCTTCTGCAGACAATCTAATGTCTAACTGAATAGACAGGCTTCTGAAACTACATCAGTTAACCTTGACTTGTGAGCTTAGATACGATACACAATGTTCTTTCAGATCTTTTCAGATGATGAAAGCTCCATGTGATTTAATCTCTCCCAGGAAACTTCAGTCAAGGATTTAATATGCGAAAGCATCACTTCTAAGAAGCAGAATTATTTAAATTTGCCATCCTTGACAGCAGTTATTGATTGTGAGATCAAGTAGACAAAGTCATGCTATGGAACAATACAGTGGTTTAAATATGAACTGTTTTAAGTCTCAAGTGTCATCTTGAATATTTCTGTCTCTCTGCTATCAAATTTCAGAGTACAGATGCTTTTAATTTAACTTTCTTGACTACTAAATACATAGAAATCATAACAGTAAGATGCCTAGGCCCAATATACACAGATTGGAAAAATGGAAGTGGCATGCATTGCATTCAGCTGCAGGCAGAAGGGTTAGGTATCTAATATACAGCCAGCCAGTGTGGCTTCAGAGTAATTCAGTTAAAGTTTTGACTCTACTTATTTAGAATAGGAAAATAAGACAGATTAGAAAAGTGATACCTGCCAGAAATTTAAAGTTACTACTGCTACTGTTTTTGTGGTTTGGTTTTTTTTTTTTCTTGTGTGATGGGAACCAGATAAAATGTGCTCAATAGAAAAGCATGTGAGGATGTATTGGTTTTGTTTGGCAAGGTTTTGGTAGCGGGGGGGGGGTGGGGGTTACAGGGGTGGCTTCTGTAAGAAACTGCTGGAAGCTTCCCCTGTGTTCGAGAGAGAGCGAGCCCATATTAGCCGGCTCTGAGACGGACCCGCCGCTGGCCAAGGCCGAGCCAATCAGTGATAGTGGTAACGCCTCTGTGATAACATTTTTAAGAAGGAAAAAGTTGGGACGGAGAGAAACAGCCGCCGGAGTGAGGAGTGAGAACATGTAAGAGAAACAAGCCTGCGGACACCAAGGTCAGTGAAGAAGGAGGGGGAGGAGATGCTCCAGGTGCCGGAGCGAAGATTCCCCTGCAGCCTGTGGTGAAGACCCTGGTGAGGCAGGCTGTCCCCCTGCAGTCCAGGGAGGTCCACGGTGGAGCAGATCTCCACCTGCAGCCCGTGGAGGACCCCACGCCAGAGCAGGTGGGTTCCCGAAGGAGGCTGTGACTCCGTGGGAACCCCGCGCTGGAGCAGGTTCCTGGCAGGACCTGCGGATCTGTGGAGAGAGGAGCCCACGGAGCAGGCTTTCTGGCAGGACTTGTGACCCCGTGGGGGACCCGCGCTGGAGCAGTGTGCTCCTGAAGGACTGCACACCGTGGAATGGACCCATGCCGGAGCAGTTCGTGAAGAACTGCAGCCCGTGGGAATGGCCCACGTTGGAGGAGTTCGTGGAGGACTGTCTCCCGTGGGTGGGACCCCACGCTGGAGCAGGGGAAGAGTGTGATCAGCCCTCGTCCTGAGGAGGTGAAGCGGCAGAAAATAACGTGTGATGACCATAAACCCCATCCCTGTCCCCCTGTGCCGCTGAGGGGGCTTGGTGGTGAAATCCGGGAGGGTAGTTGTGCCCGGGAAGAAGGGAGGGGTGGTGGGAAGGTGTTCTGAGATTTCATTTTACTTCTCATTACCTTGCTCTGGTTGATTTGTAATAAATTGAGTATGTTTTGCAAATTGAGTCTGTTTTGCCCGTGACGGTAATAGTGAATGATCTCTCCTGTCCTTATCTCGACCCGCGAGCCTTTTGTTATATTTTCTCTCCCCTATCCGTCCTGAGGAGGGGGAGTGCTAGAACGGCTTTGGTGGGCACCTGGTGTTGAGCCAGGGTCAACCCATCACAGAGGAACAGTAAAAATCCAGGTGATTTACTTCTCTAGCATGGTGATGATCTTTCTTCATCTCTTAATAAAACAAGCTCTCTCCAAGTGGCTGCCAAATCTGACTAGCTATGTTCAGCATAAATACTTGAGAACACAAGATCTACTTTGGAAAGTTGTTCATAGGAAAACTTTTAATTCTTTTATCCTTGCAGTGCTTGTGTTGTACTTTTTCAACTCCTCAGAAAGGTATTCTCAGCATCCAATTTAGCCAGTAAGATCACTTTTTGTATAGGTTTACAGTGCAAGTGTGAGTTCTGAACACCACTTACACACCTGTATAAACAGGGGCTATTTGTGGATTTCAGCATGAGTCTTGCTTGAGACGTACTTTGGGGATCCAAGCCAATTCTTCATAATACAGAATTGATGCTGTTCTTCAAAGTCAATGTACGTGTGCTACCTTATACTAGGTGAAGATTCATGCCTGCTACTAGCAGGTATTGGCACAGCAGATTGCACAGCGTTTCAGTATTTTCATGCTAATGTTTGGCTCTGGATTTGAGTAAGAACTGCTCGGTGATCTTCAGACTGTGGGAAGTGGTAGGACCTTTCAATTTTTGACTTGTCACTGGTTATTCAAGATGATCTGTAGACATACTTGGGACAGAAGTTTGGGATATGTTTATAGTATCTCCTCTTTAACTGCGAGCATTTCCAGAGCATCTGGAACTTAAGTGATAAAAGACTTACTTTTCACTATATAGCTGAACAATGTCTAGGAGACTACAGAAAATTATAAAATAATGGTAAATAACAAAAATACAATGCACAGAAAACCCTTATTAACAGAGGCTGAAGATAAGAACGTAGCCTTTGGTGGTTTGTTTAGAATTGAAATGAATGCTTTTTTGTCAATGTCATCTGCAGCAAAATATTCACAACTGGTATGAGAATCACTGTCACATATGGGCACTTTAAATACAGGTATTTCACTTCTATCTGTGTTTTCAGAAAACGAACAGATCTTCCTGAGGTTAACTGTTAGTATGCCAGTTCTAGAGCAAGTGTTAAAGGTGGGGAAATAAAACGCTGAGATACAAGTGATTTTAACCATGAGAGAAGTTAAGGGAGAATGACAAGCTGAGGCTTATGGTATTCTTTGTGTGTGCTGACAAGAGCTTTCTCTTCATTCTCTGGCCTAGCTGAGAGGTGGCAAACCTCTGCAGCCAGTGTGCTCTGTGCTGTGCTTGAGGCCTGGGGACTAGATTCACTCTGCTACAGATTTACTGAGTTGCTGCTTTTGGCCAAGGAGATGCATTTTTATGTCCCCAAAAGCTGAGGCATGAATAACCCCCTGGAATTAGCTGGACAATCTGACTTCCCTTTTCTGGATAAAGGAGTGAGCAAGAGATTGTTGGATAGCTGTGGACTTTGGATATGGGACACCCAAGTTTAGCTGGCAGGAGAAGCAGGATTTTGTAGAGCTTTCTACTAGTAAGACAGCATCAGTATTTTACAAATTTTGTGTGCTATTGTTTATAAAAAAATCCATACCACCCACACAGAGGACCACTGACCAAGGATGTCAGCAGGGTTGAAAGGATAGACTTAACCTCTTAATACTTGCTTTTAGATCTGAGCAGTCTTCACCTTCTAAAGAGTGGTTCAGAGTTTCCTTAGAATCACTCTTCATTTTAAAAGCTGAATGAAAATTGCATTTACCTCTGGCAAGTAATGTATATATTTGTTGTTTTCACATTGTAAGATGGAAATATATATATATTCTTTTAACTGGAAAATTCTGTCCTATCATATATGTGCTTCAAATGAGGCTACTTCACTGGAAATAATATGATGAAACATATATTTCTGTAGTGTTACAAAAAGTTTTCAGATGGTTTGTCACAAAGATCCCCTTCTGAGACCATGCATAAGAAGATTGAATTCAGGTAAAATAGTCACTTCCACCTGACAATGGAAAACTGTTAGTCAAGAAACAAAAATACATTGCTTTGCTGTTTCAGAATATAGCTGTGAACGACGTTCCTGAGCATCATGTTCTGCACTTTTAAGCATTTTCATGATAAAAGCGAGGTGTGCGTGTAATTTAAGAAATACTACAGCAAATCAGTAAAGAACACACTGTTATTCAAAAGCTTTAATGATTGCCTCCTGAGCCTCTGTTTAGCATAACTATTTTGTATTCTGGTTTTGAGAAGTTATTCTGCCTTAACCCTCTGGAAAATCTTTAATATCTATTTGAACAAAAGTTGAAATATGATGATGTTTTGTTCTGCTTTTTTTTGCATGTTAAAACCAGAAGTAGTGCTGAAAGTATTCTGGGTAGCACAGTGATAAAACTGTGATCCAAACGTTCCATTTTGGTGTCTTGTTTCGATGTCCTCAAGACTGTGGTTGGATGAAGTGCACTTTAATGTGATCCCCCCCCCCCCCCCCAGTAAACAGTCAGTATGTGAGTGTGTACATGCATGCTTACGTTTTATATATAATTTTATTTATATATATATATATTTGGTGGTGTAGTGTCCTGGGTTTGGCTGGGATAGAATTAATTTTCACAGAAGCTGGGAGAGGGCATAGCCAGGATAGCTGACCCAAACTAGTCAAAGGGTTATTCAACACCATATGATGTCATGCCCAGTATATAACCGGGGGAGCTGGCTGGGTGGGGAGGAGGATCGCGGCTCCAGAATGGGCTGAGCATTGGGTTCCGGATGGTGAGAAACTGCATTGTGCATCATGCACTTTATACATTCTTTTATTAGTAATATTGTTGTTATTTCTTTTCTCCTTCTGTTGTCCTGTTAAACTGTCCTTATCTCAACCCGCAAGGTTTTAGCTTTTTCTTCCGATTCTCCTCCCCATCCCTCTGCAGAGGGGTGGGGGGGTGAGCGAGCGAGCGGCTGCATGGTGCTTAGTTGCTGGCTGGGCTTAAACCACAACATGTAGATATATATACACACACACAAATATATATAATTTAGGGTGTAAACAAAATTGTGGTGCATTCTATTGATGTGTGACCTTGAAATCTCAGTGTTTCCCTTTCTCTGTATCTCCAGCTGAGTGTTCAGTGCTACCCAGTACAGAATGACTTGTGACAGCTACTTGCTTAATTATCACTTCTTGATCAACATACATAAAAAAAGTTCAGTGATGGGTGTTGACTGATTACCTTCTTTTTAGCAAAGACACAGAAGGTAGTAAAACTAAGCCCTGCTGTTGGTGGATTAAATTTTGGTCTTTCAAAAAGATGAAACCAAAAATAGCTGCCTCTTCCATAGCAAAAGAAGACAATGCTAAGCCCTATTCTGCACAGTCACTCCCAACAGATGTTGGCAAGCATGGAAAGACCAAGCAGGTGAGGGCACTTTTGAATTCTCTTGTCCGAGTTCTAGCTGGGAATGAACAGGTATGGTCTTGTTACTCCATGCTCCTGAATACCTCTAGCTTTGTAAAAATAAACAAATACATGAATAAATTCCTAGAACCTGGATCTCTTCTGAAGACTGTACAGCCCATCTCCAGAAGTATTACTTGGGGATCTCTGATACAAGCCAAACCCTGGTATCTTCTCCCCAAGGACATGAAA
Organism: Astur gentilis; assembly: GCF_929443795.1. Classification (NCBI taxonomy): domain Eukaryota; kingdom Metazoa; phylum Chordata; class Aves; order Accipitriformes; family Accipitridae; genus Astur; species Astur gentilis. The sequence continues at coordinate 18,909,417 of NC_064896.1, forward strand.
GTGTTCTTTTCTGCATGTTGTGCTCATGTCATCAGCACAGCTCCTTTCCTCCTTGTTGCTGGTGCCTTATCCCACATGCAGATGTTCTGAGAAGACACATAGTGAAATTCTTATAGCCTTGAGAAACCACTGTAAGTGATATCCTGGTATAACAATTTGGCTGAATGATAGCTGAGGAGATAGAGGAAGGTAAGTGTATGTTATCCATAAATATTTGAAGAAATACAGTAGGTGGAAGGCTTAGGGTAGCTTGAAATTTTTTTTTTTTGTAAAATTATCAGAATATCCTTACCAGCTAGTAGATACACTGTTGTTACTTGTCAAGAAAAACTCATCAAAATATATTGGGAGCAGTTCTATAGCAGCATGAGGAAGAAGGAGCTGACTGGATCTTTCTGGTCGTCTTCATCTCTGGCCATACTTGGGTGAGGAGGTATATGACTTCTGGAACAGTGCTCTTTTTTGCCCTTAAGCGCTAGCTTTCTGTCTTTAAAACAATTTTAGAAAATACAAACCCAAATTATTGCAGAGGCAGATTTGGGAATGTTTTTGATCGTTTGAGGCAACTTATGGCTGAATAATATTCTGTAATTTTCCAGAAAATGAAGATGAGATTTATTTTTCACTTAGTATGGTGATTACTTGTCTTTTACAGTGTGAGGCACTGCTGCTGTATCTATGTAGTTCCTGTGTATCTGAAAAGGAAACTGGTGATGAGGCAGTTCATGACTAAGAGTGAGTGCATGTCTAGCAAAAAATGGCTACGTCCTTCAGTTCTGCTTGTTCTGCTCCGTTTTTCTCTCTCTTCCAAGAGAAGAGGCATGTCAAAGAAAATCTGTTCTGAGACCTTAGGTCTCAAACTGCACAATAATAGTGCTGCTTATGTACATTCATAATTTCTACTATGCCATTTTAGTAGGCTTAGTCACACATTTAAACCCATTTCCCTTTTTCTACAAGTTACCATATAAAAATGTTTATGATACAAAACAAAGGTAAAAGCATATTAAAATGCATGTATTTTACGTATAGCTGAATTGCTGTAGTATAAAGTAATGTTTCAAGTCTGGATTTAAGTCTGTGCCATTGTCGTGTTGTCGTCCCCGCTCCCCCCCCCCCCCCCCGCCCCCAACCCATGTTTATTTTGAGGGATTCTTGGTAATGTTGTTCTGGTCTACAGAAGCGGAAGAAAACTGTTCCTCAGTGCAGGCCCCGTGGGAATCAAAGGGAGCAGCAGACTTAGAACTGGTGTGTAGCTGGGAGGTATGGCTGGATAGCACCAAACATGGTTTGGTGAGGCTACATGGCTCACTTAAGTGTTTGGGTTGTTTTTCACTTAGCAGTGAACATCAGCACATTGCTGCAATGTAACTGGGAATAACTGCAATCTTCTTTGGGCAGATGCTGGACATACAATATTCATTTTGGTATGAAATCAGTCCAGAGCTCAGCTCCTCCCTTTCACTTTTAAGTCTTTGCCAGGCATCTCCCTCTAGTGCTCATAAAAAACCCCAAAAGCACCAAAACAGAAAGTGACTGGTCAGAGTGCAGGAGGCCTGTAAGAATTGAGAGGAGACTGGTTTGATCCATACTACTTGTTTTTCCCCTAACGGCTGCATCTCCATGCACTGAAGTCTTGGTATCTTCACTGAAAGGAAGCTTTGTTTATGTGAGCTACTCTGTACAAGTTCTGTGCTTTTTGTCTGTCTGAACATGCAGTTTCCTCCTCATTCATCTGGAATGCCTGTGAAAAGTAAGTCCAGTTGGTCAGTGGTGGAACTTGGGAATGCTCAAAATGGCTCTGCATGCCATGTACTGAGCCTTCTCCTGTCGGGACACTGCACATGTTCCAGTACGCAGGAGGCTTGGCTCGCATGTGTAGCAACCTCCTGTTTTCTCTACAGGGTAAAATTAAAGCTGCTTTACCTTGTCTAGCTGTGGTACCCGGACACTCAGGTTATTGATGCTCTTTCAGGGTTCTAATTTTAATGGGAGTTTTCACTCAAACAGGCCTGAGGGACCTCTGAAGTCGGTCAAAGTGCAGGTGTTAACCCCGTCTTTATTGGCTGTTACTCTTTTCCTGTTGTTGGCTCAGCGTTTTCTTCTCTGAGAAGCAGATGTATGGTAACTATATATAGCAGAGGGTTGGACACATGTAATTAACATGCCACATGACTTATTAAACAGTCACAAGAAACAATACTGCTAGCTGGTCCTGATCGTGAAGCCAGCCTGTAAAAGACAGTTTGGCACATAACCAGCTCCAAAAGAGGCTATGTCTGTTACTTAAGGTAACAAACAACAGAATAAAAAGAACAAATAGAGTAATAAAAGAAAGGGAATTTACATAAAAATAAAAGCAGCTGGAAATAAAGATAATATAATATGTAGAAATAATCCTACTGTTCTGGTTTAGCTCATCGGATTGTTTCTTCCTCTCCTCATCCCAGTCTTAGCCGAGATGAAGTGATATGGCATTGCACTCACACCTCCTTAAAGGTAGGGAGAAAGGCAGAGTGAATTCATGCTTTTTGCTGTTGCTCTTGGATGGAGCCATTTTTATCCAAGTCTGTGGTAGCCAGGGAACAGTGCATTTAAAAAAAAGAAAAAAGAAGTTGTAAGAACTATGAAAAATTGAAAGGAAAGTGCAGCCATTGAAACGGAGGCCAACCCACTGAGAAATGTCAGGGGTTTTTTTTGTATTTTTCTTCCAGTAGCTGATGTTTTTCTCGTAGCTTTTTTCCCCTTTTTTTAATTAATTCTCTTCCCCTCACTTGAGCCCTGGAGTTCTCTCTGTGGTTTTACTTAGTAGTACTGGTGAGGAAAAGTACGTGAGTGCATATGATACACCTATACACCTCCACGCACTGCACCACACCTCCCCCCATATTTGCACGCTAATAGCTACAGTGACCTAGACAGGTCTCCCTAGAGGGCAAAAGGAGAAAATCCTCCCTCACTGTAGCAACTAGTGTGCAGGTAGGACATTTTACTACAAGTCTGGAGAGTACTGACACTTGGCAACAACTTGCAGAGATCAGGCTTCGGTTAATGAAAACAATGAAACCACCACTTAACTTCCAAATGGATTTCCATGGAGACAGCTAGACAGTAATAGTGTTTGGACTTTTTTATTCAATAAAAGTTTGAGTTATAAATATTCTCCATTTGTTTCCTATTTACAGTTGTAAAATATTTTAGGATAGCCTATCCATCACCTGTCATTCAGCATCTCTATAAATGCCATGAAAACACCATTGTGAAATAAAAATGTCTTATTTTCAGCCCACAAACCCAATTTCCACACACTCGCAAAATAAAATCAAAGGGACAAAAAAGAGGAGAGAAGGAAGTGGAGGGCAGTGAGGGGTGAGAGGAATAAAGTACAGCAGGCAACAATGCAATATTTGCTACACAGTAGCAAAAGAAATGGGTAAAAATTTAGTCTGCTATGATGACAAGCTTTTCAGGACATTTGTTATAGACCAGCGTTGTCCAGTGCATTTCTGAAGGATGAGCTGAAATCCGAATTCATTTTCATTGTTTTCCTGCAATTCCAGGCAACGCTTGGATTTTCGATTCTGGATTGGACCTCCCTTTAAAGATGGGGAAAAAAAGAAGTGTTTGGATTAAACATTGTGAACTTGTTGCATTGCTACTGTGTGATAATATAGATTAGAGAACATTCCAGTGTCCATCTACTAAATGCACTGCTACTGTGAAAAACGTTTCAGTTAGAGACAAGATAAGCACTAGGTTGGGTTTGGAGTGAAGGTTCCCTCTGTCACCAGCAGGTTTAATCTCTGATGCAGTTTGGAATAGCCTCAATTCCTGGTTACTATTTCAGTAAATGGGGTTTCTAGAATTGAGCTGTGTTTCTAGCCATGCTTACCATGAGCCAAAAGCTTTCCTGTTTGCTTCAGTTACCTAGCTTAGTGGCTCTGCTGTACCTCTGAAACATCAAAAAAAGGCAAAAGAGGACCACTGCCTGGGGCAGGGGTGTCCTGTATGTAGGATAAAATGCAAAAAATCATTTATTCTTTGAATTCTGAAATGAACTGTCTTTTATAATCTTATGTTGGTAACCCTCAGTATTGACTCTATTCAATTCTCAGCTTAATATTGCCATATTAAAGCCCTACCTTCATTGTTGAATTGCAGCAAACCTTAAATCACTGGGGCTATCACACAGTTAGCTATAGACCTAAATTACAATTAAATCATCATGTAGGTGACATAAATGACACTTTTTTCCGTTAATTCTTGTTTCAGTTGGTTCTTTCACCCTCTCTCCTGTCCAATAAAGATAATAGATAACTTGTACACATTAGTGTCAGGGAAGTTTCTTCCAAGATATAGAGAGTAGAGTAATTTGCACAGAAGTCTGAGAGTCGGACTTGTGTAGTAGACAATTACTGGCTTTAATCTGCAAATCAAAGAACGGAGTATAAATCAGTACAGATTAGTACAGCTGAAGTATGGAAAGAGCAGCCACATTTAGATTACTTATTTGTACAGTGGGGAAAAAATAGTTGCTATGAAAAAACCCCAAACAACTACCCAACCCCGTATAGAAAAACCACCTCATCGATTTTGTTCAAGTCTGTGTTATACCTTGCATTAGAAAGTCATAACTGTGATAGATTTCTATTATAAACACAAGGATATTGACATAAATTCCATAGAAATGCTTAGTTTGCTTTTTCAGAGAAGGCTGTTCCTCAGGCAAGGGTAGCTTGTGCCATTCAGTACAGGTTCTGCTTCATTCAGACAGTGGGTCTCCTCTCCTCCTATCCTACCAGTAAAACTTAGTAAGTAAGTACTTCGTCCGGGAAGTGACTTCTAAAAACATTTTTTGAACCTGGCTAATGAAATAGAGAATTAGGCTTGAAAGCTCTAAGTTTTAAATATGGCTTTGGGTAAGAGAGAGACCATTTCTAGAATAATCCACAAAATTCAAAACATGAGGCTCCCATAAATCCTCCTTGGTAGGCCTATGTGCAGTCTAGATACAATTTTCAGTGATTACTTTACTAGACAGACAGGCATACAGTAGGCATTTTAATGTACCTCCACAACAAAATGCTGAGTGAACTGTATTTTCCTACTGCTGTATAACTATTATTGACATTCATATTAATAACGGTAGTTAAATTTGGGTATCTGGTGGGAGCATAAACTCTAAGCTATCTAGAAGCAATAAAACTGCTTGACATACAGGAAATTTGAAGAAACTAGGATGGGAAATTTGTCAAAGCTTTATTATATGCTATTTGTTCCCTTATCCTAAACACACACTCCCCACCCCCCACAAGTTACTTTGACCTTCTAAAGCTCACTGCGGTGAGATTGGTTTCTTTTTTTTCCAAATTAATTCAATGAGCTTTGAATTAGGTGTTTTAGACATAAAACACCAAAGTAATGGATATTTTCTCATTGCCAAAAGAAACAGTTGTGGTGTTTTGTTATTTTCTTCCAGCAAAACATATGGTTTCTATTCTTAATGAAAACTGTTGATTATGTTTTTTTCTCTGCATAGAGTCAGTGTTGCATGGCACGCAGGTTCAGCTCCCTGGGTTTAAATTGGGAATTACAGTTTACCACAAGTGCTTCTGTTTAAACCCAAAACTGAGATCGAGTTCCTTGTGCTTCCAACTGATGCTGGAGGTGCTCGTCTTGCTGTCATTTAAGTTAACTAGTTCTGTATCTTTCATTTATCAGTTAGTCCTTGTCTCAGTTTTGGTGTCTAAGACCTCCTCAGCTCAGATCTTGTGCTAAGGAAGCAGGAGAAAGAAGTTCTCCAAAACTAACCAGTTATGGGAGATCAGTTCAGTTCCATTACTTGCCTGATTTTTGGACCTGGGATATGAATCTGGGTATGGTACTTTTAGACCTCTCCTGTCATTTCTAACTTATTAGCATAAGTGAAGGTACAGAATTAATTCTCTCTCTTTTATGTATAGCATGGTGGCTAAAACACAAGTGTTTCTCTGGTACAGCTCTTCTTGCCCGAACTCTGTGAAATGAACTCTGTGGTGTCCATCTTAAGAACAGCTTATATGCTCATGAAGAAGAAGGAGGTAGGATGCTCAGGTCCAGCTGGCTTCAGCAGCTGGGCTGGGGCAAACACCTAGTTTGTTGGCTGCGTTTTGAGAATCCTGTTCCTTGGTGCCTACTTTTTCTCCCCAAGGACTCTGTATGGAGTCTAGTCACCTAACTTAGAGCTCTGTTAGGTAGAGGAAGCCACAGCACTAAGGCTTAAATACTGTCATGCTGAGTTGGAATTTCTTTCTGCCTAACTCCCATTTGTTTCAGTGATCAAGGGTTTCTTTCACTTGAACAGGCCCAAATGCCTTCTATTCCCATTGAGGATTTTGGGGTAGAAGGAGGAGGATGTTCACAGCGGAGACAATGGTTTGCCTTTATTCTAAATCATGCAGAGCACACGTAGGTGTTACAGTAAATGTATTAATGCAAAATACTTTAATATATGCAGTTACATAAACAAAGTGTAAACCACTCCTAAGAAGAAATAAAACAAACAAGCAACCAAAAAAACCACACAAAAAAGCCTCCCCCCCCCTCTTTTCCTGATACGCCCTCATGTGAAATCTGGCTTCTATTTAACAGAAACAAGTGACTTGGGAGATAAAAAGCCAAAGAAGCTCTTTTTGATGTGCTGCAAAGCACTCTGCAGTGGCTACCGAAAATCACCCTGCTTAGTACATCGGAGCTGCTGTATGGAACATAAAAGAGACACCAAAGTTAAGCAGTGGCTAATATGTGTGAATTGCATAGTGTAGAGAGCACAGATGCTTTTAGCAGGACGATATTTTTTTCCAACAAAGAGAAATGCAAAGGCTCAAGTCCTGTTAGAAACAGCACAATTTAGCGCCTAAGAGATGTGAGGTCTGTGCAGAACCAGGACTTAATCCCTCAGAAAGGGTGCAGTCTACACAGCTTTGGTTCCTTTCAGTAAGGATAGAAATGAAAGAATTGCTTTGAAGTACAAGGAGGGGGGCTTGTATAGCACTTACTTAAAATTTCCTGTTGTTAGCCTACTTAATTGTATTCATTTTATTTTCCCCTTCATATGCCTAATACAAGCCTGCGACCATGGGTGATGACTGTGCATCCACTACATGTTGCAAGGCCTGAATGAGCACAGTGTTTAATCATTAAAGCACATGAACTGAGTAACTCCATGGAAAGAAGCAGGGAGCAAGCAGGACTGACACGCTGAAAGCTAACACTACGTTTTGCTGCTCTGATGGGCTGGGCCTCCAAATTACAGTATTCCTGAATGGTTTCTGCAGTCTGTTGTCATCATTAGCATTTGCAACCCTAAAGCCAAATGCAGACAAAGGTGTCCTTTTAGTTAAGTCTTTTTTTTTTTTAATAACAATTTAGCAAATCTTGTATAAAACTCTGACGGTCATGTTTACCACTTGCTCAGCAAAATGGTTTATTGTAATACTACACTTCAGGGTAAGTGAAAGGCACGTTTCCTATCTATCTGGTTTCCTTTCCCCATCCTAGGTAAGACCTCTACTTTCCAATTTAAAGGCAAAAAATTGATAGCCTAAGGTAATGTCTTTAATCATGATACATAAAATATAGTTCTATAGATTGAAACAAGTTAAAGAGGAATTCTGCCCAGTTGAACAGAATCAGGATTAAGATAATTGGTGATGAGAGGCAGCTCGATGGCAGTAGAAGTCTCAAGAGGATAAATAAATATCCAGGTCAACTATTTTATAAAAATAGACTGAATGTGACAGCACTAACAAGTTTGACTGAAAACTTGATGGGTTTTGCAACGCAAATTGAAGCAATTCCTGTGAGAAGCACAAATGCTCTCAATGCCTGCTGGTAGCCTTAGACACATATAAAACTGATCGAGTGCTTCATAAGCATACTTTTAATGTTAACACTATCTCAAGTCACACATCCTGTTATGACCAACAGCTATTGGAATGTGACATAACACACGTAGTGGGGAAGGCAATATTTTTGAATTCCTTTAGAATTATTGTACCTTCTGCATATCTACCATTATGTGAGAGGTCTTCTTTCAAGCCTTTTACTAAAGTAAAATTTATCCAGTAATACAGCATCTAAGAATACCATTTGATGTGCCTGCAAACCATTGCAGTACAAGGATGGTCCAATGTGCATGGTAGGCAGTCCCATGTGAGTCTGTCGTATGTAAAAAAAACCCAAACAAACAACTGGCTTTTAGAAAGCAGCACGTTGCAAGTATATACTTACATATTCTAGGTTAGAGCTGGAGTGCTAAGCTGTGCAAAGTAATTAGACCGTCTTTGCTGAACTGTTCTGTGGCTTTTGTTTTGGTTTATTTGGGGGTGCTGGATGCAGAATTCCCAAACCTCCCCTTCCTGTGTTTGCTCTGCGGGGCAGTAAAGTGGGATAGGTCTTCTCTGGAATACTGGTCCTTGCAGAACCAGGCTTAGTTGAAAGCTGTCACAAAGTTTCTTTAATGTCTAGAAGGCCTCCTAGCCAGAGGGCTACAAAAGGGACAGAACACTGGTACAGCTTTCTTTGCAAATACCACAGATGTTAAATAAAATTTTTTTGTAAAGAAACATGTAGTGTACACACACCATGTAACCTGGAACTCCTGCCCCTCCGTACCACTGCTACTGCAGTACTGGGGTTATATACCATGTTATGCTCCTCAGCTAAATGCCTTCAAAACAAAGCATGTTTTGACTTCACAACAAAAGATGCATTAAGAAGTTTCTGTAAACGCGTATCTAGCCAAAAAGTTCTGAACAGCTCATGGGTTTTCTTGCGAAAAATCTCACCTTATGGTTACTGAATGACAGACCTTTTAATCAGATGATATTTTACTGGTTGCAGTGTAAAATCTTTTTTATTTCTGGCTGCATTTAATAGAAACTTACCATCTTATTTACTCTCTAATTTTCTTCCATAAGAATTCTCTTCAGCAAGAGCCAATTTTCTGTTCTTTGTTGCTCTGAAGTCAGATTGCCAAGGTTGTGTTTCGATATATGAACAAAAAGGCACTCGGCAGGAAAAGAGCAGAGTTGCTACTTCACATAGTTTAGGTATTTTAAAGGAAGAATTCAAATGTGGATATGTGGCATCATTAAAGCTGAATAAATAATTCACAACATCTAATTGACTTGGTTAATTTAGTCATTGTTCGTATTTGGCACATCTGCTAGATGTGATCCATGACATTCCAGGTGTTTAGGTACGTGTGATGGGTTCTGTAGGCTGCAAGGTGTTGTACCGGGTTTCCAAATTTCCCAGAAAAAGCAATGTAGAAAGGGAAAATGGGGAAGTGAGGTTGTTGCTTTAGATTGAACCAGGGCTTCATAAGCTAGTAAGAGCTCTTGGGCATTAAACTTAAGACAGAGTTTGATCACTTGTAAAAATGAGGGATATTAAATGAACTCTAGAGGTTGTCAGCATTACTGAAAATCAGACTGATAGCTCTTCTTCACAAGTTACTGTAAAGTGTACACTTTTGTTACAGAGTTTAAACCTACTTTTTGCTCATCACATTAAAGCTCATGTTATTCTACCTAAAAGAGAAGAAAAGAAGTGCTCTTACCAGCTTGCCTAACCATGGCTATTTCAGAAAAGGTCTTAAAAGGTTACTGAGTGTATCCAATCTTGTCTCACATATGCTATATAGATCGTTGCATTCACTAGTCTGTAACTTTCTATTTGTACCTCAATCAGTGACCTCAAATATTTACATGTTCACTCTACCTTGGAGGCAGAAACTAATCTTCGCTATTGCTTTGATACATTTGAATCAAAAACTTATGCTGAGGTATATATAACACAGATAATCTCCACTCCAAACAGAATGCATGGTCTTCTCATTCATTTCCCCAGAATACTGGGGTAAATTTTCAGTGACTGTTAGTTCACCAAATTTAGTCCTAAAAAAAATTACTTGATTTTTACAGGTAATTTTGTCTTCTATGTGGTCACTTCTGTATGGATGTTGCTGCAGTAAGAAAATATTCATAGTAAAAAGTGAATAATCTATCCCATACAGTAATTCATGTATTTTCAGCATTGTCCATTGCTTGGAAATATTGGATGATGTTACTGAGTTTAGAATTTCTGCTTCATAGTTGTATAAATGATATAGGTATATTTATGCAATTGATTAATTCCTTCTCAAATCTAAAGTAGTATCACAAATTTTCTAATTCTTTGGCGAACAGGTGGTCTGTAAGTAAAGCAGACTCTATAACATGGTCTCTGTTGTTCAAATCTTTCAAAAATTAAACTATTTAAATTGAAATATTCCTCAGTGAAGTATATTGTTAACTGTTGGTCTTCTTCAAAGGCACTTGGTTCCTAATATATTTGATATGGCTACTGTGAAAATAAGGGACATTTAACTGCTATTACGTGTATGAAATATTATACACAGCAGTATTATATATTAAAAAGGTGTCTGATAGCTCTTTAGATTGCTATTTACAATTAGATAGGCAAATGAGAATCTTTACCGGACACTTTTAAAATGTGAATTTATTCCTCCAATACTAACCAAAACTAATTGCTGCGTACAATGTAAGCTTAGGTGGAGTTATAATAGGGATCAGACAAAACATTTCTTAAGGGAAAAAAAATATTTTTTTATTTTTTTTTCCTCCTCCTCCTCACTACTTCTCATGCACTTAGGTTCTGCTGTCAGGCAGCCATCTGAGCACTGGTCTTCATCCACTTGCTGGTACCCAGTGAGTAAATACTATGAAACATCCTCTGACAATGGAATTAGACGCATCATACAACAGTTACAACAATTTAATGTCTACATCACACTTTGTCTCATTCCACTCATTCCGCTACTGAGACATCTGAGTGAGTGTTCAGATTTTACATAATCATAAATGTTACATTTCTATATTGCTGCAACAAATTTTTAATACTGCAGCTGTGACAAATCAAATGATGCAGCCTTATCTGTATGTCCAAACTAGATTTTAGTAACTAGTGGACTGTACAATCATTTCCTGTTTTGTTTAATCTAGATTGGCTATAGGAATGTAGAGCAGTCTAGGTTCCGAGCACAGTCATTTAAAGGTGTAATAGTTAAATACACAATACTATTATTATTTAAATAAAAGCAATTCAACCTGGCAAAAGGAAATGCAGTTTCATACAGAGAATGTAATTGGAATAGAAAATAAATTACAGAGAAACAGCATAAAAATCAGGAGTTGAATGTAAGGTTTTATACCTATCAGTAATATTTTCCAAATATATAAAAAATTTTATCATAGATTTATAACAGACTACAAAGGCCCATTGTTAATAGCAAGATTAAGAAAATAATACCGCTCAAAGAAATAAATTCAAGTCTTCACTGAAATACAAAGAAGCTCTTCAGGATAGGATAGCTGAAAACACATTTTACTACAGAAAATAGCGATAAAACTAAGAAAATTGAAACAGGCTTTGGAGTGGAATACATTAGCCAGACTAGAAAGATCATTAGGGATTTTTCAGAAAGTAAACACGAATCATTACTCTATCAGCAGTGGCCAGGAAATCTTTCTGACATATTATTAGAAAAACATCTGCAGAAACAAATATTCTAGGTATACAATATGATATTTAAAATTAATTACGGCATACTGTTTCAGGGGGGAGCGAGTGGGAAGTAGTTAAAAAGGGAATCTTTTATCCATACATAGCCCTGATAATTGTGGCTAAATGCAGATTTTACAGCTGAACATATTGTTTGGTTTTGTTTTGGCAATAAATCCAGATGATGATGTATTATGTTGACCTTCTGATTGCTAGGATTACCCATTAAGTCCTTTGTAAAAAAGGAAAAACTAGCTTTATGCTATGCAGGTGATAATGACGTGCACGGCTTTTCCAACTACAGCTGCTGTCCCGAGTAACAAGTTAACAGGACAATTCATTTAGAAATAAATTGAATGCCTTTTTGAGAACTGACAGTCACAGAAGACTAAGCTCCAGAAATTTATGTCGGTGAGAGATGATACACAGGTTGACATTTTCTGAAATTTTTTTCTATTAAAGGGGATGCTGTTTGTAAGTGTCTCTTCTGTATCTTCCTTTTGCCATATACTGCCTACTGTCCTACTTGGTAGCATTCAGAAAACTGTAAACGCAGAACCCACTAAACTGAGTAGTCGCTGGCTACTTAGTGCTCTGAATTCAATACTCTAATGTTCTGAATTAGAATTTAAGATGTGTTTCAACATTATGTATGTTAACAACAACTGCTACATTTTATACCTCCTTCTACTAGCAGGAGTGTTAGATACAGGTAAATCCCGTGTTTCTAAACATCTCTGGAGTCTTGAGTGAGACCTGACCTAGAGAAAAGAATCCAGAGTTAATGCTCTGCACCAATGGTTTCTGCGGGGTGACTTTAACTAAAAAATAGAAAATCTTTTCTTATACAATCCTTCTTTTCATGGATTGAGCCATACAGTAGCTGCCTGTGTCAAGAAAACAGTATTATAACTAGGAAAAAGATGGGAGTGCTGGATACATTGGCTTTATTTGCATGTTTTACACATACATTTTGTGAAAAGCTTAGAAAAGTTACCTTTTTCTCTTTCATTCTGAGATTACATATAAATGACTTCTGCAAACAAGTCAGGCTTGATTTATCTGCCTTGATCTAGGCTGGCTTCAAGATGTCTAAAGTAGAAGACAGAGGAAGGCAACAAAGATGCTCTGAAGTGTGATGGAATATTCAAATGGTGGGGAATTACAAAATACACTAGAATGAAATGAAAATAGGACTTTGCTTAGGATGTAAATGAAATCTGACTTCAGTGATCAGAAGTACGAATACCTGTGAATACCAGTGTGAAACTGGTAAATGAACTTTCTAAGGAAAAAAGGATTGTTAGAGTTAGCAATTTGCAACAACTACTGTGATTTATGTGGGTAAGGAAACCTGTTGAATTCATTGTCGCAGGCATCAATGTTCAGTGACTGACAAGATGGTTTTAGTGGGGTAGGTTAATTTGAAGAGCGCTGATAAAACAAGTTTTTATAGGCATGCTAGGATCATTCAGACAAATCAAATCTTGGTCTTCATGAAGAGAGCACATTAGGGGTCAAGAAGGGAATCCTCCTCCTGATATTACAGTGAACTGCTGGCTCAGAATAGAGCTGATTTCTCTGAAACAGCAAGCATTGACCATTGCCTGCGGAAGTCTTCTGGATGACATAATTAATCTAGTTAAGTTTCTGATCTGTGATGTGGCAAATTGTGTATTCCTAGGTTTTGCCTTTTTGTTTGGTTTTGAAGCAATCATCACTTCTGTACATGTTGCTTTCTAAGGCTCATTCTGCATTGCTTGCCTGTGCAAACTCTTGTTAACATGTCTTCCCTCTCTACTTCTGAGTGCGCACAAGATGCAAGATTAGTTTGCTAATGAAAATCCATTCACCACGTGCACCTGAAGATCATGTCTAAGAGCACCTTACTGTCTTATTCTTTCTCTTTTTCTCCTTATGAATAAAAATATTGTTCTAACATAGCATACCTAGAAAACTAATGTAAAGAAGAAAAGTTCACATTATTGTTTCTCAACCTTAGCACAGGGGATACCTAGTTATTCAACTTCAGCCAGACAAAAAAGAAACTCCTTTCAGCACAATTAGAAAACTCAAGATTTTTATATTTTCCCTAGGAAAGATGAGATGTTTTCCCTAGACACCTGAACAGATTTCCAAAGACTTATGGATTTTAGATGAGAGAAAATACGCATTCTTATTTCTTTGTGAGATGTAACTCTTACTAAAATGTAACTCTTTTGGAAAACAAAAATACTGAATGACAATTTTATTTCTTGTGTGTGTGTGTGTGTGTGTGTGGTGTATTCAATTAGCCTAGGTTTTCTAATCTGAGTGCTCAATATGAAGGCTTCCTAACTCATTTTAACCCAGAAACTGAACTGTTTGCATTGTCATTATATACTTAGGATTAAACCAATCCCTAGAGACCAAGAAATAAATTGAGTGCCAACTGAAGAAAATTAAGGAATGATTTGCACTAGTATTTCAACTGATCTGCATATTCTCATGTGGGAATTTAGGTTGAGCTCTTTGGGACTTTGGTCACACTATCTAGTTATTGAAAATGCCTTTCTCCCTAGTAACCACACAAATCTGTTGCTGATTATAATTGATATTGGGAAAGGAATGTCCCTGCAGCTGCAGCACAAACCTTGCACAGTATACTCAGACAATAATGGAAATAATCTGGTTTTTGTCTGTTATACTGGGTGTTGTCACTGTCAGGTTCAGGATACCAGACTTGATGCCCTGATCATCTCACTAAATAGCAAACGCTCTTTTCTTGTCATGTATATCATTATTGTATCCTGATTTAATTGCCTTTCAAGTGAACATTTTTCTCAGTTATTTGCATCTTGGATTGCAGGGTGTTACTTGGTAGCCAAACCTTACTTACATAAATATTGTTCTTGTCTGTATTGAAATTAAAGATGCAACTTTTACTGACTTGATCAGGACAGAGTTTTGTTTTCATCTGGGAACTTAGAAATAGTGAAAGATGTATGCTAAAGGTAAACATACTTCCATCCATCCTGCAGCTGAGGAATGCAGAACCCAAGAAGTGAATGGTCCAGTAATGCTGAAGAAGGACTGAGATCAGAGCTCAGATCTCCTGAAGCCCAGCCACTTCATTTGGTAAGTGTTGGTTATCAGTCCAGTTGTAGAAAACATTCTGGATTTGGCCATTGTTTTGCATGTCTCTCATTATAATGCCATGCAATACCTTGTCAGCAGCAGCTGTCATCTGCGATTTTTGGATGGAGCTTATCTGGACATCACAAATTAGGGAAAATCAGGTGGAACTAGGACAAATGATTTCCTTGTAAATAAATGTGGTGTTTAAAATTATATGCTAAAATATGCAAATAGGGTATCTGTTTTGAAGGAAAAACATGGCTATGTGTTAACTTCCTTCTAAATTAATTCAGCACAAGTGTCCTTGGAGCTTAAATGTAGTCCTCGAGAGAGTAAATACTGCATAATGTGATATGCTGGAAAAGACTTGAAATGCACCCACTAAAAGCTCATTTTACTGCTCTACTCGCACACAAACTTTCTAGCTGGCAAGTTCTACACCTAATTTGCAAAAATTAAAACTTGCTACTAAAGAAGTACTCCAAATAGAAGACTAAACTTATACAAGGAAATTTTGGTTACCGTTAACTACAGCAGCAACTGCAAGCAAATTTAACACCAATTGCTAAAGCACAGTATTATATAGTAATATTTGTATTTAATATTTTTTCTGCATGTGTTTTGCATATACATTTTCATATTTAAGTTGACGTCAGGTATTCATTCAATATGGAGAAAGACTGAATGCTTTCAGATTTTTGTACTTTAAAACAATTCCGTTTGCATGAATGGGACTAGAGTTTGTAGGCTTATAGTAAGACATAGTTCAAGGAGTATGAAAAACAAATACTCTAATACACCTGTTTTTAAAAAGTGTTTAATATAACAAGAATATTGGTTAAGTTGCACATGAATTAGGGACAAATTTACTAGAGCAAAAAAAAATTAAAACATTAACTATCATTTTCATGTGTAAGCAGAACAATGGTTCAGGTTCCTTGTCTTCCAGCTATAACACCTTGTGTAGTTATCCAGTTAGTTCAAATATTAAGTACAGGTAAGCTAAGGGAATATTTGATCAAAGATGGGCAAAGAGTAGCTAAGTATAGAAAAAAGTGCTGCTAATGTACTGGACCCATATGCCAACACTGCACTGAGGCCCCTGGGGCTTGTGGAAATGCTCTTTTGTGGTTGAGGTTTAAAACTGAAAACTCTGTGACACTGGTCATTTAAAATTCAGATAGCCTCAGTAAAAATATGGGGCTTAACCTAGTCTGTTGGCTCAATTAATTGAATAATTAGGTTCTGTTTTTCTTTATATTTCTCCTGCAGGATCACAATCACTTTCTGTTCTGAGTTCTTGCACAGATAGCACTGCATTATTATATAGCTGTATATATATAATATAGTCCATATAATATAGTCCTACACTGAAAATACATATTGAGTATATTTGCATCCTTTGGGGTTAGAAGTACAGCATAAATTCAAATTCTTGATAAATTAATGATGCTGTTTTTCTACCCTGTGGCTCTCATAATGGAAGGATCTGAAGAAGTTAATGGGGACCATTGTTCCCTTAGACACAGTGCTCTACTAAAATTAATGCCTCTCGTACACCGATGTCCTTGGCTAATATATATGGGTTGAAAACTGGGAGTGGACGTTAGAAGGAAACTGTCTACTGTTTAATGGTGTTAGCCTCCACTTCTGCACTGTGTACACTCAGCAAAGGGTCATATGATATTGGTACAGAGATTCTCTGCTTGCTTCACAGGCTTCCAATTTAATCCTACCACACAATCTGCACCCTGTATTCCCTTACTTGTTTGGGATGTGTTTCGGGTAATGGTTCCAGCTAGCGGTAGTATTGCACATCCTTTAATTTTGTAAGATAAAGGCAGGTAAGAATAATTCAGAATGACTGTCTGGCAAAGGCCAAAATCTGTAGGAGGAGCAAGATGTAAATGCTTTCAGTAATTTTAAGGTCTATAGCCACACAGAATATCTATTTATCTATTATCTAACATGTTTTTAAATGTGATCTGAATAATCACATTTATCTGTGGAATACTGTACCAACTAATTCATTTGCTCTCGTCTGTCTTCCCTTTTCCTTCCAAAGCAATTCCTACTGTGATATTTTGGAAATTATACATATGGTAACTACAGTCGTCAGCAACAAATTTTATTTACAGCTTCTCAGGACAGCATAAACCACCCCCTCTGAACACTTCTGAACTGGAAGATTTTCTGTGGAAACCTGCAACACTGACTAGAATCACAATCTCCTCCATAAAATGTAAAAGCAATGTTAGCAGCGCAGGCAGATGCAACTGCTACTGGATATGGGTACCCGCCGGTGCTGAGCATAGCCTTTGCACAGCCTCTTCCTCCCATGAGGTCTGCGATGAGTGCCCACTCTTCTTACCTTTCTATGGCAACCACACTGTTGGCTGAATTACTTAACAGAGCTTGCTGTACTGAAAAGGATTCAACATGGAACAGCCTTAAAAGCATTCATCTCTTCATTTTTTAGGTCTGCCTCGTGTCCATCCTTATACCTCTTCTTGCACAGAGCCCTCACATGTCACATTTCTCACAACAGCAAATAGTGACAGCATAGCTAGTCTCCTTAGAAGCATAAGAAACAGTCGCATCCCTATCCAGCTAAATATAAACATGAAGACACTTCAAGATAAAGAGTAATTATGGAAAAACTTCCTCCTTTTGCCCTTGTTTTGCTGCTGGAGGAGTCTTAACATGCCGTAAGTGTACTTTCTAGATGACCTGCTGGTCACCCAGCTGATGTATGTAGAGATGAGTTTTACTCACAGGGCAGGTGTTACGTCACAACTGCCTTTTTATCAGCAATAAACCTCAGAAATCAGACTGGAGACTGAGAAAATTCTTAAACAAAGAAACCCATACCCCCCCCCCCCCCCTCCAAAAAAACCCTGACTGCAGCATTTAGAATGTACTATTTCTTAGCACACAGAAAAACCTTGATAATGTAAGATAGTCAGTTCAAAAGAGCATGGTTTTGGCCATAAGCAGTTTCTACTGAAAGATGTCGCAAGGAGATATCTGACCAGGTGCACTGGCCTCACTCTCCTACATCTCGGTGCCCCTTCGCTGTCACACAACAGACCACGTAATGCAACCCCTACAGCAGTCCCAAGGACAGCAGCTTGACTGAGCATGTGGACAGTGACTGTCATGCAGATGTGCTGCTGACCTGATGCCTCCTGCAAGCATTTGGTTACGGGGGGGACAGGCTGCTGCTGCCAGCACACTGCACGTGCGCCTGCTCCGTGCCGTAAGGAGCTCACAGGGTGTGAGCAGGACTAATTGTTCACTACTACATAAGGGGTGCTCAGTAGCAACTGAGATTAATTTTTGCTTTCCTGATGATTCATGACGCCAGAGCAGCTTCCTTGATACCGTGTTTAAATTAATATTTTAGTAAAATTCTGATCATTTTACTACCATGTAATTCTGTCCTCTCTGCCTTGTGTAATTTCTGGGAATTACTTGCTATTTTGCTATAAGGTCTTTTTTTGCTCAATTAAATGAAAAAGTGGCGAGACAGACTGAACTAGGTGAACTGGCAAACACCTAGAAGACTTTTCAGCATGAAAGTATTCCCAAAATAAGCATTTCCCTTAAGAGAAGACTTGACAAACAACCTGAACAATAAAATTCTTGAACACTACCCAGTTGACTGGAGTCTTTTCAGGGCTAATTTACATAATTTGACATAATTACAGTTATAAACACTTGAAGAAGCCTTGGAAGGAAGAATGTCACTGAAGCCCACATTTTATTGGATCGTGTTGCACTTGGCAGCTGTACAAAACTGTGGCGCACGGAAATTTGCTCAGATGGATCCTGATTATACAAACACATAATATGAGCTTTGAATGCTCAATGCAAGTTTGTCCAGTACAGAAGGATACCACGGTCTCCCAAGGCCTCTGTCCAGTCAGCCAGTATGATATATAATGAAAACAGTTTGAGGTACTGGTGGCAGTTCCCTCCATATGAATGCCCATTAAACGACTATTTTGTCCACAACATAGCAGTGAACATCTGAGTATCTGACTCCAGCCGCCTACAATTGAAGGTAGCAACATAACTTAAAATTTTAAAACCAAACTAAAAGATAACTTGATGTCTCTTTTTTAAATTTAAATATACACACATACACACACAAGTGTATATATGTGTATACACGCACAGACTTCTAATCAAAGATGCAAATTAAGAATTAAATAATTCTGCAATAGAACTACAGAAGCAAGACCACTAGCTGAGGATGACCCCTATTTTCTACTTCTGTCATAAGGATTTCTCTCATCATTAGATTTCAACAATGCAAGGGAGGAGGAAAATGTTAACTGAAGAATCCTTTTTCCAAAAAGCTGTATAGTCTTCTATCAACCAGTCTGAAGTCCATGTCCCACCACACACTATTAGGGTGCCTCTCAGAATATATAGTGTGTTTTGCAGAAAAATGAGAAAGCTTCCTCATTCAAATTTTAAGATACGTGTCTGGAATGCAGGGCAAATACTGATTTTTGTGCTGGTCAGGGAAATCTAGTTCAATTGGTTTACCCTGCTTTGGTTGGTAAGTCTTGTTCCCATTTCCTTTCTGAGACAATTTCTCTACTTGCACTGCTCTATTTTTATTTATCTGTATCATCAGACATTCTTGTTGAATCGCTAGAGAATCCAGAGAAGTGAAAGCATACTTGCAGCCAAAGGGAGGTGCTATAAAAAGCTATGGCCGGCATCTACATTTTAATTAATATTTCACAAACTTCAAGACTACATAAGCATCAATACTTACAATCCTGCTTATTTTCGGTAGTTCTGCTCACTGCATAATATGGAAAATAAATACCAGAGCTTTAAAAACATAATAAAAAAGACTCTTTTCAGATAAACAGCTTCCAGTGTATTCACAGAAACACATCCTTTCACCAGACTAAATGGGAGCATTTCAAATGGAGTTCATCAGCTGATCTTGGCAATCCTTGATTACTCTCATTAACTTTCTTCTAGCTTACAGAGGGGCTGTGTACCATGCTGTATGTTGAGAAATAATGGCATTTTAATTGCATTGGGTATTAACAAAATCCTTTCTGAACAGCAAGCTTTTAATTATTTCATTTGTCTCTTAATTTATCATAAGGAAACAACTAATTAGCTTTCACTTCTCCTGGGCAGAAGTTTCTTTGTAGAAGACTTAAGTACAGTCCATGGAGCCTAGTTTAACAGCACTGCACCTTCACTGGGAAATTGTATTTGGAACATGAAATGGAAATACAGACAGAAAACAAACCTAAAGTAGTTAAATACCATTTCTGAAGCTTTTAATAGCTAAATTATCAATGCATTCTACTGCTGCTCCCCAAATCAGATCTAATGTAATTAGGATTACAAAACAGCAGCAATATTCTGGAGTAGAAACCATTAATTGTCACCAAAGGGTTGGGTTATACAGAGCAATCGCTGAATAGGTGGACAGTACTAACAAGTTACTGAAATACTATTTAAATAAATATTAATTATACTTTTTTAAAATGGTACCGAAAATCAAGTGCAGAGATGGCCACAGTGAGCCCCCACGCTCACAATGAGACTATTTTTACAACTTCAGAGAAGACATAATTAAAACTCTGCCCTTAAGGAGACTGAAAGTGAAAGCTGGGATGTCTTTCCAGGTTAGGGATTTAAGGTCTGCAGCTTTAGAGCTACCCCTTAAAGACAAAGATCTGGATTACTTCAAAGTATAAATACAAATGATGTTAATAGTATGCTGTATTGATTACTGTCCAAATGCTCTCTGCATTAGGGTGGATGCGAAACTGTATTACCAACGTCCTAAAATAGACTGAACATGGCTGTTGAAGTCAAAGAAAAAAACCAACAAACTAATGAGCTGGCAGAAAAGATATTCGCAAACCCACGTGGATGATACAGAAAAACTAAATGCAGGGATAGAATTACCTTAATGCTGAGCCTCAGCCCATGGGCTGGAGTACACAACTAGATTCGTAGCTTCAAAGCTGCAGAGGAGCAACTGTGACCAAACTTGCACTAGCTATTAAATTTTTCACAGAAGCTAAGTCAGGTACTTGGTTTAGAAAGCATTGTAATCTAAATTTTATTTATCCTAAGCAACCGACATGTCAGTACCTGACATGGTAAACTTCCGATGTCTTAATTCTTACCTTAGGAAAATCTTACCTTCCTTCGAAAGACCAAATTTGACTATCTTTAGCTTCCAACCATTGGAACCTGTTTTGTCTTCAGGATAACCTATGTCCCTCTGTGGAAACACTGGTATGCTTTGAGTCACCTTGCCACTTCCTCTTAGCTAACCTGAACAGAGTGATCTCCGTAAGCATTATATCACAAAGTGTGTTTCCTAGCCCCATAACTTTTGGGGCTTCTTTATAGTTCTCCCTTGTATTTCTAAATCAGTTATGACATGCGGACACCAGGCCTGGACTCAGTGTCCTATCAGCATTGTCATCACTGTGAAATCATTTTTCAGCCTTCACTTGCGCTTCTTTCTCTCTCTCTCTCTCACACATAAAAGCATTAGCCTTTTTAAGTAAGGAACTGCACAAGTAGCTCATGATGAGGCTGTTATCATCAATGACCCGCTATCCCCTTTTCTGAGTTGCCACTTCGAAAAAACCAAATAACAAAAACGCTTTCTGTTTCTTGCTCCTAAATAGGTTACTTTGCATTTGACTCTACCAAAATAACTTTTACTTTTTTTAATTGAGATAATTCTGTAGCAGTCACTCTGCCTTAGAAACAAATAATTTCTTGTGACCTCAGAAAATAGAACACAAGTTTTATAACCTCCTAAGGTAGCTGACATTGGGATCAAATGTAAACATAACTTCCTGCCTCCGTGCAAAGAAAGCAAGGATAAATCTGGTTCAGTTCTGTTAGTAAAGAGATTACTCACACTTCAGATGCAGAAATAGAGCTTTTGAACTTTCTGAAATGTCTGCTGAGTAAGAATTACCTGAGTAAACTGCCAGTAAAGCTTCATTCTCTTGGCTTTGGCATAATTGCATTCAATGAGCCTGGGCCTGCTGTTCACGTCCACCAGGCATCTGTTGTCATCATCGTCGATAGTGGGACTCAGAACACCCACATGGAGCTGCTGATTGCTTGTGTAATAAACATTCTGCAACAGGAAGCACAAACAAGATTTGTGGCCTCTAGACAGAAGCAGCACTTTTACCAAAAAGCTAATGGCAAAGATAAATATGCTGAATAGCAGTAGGCTGACCCCATAGTGGCTTTTAAATTATTTCCTTTCATGCAGGAGGCAACAAAACATTTAAAAGTTGTTCTAAATTAACAATTAATTGTTACCAACAAGTAGATGCTGGTTAACTATTTAATAAGAAATATGCAAACAAAACTGCTTGTTGTCTTATTGTGTGCCTTTTTACTTCTGTTTCCTATGGTCATGCACCATGGGTCTTCAAAGAGCAAGATGTACACCCTCTAGCAGGAAGTGGGGTTAGTCTGAGTATTGCCATCAACTGATTACACTATTTCATCTGAGGATAGTATCTAACCGGAGAGGTAAGAAAAGAGAACGGCAGCACAACAGTTCAGCAGGAAGGATCTCAATCTTTTATACGACACATAAAAAGATAAATAGAAGGTTTTCTACAAATGCTAAAAAACAGATTTGAGGCAGCTAACCAGAATCCAGTATATACAATAAAAAGTTATTAGCAGTTGGTGACAGACAGATACATGGCAGGAAAGAGACCAGAATGGCCATGTTTCAGGCTATTTGTTCTCATTTTATTTTGTATATGTCAATACACACAGACATAAGAGACTGGAAAAAGGGACCAGATGCTGACTGCTCTGGATTTGTAGCAAAGGAGTGCTCTCGTCGGCCTCGGTGATTATAGTTATGACTGAAGGCACGACACTATTATAGTACACAAATTCCACTCTGACTACAACAGATACGTGGATGGTTTCTCTAGAAGGAAGAAAAAGAAGGAAGGTGAGCTTGCCAGACAGAGTCAATAACGTGTCCTCTTGAAGATAACAGGTTACATATAAGCCCAGAAAGGTTAACACAGGACTATGCTGGGATTGTCTGTTTGCTAATCACAAGCAGAATTTATTTTGCTAAAATCAGACCTTCTTCCTGAGAGGACCATGAGAAAGATGAAATGGCAACTTCATGCTTTAGGAACCTTATCCGGTAAGGGTAGGTCTAAGGCTTTGACAACTCTAGTGGTATCAGAGTCACAACAGACAAGAGCTGGACAGATGCACCAAATTAATGTTCCCGTCATCTTACTGTATCCATTCTATGTGTCTGTAACAAAAGGAGAGCTGGAAATTATATGGTGATGTTTCTGTGCAAGACTATGTCCTCTGTTTACCCTCCTGGAACACTTCTGGGGCAGATGCGCAGCAAATGTAAACTGACATAGTTGCATAAAAGTTAATGAAGTTACCATTAATGGTTTACACTAATCAAAGTTTTGACCCCCTTCATCTGGTTTCATTCTTTTCACCCCACAGAAATGATAACAGAAATCTGAGCTGGCTGAACTAAGGCAAGTCTAGGTTTTAAGAGTCCAAATAGAGAAAAGTTGAATAGTTCAGTGATGCCTTACAGGAGAAGAGAAGGGTAAATAAAAGGACCTAGCAGAGCACATTTCCAAAATGGCTGGTTGTTACTGATTGAAGTAAACAGTAAGAACTGTAGAAGGGCTAACAAGACCACACCCCAACAGACTCCATCCATAAGTTAGATAATTAACATTCCTGCAAACAAAACTGGTGCTTTAGAAGAGCAATAAATATTGAGAATGCACTTTCTAGACAGACCAACGGCAACTATTTTAGATATGTTTTAAGATTTATCCAGATGCTTTTTTTGGAGAGAGATTGAGGTAGTGATATAGCAAGTCAGTAAGATCAAGATGATCTTTTTAAGGGGATTGTTAATACACTGACTCTACAGACAAACATTTTGTTGCAGCTCATTTGCCTCTTACCTAAAATTACTACTAGAAAAATGAGAGGGAAATTGTCAGTTATTTGCATTTTTTTTTACTAACAGAAAGTTATTTGTTAATTCAATTTTCTCAGCACATTGTCACCAGAGATGACATGGTAGAAGAAAATCAAGGGGGTTTGCATTTTTTTCTTTTCTTTTCTTAAAGATACACATCAGTCACTGAAAACAAATGAGCAGGCTTGGCTGTAACTCTGAGAAGTCCACAATATAGCTCAGGGTTACTTGTGCAAAAAAAGTGGTGTACCTGCAAACCCTCAGGGCTGAGCTGTTTTTATTAGCTCAGTCTCCTCAGCCTTTCAGAGAGTGACCTGAAGGTAATAATTTCATCTTCCTGGATAATGCAAGCCCAACTCACAGTGCAGCTTCACCAGGTGTTTTTTTAGTGTCAAATCAGCAATGGTTCAGTCTAGGCAGCCTTCTGGGCAGAAGCAGAACGATGGCTCTGGCTGGGGGAATTACCCAATTCTGTTTGTTGGCAAAACTGTACAGAAATAGAACCATCAAATGCACTTATGCTTAATAGGGATAATTAGCAGGTTGATCTTTATCTTTAGAGAGCTCACCCTACCTACTAATCTCACTTCATTTTTTATTATGGACCAGTTTAGAAAAAGAGGTGTGAAATCTTGTATTCTCACCTAGTACTGGGAAAAGCACCTTTCAGCTCTTAAGTGGCATGTAAAAATAAGCTCAAACTGAAACAGACTGTGGTACGGTGGCAGTTAGTCCTTCTAATTAGGCTCTTTCAGGATGCTGCTTTGCTTATCCAGTAATATGGATATTATTTAATTATTCTATATATTCATTATTATAAATATTTTACTATCTTACCCAATAATACCATATCTTTTTTCAGAATTGAAAACATTGCACAACCTAGTAATTTAACTACTATGTTTTCCTAATGGAGGAATCACATGAAAAGCACATACCCTCTACAAATTCTACTTGAGCAGCACGCTAGCAAACAGTGAGGTATCGGTTTGTGTTGCACTTGGCCAGAAAAGTTTTCTTAGAACTGGCTCCTTTCCCCCAACCCAAGTATAAAACAGTCCCTGCACTGAGACAGCATAATAATAACTATGTCAGGATAAAGGGAGGACATCCATTTGGTAAAACAGAATTAACTGTTGAGACTACTGATCAAACTCGAATGCTCTTCTAGGCTGAAACCTAAAGCTATTAAACTTGAAACCATGGTAAAGCCTCCCTTTAAATAATTTCATATATTAAGAAAAGTATTTTAATTGCTTTCACACTGTATCTCCCTGTTTCTATTTGATTTTTTTAATTTTCCAGAGTACTTTGGGGGTTTCTTTTTTCGTTTCTTTTTTGTGTGTGTTTTGTTATTGTTTGTTTGGTTGTTTTTTTTTAAGATGGTACACAAATTACCTTTCTGGAGTGGGCAGTAGGAGATTAACCAGCTGAGTTACTTGAACTGAGTTACCATCTCACAATGTACTTATTAGGTATGCACGTATATGCCTTTTTATTGATCATATTTTAAATTGACTTGCAGGTAAAATACAATCTTACAGATTAAAACCATGCTTACGTTTCATCATCTTATGTGTAGCCCTATAAAAAAGTTTGTACCTGTGATTTAAATCAGTTGTTAAATAGGTAAATGCCCACAGCATTATTTCTTCAGAGGATGCTTTTAACAAGCATCAACAAGTACGCTAGCTGTTTTGCAGTCCACTTCAGCACAAAATGGAAAACTGAGGCACTTTTGTTTAAAACACTTCAGAAGATACAGGCAAAACACATTTTACCAGCACATCTGTTCCTACAGTATTGCAACATCACCATCAACTAACAGAACAAAATAGAAATTTTGCAGTAATTTAGGAAAGTAACTTTTGAACAATCACTCCAGTACTTTCTTGGAAGTCCAAACAACTAAATATTGAATACGGACTATTAAGTCATTATGGTAACTTTGAAAATTTTACCAAGAACTTGGACCTTTCATTTCTGCTACAACAGCAAATGTCCTTGTTCAAGGGACTGGAGACTCAATAACCAAATATTTGCTTAGTTCCACTGAAGTCAAAGCACTTGCTGTATGCCGATATACAGATTCATTCAAAGTTCCTTTGCACTTTCACTGAAGACGCAACCTCAGCAAAACACAGCCACACATTTTCACATCACCATCACATACATACTCCCTGAGGAGCTCCTGAACTCCCACAGAAAAAATCTCGCTTGGATGTTGGTACCAAAGCACATGGTTAAAAAAACCCCAAACTAACACTCCCTTATTCTGTAACAAAATAAGCCTCCCTACATTTCATGAGTCTGCTGTAGCCCACAGCACTTTACCACGTATTTCTTTCACTGTAACAGTATTGATGTACAACTGTGTTTCCTGGGCAACTGGAAGGGAGCACCTTTGTTCAGGAAATCAGTTAGGTTCTACAAAAGGCACTTATCTTCTCAAGAAGCGAAATTACAAGGATTCAGCATTACTGTCAGTTAGAAACTCTGTAAAAACGTAGGCAGGATTTGTGATCTGCAAAGTGTCAGAGTCAACATGGGGCCTGAGCCTTAGGCACTTCCACATCTCCTTCAACCACACTCCCAGCAGGTGCTTCTCAAGGGCGGATGAGTGCTGTTCACACACCGACAGGCTGGCTCTGGAGGCTGCCGCTTGCTGCCTGCTTTCCCTGCCCTCGCTCCAGGTCCAGCTGAATTCAGTGTCCTCAAGAAAGTTCTCTGGAAGCCTGGGGCTTGCAGCAGATTAAAGTGATGCAGAAGAAGTTGTTCAAAACAAAACCTTGTGTTATTAATCTGAAGGTTTACAGCAAGCAAATGATTAAAGTAACAAAAGCTTCATACCTGGGTCTGAAAAAAACCCCATATCAGTTGCCTTCAAAGTTTGACACAGGCCTCTGCCACAAGGCTTCTGTTTCAGTCTCCCTTGTGTTCTTGGAGAACAGCCCCATAACTAATCACCTTCATAATTAATCCTCCTCTGGACTGTAAAAGGTGAGGTTTTTTTACATCTGCTGAGAAACTTGGCCTGCAAATATCCTTGTGCCTGTAAAATGGTATCTTCCAACTAAAGGACCAATAATTCTGTAGCTTTCTTTAATTTATTTTCCTAGAAGTGTCCTATTTAAGGCCATTGCTTCATTTCTTGTTTGCTCCACCTAATAATCTGATTATTCACATTAAGACATAATATAAGACAAGCAAACCGAGATTGGTATCACATTAATAAAACTTATAAAATGGTTCCCAAAATCTTAATTTCACCTTAAATAAGGTGAGAGAGTGAGATTTAGAATCACAGATTCACAGAATGGTTTGGGTTGGAAGGGACCTCAAAGACCATCTCGTTCCAACCCCCCTGCCATAGGCAGGGACACCTTCCACTAGACCAGGTTGCTCAAAGCCCCGTCCAACCTGGCCTTGAACACGTCCAGGGATGGGGCATCCACAGCCTCTCTGGGCAACCTGTTCCAGTGCCTCATCACCCTCACCATAAATAATTTCTTCCTAATATCTAATCTAAATCTACCCTCTTTCAGTTTAAAACCGTTACCCCTCATGCTATCACTACAATCCCAGTTAAAGAGTCCCTCCCTGTGTTTCCCACAGGCCCCCTTTAGGTACTGGAAGGCTGCTATAAGGTCTCCCTGGAGCCTGTACTCACAGGGGAGGTGCTCCAGCCCCCTGATCATTTAGTCAAGGCATACTTAGATACTTCTTGTTTTTTCTAAACAGTTTTTTTAAGAACAAAATTTATTTGTCCTAAGGAGACAGCTAAAGGATGAAAACACAAATGAATGGTAGTTGAGAGGCGCATAGCCTAGGATTCTCTAACAGTTCCTAGTCATCACGAAGATTTCTTGAGAAAATTTGATGTCCTAAATATTCTCCCCACCTGCATTTCAGGTGAACTAATTTGCTGTATATTACTTCTTCTATTTAATATCCTAAGCCTAACTTTTTCAGAAAATTTGCTTGAATATCAGGAAAACTTGCAATACAGTATTGCAATGAAAACAAAAGCTGTACACAGTACTGATACTCAGACAAGCTCCAGAATAAAGGAGCAGCAGCTTCGCCCTTTATTTGCCATTGGACCAAGCCACACCCTTGCTCATTTTTGGGGAATGCAGGGATTCCCCCTCCCTCTAGATGCAATCTCACGTAGCAAATCAGCATGGAAGAGAAAAAGCAGAGTTCACGCTTGGAGTCACAGTCTCCCCTAAATCTCAATTGTTACATTCAGAACAAAGGGTCCTTTTGCCCTTCTGTTCCACCTATCTCCTAGACAAATTCTGCTTTTAGCTGTAATTTTGAAATATCACTTATACAGCCAGCCATCTAACTGCCAAAGAGTTCATCCTCTGCTAAGCTAATCCTCACTGGGAAAAACATGTGCACAGCAGATGCAAGTGCCAGAGGCATGAAGTGGGCATAGCAAAAGGAGATCTGTGTCAGCAGAATGCTCAAAATCAGAAAAAAATGAGTTTGTGCTTTATCGAAGCTTAGAGCAGAGATAATGCATGCTGAATCTAGCATACAGGTATAGCAGATCCTTCTTTCCTGGTGTTAGAGCTCATCTGACAAGATTTGGCTACCTTTGTTTACACGGAGGGAATCATGCTAAGCACAATTTGCAAAATCCCCAGTTAGTACTTCAGTTCCTTCTTAACAGCAGTGAGGCTCAGCGTAGCCAGATGGAGCAGACCAAAACCTCAGGACAGACTTCACTGGTACAAAGCAGCCAGTCAGTCAGGGCCTAGAAGACTGAAAGGTGTTGCTGTTCTTTCTAGAAAATTACTAAAGGATTGCCATGGCAGGTTTCCTGTAGGGCTAGAACGATAATTTTTGTGGGATACTCACATCTTGCGTGCTGCGTTGCAGTGGTACAGTACAGAAGACACCCCAAATCTGCCATGAGAGCAATGAAGGCCCAGGTAATTCAGCCAACTTTTTTGCCCAGTGAAAATCTTTCAAACACCTACATGAAATAAAATCTGCACAAACATGATGCTGTAGAGAACAAGGGAAGGTACATGAGCTCTGCTGACTTGGACACAAATACACAGCTTTGTCCTCACAATGATGTGATATAGTTTCCCTAAAAGATCAAAATGTGATTCCTGTTGCAATTAACACTGAAATTCTGCTGACTTGAAGTGCAATGACATTTTTGGCTCCAAGTTTATTATTAAACTTTGAAGAGCCACCAGAGTTGATAAAGACTTCAGAGCTGAAGTGGGTTGCCAGTTGCAGTAAATTATTCATAGGAGCTGGTTTATCATGTAGCAAAAAGTTACAGTAAGATGTTCAACTTAACACAAGATGATTATCTGAAGGATAAATTGCCAACTCCCCACTGGAAGTTTAAAGCAATACACACCAATTTTCAGGCTGAAAGCCATTTGTAATCCTTATGGCAATGTTCCCAGATGAAATCACGCTGAAGACTGGTACATGACTCTGCATTTATAATGAGCAAACTTAATGCTCAGCACCAGCAGTATTTATTTGCTACCCTGCTTTTGGCATAATAACTACGAGGGATAAGAAGCCTGATTCACCGCTACTTTATTCCATCTTTGAACTGTATTTTTCTTCAAATGAGTCTATGAAGTCATTTATTGTCAGGAGTAATATATTAACATAGTAGGTCCAAAGCCTCACAGCAGATTCATACTTGACTACAACTCCAGCTAAAGAGCAGTCTGGTGGATTCCAGTAAATCCAGATTTAGCTAACATTGCTGTTATTTGGCTGTTTATGTTGTTCTTGACTTTTATTCCAGCATTTCTTGTTACATAAACAAATCTGAACAAAAGAACTTTCCAACCCTGATAAGAAACTCATGACAGAATCCAAATTCATTATGAATAACACAAACAAATACATCACTAAGATAAAAATCAAGCGTTTTCCTATTTACTGTTCATGTAGGAAGCGACAGGAGAGAGAGGCTGTGCTGTCCTGTAGCCACAATCAGCAGCATCGCTGCGTCTTGTGCTCCCCCAAAAGACTTCCTCCTGAAGACGTGCAAGCATAAGAACGCAGGCTGAGAAGTACAGAAAGTTATCCCTAAGCCATAGGTCAACCTTTAGAAGATTCATGTTATTTTTTGAGGTAGGTTTTCAGCTGGTGCAGCCTGATGATACAATTTTAAACCAATTATAACCATATATTATCCATGTTGAGGATCTATTCACTATGAAACTTGTTTTACTGATGACCTGACAAACAGCTAGCGTACCAAGTGTAGCAACAACGTAGTTTAGACTTAAATTGTAAATCATGTAAGAAGAAAACAACTTGCTATTTCACTTCAGTGTTTAGATTTGTATCTACTGAATTAACCCACCAGCGTACTGATTATCTGACCTACTTGCTCTTCTTCATGCCTGTGCACTAATTAACTTCTGAACTCTAAGCAACAATCAATATTTGATAGCAATAAACCCAAGGTGCTCAGAAACTTTAAATAATATAGTGTGATGCTATAAATACAGGCTTAAAGACACAAAAATGTTAACATTATTTTAATAGAAAACGGACAGGAATTCAATGCCAGACTTTTTAATTTAAATTAATGAACCTATATTGCAGTGGAATACCTAATTCTGCTGTTGCCTACTTTGCTATTCTGCTTTGGTTTTATTTAAAACAAGCAAATAAAAATCCTCTTACTTAAGCTCCACTTTTTAAACTTAATAGAACTGTCAATCGTTGTTTTTATATATGCTTTCAGTAATTACTTCCATAGTTTTCCTAATGCTGGTAACTACAGAATTAACAAGGCCTGGATAAATTAAAATTTTACTTGATTCACTTCCTAAAGCTTCTCTTGGTTTCACTCTTCCACAGGAAAAAAATAAAACACAGTAAAAAAAAATAAAATCAGAACCATTCTAGCATAGACAATGGTGTTCTTTTTTTAAAAAAAGCACACTGTCTTACAGCTCCTGTGACTTTTTGTCCTGCATCTGAATTTTCCTTTTCCCTCTCCCACCAATCCCTCTTTACTCTTCACAGTTTTCTTTGTGGATTCCTACAGAATCTCGTCTTTCTTACCCTGTTTCTTCTTCTTCAACACATACTCATCTGCAAACAAACTCAGCCATCGTCCCCACATGCTGATGCACTGGTCCATACCTTACACCAGAGTTGACTCCTTCTGGCCAAATTAAAATCTGAGCTAGTTCATTACCATCTGTGTATAAGCATTTGGTAGCTCAGCATCAACAGGTTTAAAAGCAGATTTTTACCTTTTCACAGCTACACCCAAGTGTTTCACATTAACACAGACGTAGTCACATCCAGGTAATCATGCATTTATGTAACACACATCTTCATCTTGAACCTCTTCCAAAGTCATCAAATCTTGTTATACAGCCTTTTTTTTTTTCCTGCAACACACCTCTAAAATACAGCTTTTCTACTCAGAGTTGACCCCTGCTGGCTTCCCTCACTGATATCAATACTCACGCCCTCTTCAAATCCATCCTGAATGCTTCTGAAAACTTGGTTTTCGGGTTGCCTTTCAGGAAGGCAATATCCTTCCACTTGTGTTTCCCATGCTGCACAAACTGCTTGTCATCATTTTCAAAGCCCTTCTCAACCCCTCCTTTTACTTACCAGCCCAGCAAGTATCAATAGGTTATCTTCTAACTCCTAATTAGATCAGGATGCCTTCATTGGTCACACTTTTCAAGCAAGTATTCCTGGAAGCTAGGAAAAGTAATGCTGGCATCTTCCAAGGAACTTAGCTTCCTCTGCACATTCCACAGAATTTCCCTTTTGCGCAGATGTCTCAAAAAAACCCCAACCCAAAACCCAAACAATAATTTTGCTGATGTACCAAAAACATTAACCAAGAATGGTATGTAGGTACCTGATAGCATTCCTTTCCCCTCTCTCCCACAATGTCCTACAATCTCCTGTTCCTAATATTCTATGTGTAGTTTTCAGCTCTTCAAGTCAAGGGCATACTTTTTATTATAAGGCTGTACAGCACTCAATAGAATATATTTCTGGGCCATTATTGGGATGCATAGAACTACAATAATAAGAAGAACAATAAAAAAAATGCAGTGCCGGGGTGAGTCATGTAGCTTACCACGTGTCAGAAAAAATGTACGTGTTTTTCCTACTGGTATAACCTTCTGAACATTTGTTAAAATAAATTGTGTTATTCCTACTATTATTACCTTCTTCTAAACTGAATTTGATGAAATTTTGTGTCTGCAACTGATAAGTCAGGCAAATTACAAGTAAGTGCCACACCTTCTAAATTAAGATACTCTACTAACATCTTGAGCTCGAGGATTTGGTGGGTTTTTTGTTGTTGTTTGATTTTTTTTTATTTTTATTTTTTTAATTTATTTTTTAAATCCAGTCCTATCGTCTTTAATCCTGTAGTGAGCAATGACTATGGATACAGAGGTTCTTCAATTCCTCTCGTGTTCCACAACTGCTGTGAACTTTGGTCATTTTGTGAAGGGAACAAAGTAAGGTAGTTACACGTACAACTTTGAGAAGAATTCCCAGCTCCCTACAGACACTACTTAACTCCTATGCCTACTGGCTCTCCTGGCTTCACTGAAAGCAATCTCAAATCTGTTTCTAATTTCTGATGAGACAGATCTCACCCATTCTTCTTAGGATCATGCATGCATTTGATTTAAGGTTTCCAGAGGTACCACACTGATACCAACATATGCAAATATAAGAAAAAATTGTCTAAAAAGTGTTTATTTTGGTGCTGAAGACAATAAAATACAGACATTAAAACATCTACATGGAACTGAGGCATTATGTACAGAAAAGAAAAACAAAAAGATAGGCAAAACATTTCAACCTCAGCTGGTCAGCAGAAGTCTGGTTATCTTTTGTTTGTTTGTTTGTTTAGTCTACCATCAGGGACATACTTATTTTTCCCCACAAAACAAAATGAAACACCCACAAGAGTTCATCAGTCAAACTTAAGTTTATAAAGTGACCTTCTTGCAAGCACCTTCGAGAGAAGAACAAATCGAAATGCAAAACCAACTGCTCTTAGTGTCTCAGTAGTAGGTTTTTAGTCTGCTTCTACAACATGCAAAGGAGTAAATCCCATAGCAAGAAGAATGGGGCTTAATTCATTCACAGCAAACCTAAAATAAGTAAGTCTGACATAATACTACTGAAATCAAATGAACTGTCAGGATCCAAGCGTCTCTCCCCCTCTTCCTTTGCATGTGATAGTTTATAGATGATATATACCAAGCAGCACCATACACTGACCTAAATGAAAACATATACTGATTTTACTCTACAAAGTCTGCAGTCAGAACACAAGTGGAACATCTTGTTGAGACTGAGGTGAAGCTGGAACTTAAAGATCCTGTAGGAATCACAGAATGTAAAACAGTAAAAGGTGCATCATACTGAGGTTTTTAAAATCACCCCAGATTTTATGGGAAGGTGGGCTACCTGTCAGTACATGTAGTCTAGGCTAGAAGAGTAGCTGATACAAAGTTATAAAGAACCCAGTGAGAGACTTAATTTACAATGGACTGAATACGCTGAAATTAATGTGCAAATTAAAGCTGAAGAGCCTAGGACATCCCACAGTCTGTCATTGCTCTCTGACAAAAAGGAAGCTCTGAAGGTTTCACCTAGTCCTATTAGCGGTGTTTCCTTCAGCAGCAGTTTTAACCTCCCACTTGACCTCCTAACCTCTCAGTGCTTGGTGTTAAATAATTATACTCTAAAAGTCTTATTATGGGTATTATTAAACTCGTGAATTAGTTAGGAGTGCCATATAGCGACCTGTGAGATAAGCAGCACTAGCTATCTGGAGTACTATCAAAATTCTAACACGGTGACTACTTAGAAAGACCTCTGCAGTGCAGCAGAGGACCTCAAACACCAAAACAAGGAAAAGAATTTTTCTTTGTTTAAACCCAGAAGTGCGAGAGAAACTCAGCACAGTTGTACAGCACTCGCATAGACAATTTTCCTCAGTTTTTAAGCTCTCGCCTGGCTTCAGAAATTGTATGGCTGAGATTGTGACATATTGCCATCTGGGAGCTCCACCTTAAAGGCTTATTACTTGCAGGTATATTGTGCATTTCCATACACAGAATATTTAGTGCTACAATTTCAGTGGTAAGCAGTTCTTTTACCAAGCTCTGCCACTTGAGCTGTTCAGTGGATACGTCTGTAGTCTTTCCCCAGGTTAGAATTAGTCATTTTTCAGAGTAAAACCCTGACATTATTAAAGTGTGCAGAAGTTTTGCCTCAAGTTTTCATGCCATATACAGTCTATAATTGCAGAACAGGCAAATACTATATATGGCCTACTTTCATGCTCAGTAGCATTATTTGTAATAAACTACTCTATAACAAATCTCTGCCAGGTTTAGTAGCCATACATTAGTACTTAAAAGCAGCAGTGGCACTTTGTCATAATATGAATAACATTTCAGATATCCGATGTCTGTGCTGTGATTTCCTTTTCTTTAAATGACTTATATGACTTAACATCCAACTTCACAACAGTTTGTTAATGGAGGATGAGTTAGTTTGAATACTAGTGATGCAGACATGACTGATAACCACCAAAGCAAAGAAAGAGCACCTGTACCATTTCTTGTTCGTCATTTCTGTCACTGACAGTTAAGCTTTTCTCTTTTTATACAATGTCAAAGCGTCATTTAATTTCACTTTTAAGTTTGTGCTGATGGCTTTAACAGATGAGGGCCTGTGGCATGGTTATTCAGTGGATAGGGGTTAGAGGGGCAGATTGGTGCAGCTCTCAGTCCCGTGGAGCACAAAGGAAAGTTACTCAGTGTTCCGACCCTGGCACGTTCGGTAGTGTTTTGCCTAGTTAAGCCCATTAAGCAGAAGAAAAGAATTTCTAGTATTTTAAATGGACAGCATCAAAATCAAAACAAATCCTTAATTACACTAGCCCACAAAAAGTAAAAACATTATTCCTTAGCTGTAGAGATGTATTTCAAACTACAAAGTCTATCACTTCAACTGATGTGTTTCAATCTTTATTGTTGGTCTCTCTGTAGTGACTACTCATGAAATTTTATCCAACCCAACTGTATCCTAAAAGGAAATTTCTTTCCTCAAACATTTTTTAAGCCTTCCAAGACAAGTGGAGAAGTATATGTACCTTAATAGAAGTGGTAATTTTCCCACCCACCAAATGTCTGGAAGTAGTGGCTCCACTGTTTGACAGCAAATGACACAGAGAGAGAAGTCAGCATCTAGAATTTAAATGCAGAGTCTGTATACCATGACCTCATTCAAAAACTGTAGCTTCGATCTTGCCTGTGTTCATGAATAAATTGCAAAGTTCACAAAGCTCTGCAAATAAAACC
Source organism: Astur gentilis (assembly GCF_929443795.1). Classification (NCBI taxonomy): domain Eukaryota; kingdom Metazoa; phylum Chordata; class Aves; order Accipitriformes; family Accipitridae; genus Astur; species Astur gentilis. Next base: position 18,944,544 of record NC_064896.1, read on the forward strand.
GAAAGGCGTCTTGGGCTGGAATACTGTGCTCACATCCCAGACATTCCTTCTTTCTTTTGCTCTTCTGGTCCCCAAGAAAAGGGCAGAGAAAAGCATCATCTGATACATTTTCATCACTGAATGTACTTCTAGAGCTAATGACATTTTTTAAAGGAAAGATGGAAATGAGGAAGGATGTTAGAAGTAACCATACACCAAGATTTCTTACCATGATTACTTCAGTCTTAAAAAGACTTTCTAGACTAGGAACAAATAAATAAATAAATCTGTTTAAAAAGCAGGAAATTGCTTTCATGTCAAGCAGGACATTAATGCCAATTCAACTGTCCTAGCTGTGTGGGAAGCCTTACTGTGCTTGGCCAAGTGAGCTTCATTTCTCCTGGGACTAACACCACTGCCAACGTCGTATTGTGCCCCTTGCACAAATCAGGCTGTAAACCTTGGCAAGAAATGAAACACTAAATGCCGTGATATGCAAAGGCACATTGCTTAATTGTGCAAATAGTACAATACTCCCCCCCCCGCACCCCCTGCTTCTCATTCATTAGGGCTTGATTTCTGGGGCCTTCAATCATACTGTGAAGGCTTGCATATAAACTTAGGCCTTACAGGTACCCTTGGGCCAAGTAGTAGAGGCTCCGTGTTTCTGAGTAACATCTTACCAGGTGGATGAGGCAGCAAAGTAAAACCAACAACTCTAAAACCAGGTTGTTTAAATGACCTTCCAGTACAACAGTGAATAGCTAAAATAGCTACGCTAAGCTTCAGGCTGCCGAGGTATCACTCAGCTGTGAGGCTAAGCTGCCTTCATCACAAAAGGCAGATTATGTCACAGATCGTCCCCCGCATTTTCTGCCCGTCTTAGGAGCCTTTATTTTATTATCTGAAGTAGATTATCCTATAGTGGTATCTGCAGCACACAGACCTAAAGAAAAGAAAAACCCCTCTGTCTTGCTCTTTAGTATTAATACAAAAACTAGGCACATCAGTCAATCACAATTAAAAGTCACTGAATATTTGCAATATAAATAATACAGTTCTTTTGGGACTCTTTTAAGTAAATTTATTTTACAACATCCTTCTGATTGTTCTAAACCAACAACAATTACTACTGTTAGCAGCTTCCTGGTTTGCTATGAATAAAACCACTAAGAAGGATTATTACAATTGTCTATTGTACAATAAACTATTTAGTGATTTGTACTATTTTGCACAGCTAATTCTCCCTAAAGAGCAAATCTGCGTCCCTACATGGGCCCTCTAGGACCGGATCCTCCCTAGGAGTGCAGGGGTGGGCAGGGGCATGCACCAGAGAAATAGTGGTTTGGGAGTTAACTGCTCTCTCCCTGTTCCTCCCCTCCTTCCCAGGGGACAACGGCCCATGCCCGCGACAGAGGAACTGCCATGCAAAGACCCTGCCAAGGGGAGACACACCACTGCAGTCCTGACCCACGCACCCATGCCAAACTGCCAGGAAGGAGGGGAGTAACCCTCTCGATTCTTAGACACTTGACTCAAAGGCCCAGGTAGCCTGTGCAGAAGCTTACGAAAAGAGGCAATTCACTATCCTTTCCATAACTGGGTTGTTGTGACCACAAAGCTAGTGTAATCCATTGACCCAGCAGCTATGTCCTGAGTTTCATGGGTACCCCAATGGAGTAGGTGACTGCAGATTGTGGGGTCTACAGCCTCCTGCTGTGTGTTTTGGAAACCTTACTGTTCTGTGGGAGACACAGACTGGCCTTACACTGCTTCAAAGTTCTTGGATTTTTTGCAGAAGTGAGATTTCTCCTACACTGAACCTCTGCTTACAATAAGATTACTACATGGTAATACCTATTTCACTGGGTGGGTTTCTCTGTATTGTACATATTTTGTTGGTCCGTGACACGAATTAAGTGTAGCAAACCCACAAAAGAGCAGAGCTAAGTTTAACTCAAAGCCACATTAATTGCGCTTAGCTTTCCCCCCAAAAAAACCCAGACTGGAGTAAAATGTCAGATTTTCAGTCAACAAACTGCTGGTCCAGATCCTTCCTTGGTGCGCATCTGTAGGGCAGAACTACAGCCAACTACAAGTTATTTCCTTTGGCATGCTCCTTTCAAAAAACACTGTTGTTATCCTCATAAGCAGAATCACAGGGGAGCAATTAGTCAAGAGAATCTCCAGTACAACTCGCTCCATGACTTATACTTGTCAGATTCACAGTAGGAAAGAAACTTGGAGAGTTAAAAATTACACTACCAACTTCTCAGAAATTCCAGATGAAATTTCATGGTCTGCTTCAAGCCAACAGAACCCTTTCCTTGTTAACTAAACTGCATCGGCCCTAAAAGCAGGTACCAGAAAATATTTTTCCTGCAACATTCAAAGAACAACTTGGGAGATGAATGGGAAGCTGAGGTGACAGGCTACATCCTCATCTGAGATGCTGAATCAGACTAATGTACCTGATCCTGATATGGTGTTGAGCACAATCGGACCTGTTAAGATCTGTAGAGATTCATTATAATTTTGTGCTTGTAGTCATTGAAGGGAAGAAAAATGTTTTGAAGATCGGGCAGAAAAACAATCTGAGTCCATGTGGACCCATCTGTTTTTTCATCAAAGAGAAGTGAGAGCAACATGTGCCAATCATTGATCCAGCTTTCCAGCTTTTAGTTTACAAACCTGGAGAAAAAGTTCTTCCATTTTGTAAGATTAGAAATTCATGCATGCAGAACTGCTCCCAAGTAGCCTTTTCATATACATTAATGTAGGTTTTTCACTTGGCTGTTCTACCTTTCAGTAGGAGAGGTCAAATTCTGACGTGTCTCCCTAAGCATCTCTTCATAAGCACTCCTGAATCTCCTGGACAAAGCCTGGTTTTGTAATGAAGTAGCATTTCTTAGATGACTTGCATCCGTTTGCACTTGTGATACAAAATGTTTCCTATTCACAGGAGTACCACTCTTTATTTACATTATTTTGATGCTTCCTTCCCTCAACAATCAACTTAATATGATGAACTCAAACTTCCTCAGATTTCATTATCGCAAAGTATGTACATGAAGTGATCTGTGCTCTCTTAATAAAACTGTTACTGATCTTGCATTCTCTACTGCACATGGGGCACTAGATTTGCTCTCCTGGTTGCACAAAGTATCTGAGTTGCCTGAATGTGGTCCACATTTAAAGCCTGATCCACATTTCATGGGTGTTAGCCAGATAGCATTTCATTATGAATTGACTGAAATCCTTGGGACAGCCTTACCGAAATTAGAGCTTTCATCATTGTCCTGTTAGCCTAAAGTACTCAGAGTTTATCCTTCACTATCAGCTGGGAGGCTTCATCCCAACTGCTGTATGGACTATTGAATCACAGCTGCTACTGTTTTGTACTGAAGATGAAACAGTTTTATGGGTTACTCCATTTGATTAAAAGTTACCTTATATCCCTAATAGCTTGGCTGGCTTGCTTTAAAGAGCAAAGAACAGGTGTCAGAAATATCAGTGTTTCTTTTATATCTGTCTCAGTTCTTGGCGAACTTTTAGCCTTTCGGAGAAGTGATGATTACATGAGGCCATGGAACATTTTTCTTGATCAGAACTTTTCTTCAGCCCTGGCCAGACACAATCCTTGGCTTGGAGTTAGCAAATTTGGGAAGAGACAGAATTATTTCAATGCCACTTATATTTGCTCATACAGGGGACTCTTCGCTTGCCCAAGATGAGCTGGGTTTCATCTGCTTTGTACGGACAAAATAAGAAAAAAAAGTATCATGAGATTTTCCTTGGCAACTTGCTCTAGCTGACCCTGCTTGAGCAGGGGGGGTTGGACTAGAAGATCTCCCAGAGGTGTCTTCCCACCTCAACCATTCTGTGACTCTGGGAAATAGTCTCCCATAAGCACAAGACTGCAAACAGTTGGAGAGCAACAAAGTTGGAGGGACAGGAAGAATCCTAAGAGGTAGTTTGTCTGATTAACAAAAAAGTTAATCAGCATTGATCTTTAGAAGTTTGAAGAATGCCAAGGAAGTCAAAGAGAAATAAACAACAAACCTTCCACAGTTCTTGTAGGTGGTGTTTTTTTGGTCTCAGTGATCATAACTACAGAGTTACCATCTCAGGCAGTGTTTCTCAGATTACAGTATTCCTTCAAATTATTTATGTGCAGTTATGAATGGAGTCTGCAGTGGGCAGATTTAACTTCAATTGAAAACAAGCTACATAGGGTATTAAAAATATATTTGGAAGCCAGAAATGGGCATTCTGCAGCAAACAGTTAATCCATAATTATTCAGTATGACTCCTATTGAAAGTGAGAAATTAGGTACTTGAGAGTATTAACCATGTATGTCACACATCTGGCAGAATAGCATTTAGCTCACTTTACAGTTCATATTTAAATTTGCCCTGAGTGCTCAAGCAGGTCCCAATTCTCACAGTCCATCGCTATGCAAACACAATTACTCCTGTTACTTATCATATTGAATTAAAAAATGCGATCTGGGAAAAAAGCAATCTGATTGCTCTAGAAATTCTTAAAACCCCCAAATTCATAGTTACTAACAAGAAAGAGGTTAAACTTGATGAGAGCTTTAAATCAATCCAATAGGTGAAAGGACTTAGTGTCATGACTACATTGGACACAAGTAAACAACAACATGATTAGTCAGTCATTGTCATAATTCTATCCACGAAGCAATTATATGATGCTTATATAATGCTGACATGACACAACATTTTGAAGTCAGTCGGTACCCACTATATGACCATATTGTGAAAACACTGTGCAGGTGCATTATAATAAAGGAAACCTTTTTATCACATTGTGCTACACTAATGCAATGGTATTGATAATTTCTGTTTGAACAATGGGAGATTTCCTCATTCGAACACATTTCAGGACAAATTAAAAATTTAAGGATTTGGTTCAGTGTTAATATAAAATAGAAGATCTGACTAAAACCCAAAACTGACCTGAAATTCACAGCTCTGATTTACCATCATTGGCATGATCTTCTTACATACTGAGTTCTGTCCCTGCCCTTTGGTCATAGACCTCCATACTAAATGCAAAACAGCATGATCTGTAAAAGTTGCAGGTTTAATGTTGTAACCTATCTCATTTTCTCTAGTCTTTTATTTAAACTTCATGTTATTTTAACAAAACTTGTGAGTTCATAAGCTGTACTGCTATTTTTTTCCTTCCCAAACTGATGCCATTAGTGAGCCAGTCGATGCAGACCTCACAGTTTTAAGGCTAATTTCAGAGTTTGAAAGCACTACAAATAAATGCTGAAATGGAATATGCATGCTGAATAAATCACTACATCTTTAACATAGCAAGAGCAACAAAGCTCCAATGTTCACAATCAGTGCAGCTCCCTGCTAAACAAATACAAAGTTAATATTGTAGTAACATCTGAATGACTTAAATGCATTCATCAGCTTTTTCACTTGATTGCTCTAAGCCTTTATGGACAGCCAGCTGAGCAGATAGGCTTGGCATAACAGAGCTATCCCTGTATAATTTGTTTAATCACACTTTAAGAGAAAAGACAAGGAAAAAAAAAAGTGGCAAATGATTCAAGAAATTGAGCAATTATTTTTAAAGCTATAAGGTTCTTTACCTTACAAAAACATGTAAAAAATATACCAATTCCTTTAAAGGCATACCATTATTCTTCTAGTGTAACAGAGTCATTTCTGTACATTCTAAATTGAATCGAAATTCAAAGAAGTACTAGCTGTGATTGCCACTTAGTTGACATGTTAGAAGATTTCAGAGCCAGAGAGGACCATCAGGTTTTTTACATTGATCTTCCGTATGCCATGGGCTATATACTTCCACCTGCTTACCTCTAAGTTCAATAATTTGAACTTTACACATATAATTTAACACATTAAATTATACTTTTCAAAATTGTATCAGCTTTGATGACTTCGACAGTTACTGTCACTGCTTCTTATAATGGATAGTCATCTGCTCTGGTATGAATATGCACCTTATTCCTAATTTGTATCCAACTGGCTTTAAATTCTAGCCATTGGTTCTTGAAACAATCTCTAGTATCACATATTTTCTTTTGGGGAAAATACCTCTACTCTGTAAATATAACCAGGTTTAGATTGAACTCAACTCTTGCTAAGAGCTAGTTTGATTGCTGATTTCAAATAAATTATCTGACGAACATAGCTCTTTTCTTGGCTTACAAATCAATGCAGATTTTTTTTTTAGAGTTACTCATAAATATTCAATCAAGATTTTATGTGAACAAATAATTTCTGATATTCTGCCTGTTTCCTGAGTGGACAAATGATGGTTAATGAACAGGAGAAAAAAACAAACCCTTCTTCACAGAAACACATGGTGGATACAACCATTCCATAAACAATTCTGCAAATAACCCTACTCTGCTAGTGGTGGACAATACTAGAGAGAAACTAAGCTGAAACTGTATTGCTGATTAGAATTTGAATGAATGCTGTGAAAGTAATATGGCTTGTGTAATTACAGAGGGAGTTAAATATGCTTTCCTGGGGACTGAATTTGGTCCATGAATTCTAAATGAGCCAGTGGATGACTTCAATTAAGGGAATGACACAATAAAATTATCGATAAAAATAGAGAAATTATAAAGTGAATCTTCCATCTACTGTATTAACTACCTTTTGTAACAGTTATTCACATACTGTCAAGAATCTGACAAACAAAAATCTGACCTTCAGAACTTTAACTCTGATGAAGTAACAAATGAGATAGTATAACATCAGTCAAAAGAATGTTTAAATTGACAACCATCCAACAATTACTACAACATCAATCTCCAAGTTCTATACATGTGTCAACTATGCTGATTTTATGCACAATTTATATTGTAAGCAACAATTGGTTTAAAAAACTGCTCATTGAAATGCTAGTTTGCAAGGAGAAGCAACATCTTTAAAATATGGATAACTAGTAATTGCTACATAATATGCAACTCTGATCTATTTCAAATTAATGCACTCAGAAAATGTGAAATGCTCAAACAGTATTAGATTATGAGACACTGTAGGTACCCAACACAGCTGCTTTATTTCTCCAAAAGCATTAATTAATTAAAAACATTTTCAACATAGCGTAGGAAAGCCCTGTCCTTTTTTGATTGTACTATATATCTTTGAGATTAAAATCAGCTGAAGTATGGAAATTTTTAAACCTATTCCACCTGGCAGAGAAAGATTGTTAATAAAAAATGGAAAGTTAATGTCACTTTTAAAAAATTTTCAACTCCACACTAAAGTAGTGTATGGAATATCAGGGTACTGTGGGTGTGTAGCCTCAGGATAGCCACTTAATAAATTTTTGTTAAGAGAAAAAAAATACATGGACACTTGTGAAGCACCACTGAAATGATTAAGATAAAACCAAGTAAGATGGAGCGCGCATTTCACCAGTTACATCACATCCAAGGCCAGAGACGGTTACCGCTTTCGTGTATGGACAGGAGGTATAGCTTCTAGCAGTTCTCAACTGCTATGCTGTTGACAACAATACTCTAGTATGAACAAGGCCTAAGAGGAGTGGTTCTGTCCAGACACCAAAAGCCTACCTCTAGGTGGAGTAAAGCTGGCTCCACCCTGGGGAAGGCAGAGCGTACCGTTCCTATGGCCCGTTGAGGAGCTCCCAAGGCTGGGTGTTCTCAGGGCCCCGCTGGGTGCGAGCACCACATAGCATAGCCCAGCTGTGCTGCCCCACGGCCTGCTCTTCTCTGTTGAGATCGCGAGGTGTTTAGAGCCTTGGTAGCAACATGGCTGATGGCCTCAAGCCAGTGAATACCACTTCACTGATGCCAAGCTACAAGCCGCATTCCCTTCTGAAGATACGTGGTCCCTCTCCAGCAGCCCTTTATTACTTCCACTGGGTCTAGCACCCATGGTGAGGAAACGCCTCTCGTCACTCCATACAAGTAGTGCTCATTTGCAAAGTGCTTGAGTGAGATCTCCGAGTGGGCCAACTTTGGGCTCCAAGATCAGGGTATAAGCCAACCGTTGCAGAAGTCAGCAGCAGCTTCAAAAACACAAGAGCCAGTATGTTTTGGGGGTGTTAGCTGCAAAGCCCTTTGGCACCAGCTCACTGGGTGTATGTAATAGACTACTGTAAGCCTATACTCCTGAACTGAACCCAATGTGAAAGGCAGTGTTACCTTTAATCGGCTTAGTGTTCAACATGAAAAGCACAGAATCTGAATCCAAAAATCCAGTGCCAGGCTCATCATCTAGAGCTCAGCAATATTTCACCTTCACATTTTCAAATGTTTTGATGTTTTAACTTGTTGAATCCTTTTGGCCAAAACTATCCATACAAAAAAAATTACTTACTATAACACACAAAAAAACCCCCGCCTGGAAATGCGTGTGCATTTTTATTTCCCAGATGAGAACGGTTTTGAACTATTGTATAATATTCAGGCTAACAACTCTAATCTCTTCTAAATTAAAACACTACATGAGAGCTTGAAAGGCTCTGATAATTTAAAATTCTTAGGCACTGCAGTTGCTCACAACAGTTTGTTTCAATTACATTTTCAAGGCAGTTTTTCTACTACAGATATGCTGGGCAAATTGCCTTAAAAATGTAAACTAGAGATGAAAGTTCTTGCAGTGACCATCATAGTCTCAATAACCATGTTTTGAATTTTATAACTTTAAGCAGCCTGAAAACCAAATCCTTTGATATTCCACTTACCCTCTTCTCCTGCATCAGCCTCACCTATTTAACAAAACGCTGAATAAATTGTTTTCAGTCAAAACTATAGAGACAACACATATGCATCCCTCTCCTCCTGGATCAATGACAGACATATCAATAGTGAACAAGCTAACCAAGAAAGATGATAGTGATGCTAAAGTAGGATTTAGTCATATAGAGAGTCAACAGAATTCAAGATGAACAGGGCTGAGAGGCAAATACAAAAATTAAAGCAATGCAGATAACTTGCAAGGTAAAGATAACATGATACACAAAACATGAAATGGAAATTCTTCATAAATTATTAAAAAAAATCTGGGAAGAAACTTCTGTAATGTACAGCAATAATAATTAACCGTTTTTTCTTAAAAAAACCCACAACAACAAAACCCAAAAAAACCAACCTGAAAAAGCCCCGGATCTGTGAGCTATATGGTACAACGGAGGAGAACAGAGATGATAGTTTATTAATCCTATTGTTTCTGTGTACGAGCATTTTTTGTGTCCCCCAGCGTACTTCTCTGTGCACTCTACAAGCTTGCTTACTACTATTTTTTGCTGACATGATGCGTTATTCTTTTCTGCAGTAATATGACGAAAGCTAAGTTTATCAGTTCTAGGTAAGTTACGTTAGAATTTTTGCCAGTTGCAGTTTCTATTATCTCTATGGAAATCCTGCCTTACTAGGCAAAAGCTTTCTAACTGAATATCTTTGATAGCACTTTCTGAGTACCCTTCTGACATTACTTTTGATCAGCATTTGCAATCTTTCCTCCCATTAAAGGTCAACATATGCTTCCGTATCTTTTCAGCACATCTTGTAATGTATATAAAATTGCACCAGTACCTCTAACTGTAAAATATTAAATAGTACAGCTATCTTAAAAGAACTCTTATCCATTCTCTGATGATTGAACAGATATGGCATATTACAGAAAACTGCTTTTATTCCTGTTACATTTTGTGGTTAGGGGTTTTATTTGCTTTTTCAAACACGTCATCTGTGGCACTGGCCGAGTTACCTTTGACTCTTCTGCTGCATCTACCTGCATAAAAGTCAGACATGTCTCAGTCAGGAAAATGCTTATTGATTAGCCAATATTAATTAAAAAATACCTTTGTTTTCTTAGAGCCTTCTTGGCTCTAAGTTTTCGAGTAATTCAAGTTCTTAATGTTCTTCCTTCTAGTCCTGAATATTCATAGCACTCAAAAGAATTGAACTACTTTTTGCATTCTTGCTTTTTAACCTCAGCTTGGGTCCCGGAACCTGAATGTCAAGATTACTACTTTAGCCAGATCACTGGTTTCAGCTTATAGTGGTATTTTCCTTTTTCATTATTCATGCTTACCTTCAGCAGTGATCCTGTACACTAGGCAAGAATATAGATTTCAAAAGCATCTAAGACATTTATAAGTCTTTTAATTCTAGGCCATCCTATCAAAGCAAAGAAAAAAATTTCTTCAACACAACTCCATTTCCCCAAGAGTACATAAATGCTATACACACCCAAATGAGAAAATCAATGTTACTCTTAGGAAAAAAATGATTGCTTTTCAACTATTTCATTTCGCTATGGTTGAAGTTTCAATTCCAAGTGATCAGTTCTCTCAATTCTCAGAAGCATACACAATGTTTTTACACTAGATAGTTTCAAAAGCAAAAATAAATAAGCAGCAATATCTATTCCATTATTTCCTAATTGAGGGATGTCGAAGATATTTCCTCTGATCCAGAGTAATGCAGTTATACAGCTATTTGTCTTTGCTTTTGTTTTTAATCAGTGAAGTGGAACACATGAAAGACCTGTCCTAGGTCTGAAACCCGAAGGAAGACCTCTGTGCCCATTCTTTTGAATTCAAGTGTCTTTTACCCTGTGAACAGAGAATGATGTTCATTATGTCTGATACTTTCATAAAATGAAGAGCCAGGTTAGCCTCTGGTCCTACCATCATTAAAAACCTATGGTCAGTTGCAAAATACAGTCTACAAATCACTCACGAGTCTATGCTCAGATAATGTCCAATCAACGGTTGGACTCGATGATCTTAAAAGACTTTTCCAACCTAAACGACTCTAAGAATGGACCTATTGATCAGATCCATGCCTGTACTTTACAAGCTAATAATTCAACACCACTGATTTTCACCTGTGAATGAACAACTTTCTTCAGTTTAAAAGAATATCTCCTGACAGGCAATACATACTGAATTTGAATGAGGTAAACAATACAGAAGATTGGGTAACAGTCATATTATTTATATCAACAGAAAGCCTCTTGAATCAAACCACAGCAAGTACAGAAATAATTTACTCATGGCAAATGGTTCAGTACAAAATTTGCTCCAAAACTATAAATTAGATTAACAGGTTCTCTGAAACTTTGCACTGAAGTAAAGAATGAGAATTTGGCCAGAATCAAACTTAAGGAAAAAGATTTTTAAAAGAAAATAATATACAACATGAAATTATGTATTACAGCCTTCATCCACAACACATCCCCCAAGAAGAAAGTGTTGTACTGCCTGTGCTAGGCCAAGGAAGGACTGGTTGGTTTTGGAAACCTTTGAAACATCTCTGTAGCTCCCTCATGCACCTGTCATATTCTAAAGAGGCTGCAGATTTGAAAAAATGTTCACTGGATTTAGCTTCTTGGGAATACACCAGAAAAACTGTCTACTTTGAAAAGGACTGCAAAAAACTAACACTAGATTTTGCTTCCATTGAAAATACGGTCACAGTTTCTATTATCTTTACTATGATCAAAATCAGGATTTATGCACTGAATGAAATTAACAGCAATATAAATAGCCTCAATAAACTACTCAGCAGGAATGTCTTTTATGTAAGACATTAAATGCCATAGCAAGCAGGCCTTTTACAGGATATGTTTAAAATAAAAATTAGAATTCATTAATGCTTATAACCATCCTTGCTAGGCAGTTTCACTAACTCTGTACCTCTATCTTCTATTACTTGGACCTTTACTAAACTGAGCAACCTAGATTAAAAAAACCCAGTTGTTATGGTTCCAGAAGCATTTACTGTGGAAATACCCTTGTTCTCAGAAAGCATGTTGTATGTACATGAAGTCAGTATTAGGCCCAGCGCTTGGATCATTCCACAAGACTTAGTGAAAAAGCAAAGGAAAACAATGAGCCTGACTGTGCTCTGTCAGACGCAGCCTCTGGAAGAACATGAAGAGACCCCTGTGCAGGGACACTAAGAATCAGGCCGACCAGCTAAGCTGCCACTCTCGTGATGCAGCTGCTTCACTTTGAATGAATAATGACGTACTCACTTTGGCTGTACAAAGAGAGGAACGACTACTCTCTCTACCGCATGGTGTGACTTTTCACTGCAAAGTATGTGGACCAAGATGTAACTGGATGTTTTGTACAGTTCAGTTTCTGTATACCACTCTGTATGTGTCTGCATAGATAAAATAACCATCGTAAACCAGGTAATTGCTAACTTCAGACCAATGCGTTAGCAGGTCCTTAGAAAGAAATGGTACTATGCAGAGCAGACTTTTATACACAGACATTGAACGTGTCTAACATTTGCCTTGAAGACAAACATGAACATCAACCCCGAGTCTGCACGTGACTGACAGCTGTTCAAACAGCTGCTGTGCTTCTTTTTACTGCTTAAAAAAGACTCCCTGAAAATGTTTATTGTAGACATCTCATCTTCAGGGCAGTGATTTTTCAAGTTTGAAGGGTCAGTCATTGATCCACATCAGCAGGTTTTGTTCTCTTCTTCCTTATTCCCTGACAACCACTGAAAAATGCTAGATGTGGGGCCTTCTGTTTAACTATTCTCTTGCAGAGTCTTGGTTTGCAATGCTTATGTGTTTTACACACACACTTAAGAACTTGATCCTACTTCTAAATACCAGAAGATTTCTTGTTTTCTGAAATGTATGTATTTCATAGTAGTTTCTTAGAAATCTGTATTTTTGGCCTTGAATAATTACGATTTCACTATAAGTTTAATTTGCAGCTGCAGGAGAAAAAGAATACATATTCATCCATAACGCAGCTCAGGATCTGAGTCATCACAGCTATATGCTATTCTTAAACTTCAGAAACTCTCTTATCTAAAACTTCTTGGGACAGCAGTATTGTGGTGCTCTGTTGGCAGCAGTGTTAAGACTGTCAAGGAAAAGCAGCTGCAGTATTCAGTATTTCCATGATTATTATTTGTTGGGTTTTTTTTTAAAGTAAATGGAAAGGTGTCATGGAAAGCCTGACCTGTAGTAAATGAGATAATCACATTTTGTCTATTTATTTTTCCTCATAAAATGGTATATAATGCTTCTTGGTCAGGATACTTCACATACACAGAAAGCCAGTCTTAAGAGGGCTACTGTTTCTGCTTCCAAATTCCCTTAACACTCATTCTGACAAAGTACGTGGTTCTTCTCCCAGCTTTCCTGGCATTGACGATTGTCCAATACAATATGAATTTCATTAGGCACAGGTATCTAAACAAAATTTTTAACATTGCAACATACATAAAATTAAGGCACTATTAAAACTCAGTTTTGAGATGTTTATATTTGCAATGTCTCAATAACCTGAAGATCACACTACCTTTACTCTAGAGATGTCTAAATTATTCATTTAAAATAAACTGTCAAATTTCTTATTCTCCCCTGCCCCCCCCCCCCCCCCCAAATTATTTGCAAAGCAATTTTAGTTCTTTTGATAATTATTTGCTGAACATCAATGAATCATTCCCTCTCCGAGGTTTTACAGATTGCACTAATAACTATATGGTATTTGTGATCAACCCTGTACTTTTTTACCAGAATGTAAATGCCTTCAGTGATAGCCAATTTTAGTCATAGGTATTCTTGGTTACAAAATAACAAATATCTGTGTATGAACAACTACCATGCTAAGAAGTTTAACTGAAGAAAAAAAATATTTTTTACAAAAATACATATGAATAACATTTAAAAAAGGAGCACTTATGAATCATACAAGAGTTTTTAGAAGTTCATGGGAGTTTTTGTAACTGCTGTTTCCAGTACTTCACGCACTGTGCTTAGAATACAACATTAAGCTTTCATGTCAGAGTCTCATACAGTGTAAACTGGAATAGCTCTACTTGTTGGCATGACTTCCTTTCATCGCCCTCAGCAGAGATGCAATAATTCATACCAGATAGGGCTGTACTCATCAGTTTCCCAGTGTCAGTTCTGCAATATCTTGCAAGAATATGAAAGGATATGAATGGGTGTCCCTTCTCACCTGCATTTCCTTTTTAATAATTCTGCCAATCTAGTCTTTTGACCCTGGTTCTCAACTTGAATTCCTCAAAATCTAACTGGTTTGTATTGACTTCCACATCCCTGGATGAGCTTTGTGGTTTAACTGCTTATAAATTGAGAAATATACGAGCCAGAAGCTATTGAACAAGGGAACACACAACTGCCCATTATCCCCTCAATCACAAGCACTTTTCAAGGTAAATCTGTACTTAAAATATCACTTCATTGACTGATGGTACTTGTTTATTATACAATAGTTGTAAAGTCTCTAATAATGTGGTGTTTCATTCTCAGCAAAGATTCTTCCAATTTATCACTCAGGAGTAGTTTTAATGCAAGTGACATACTGTCATCAGTCTACCTTCAAGATTAGAGGCCTTGTGTGGTGGTCCAGCCCCCCCTGGGCCACATTGCAATGTCAGGACCAGCCAACATTGTTTTCTTGTGCAGTGAGTCGGGACAACCTGGAACTTTCTTATCCTGGCTACTTTACAGTGAGTTAGGACAGTCAGGCACTCCCTAACTGTACCTGAAATTCCTGCTGCCTGGATCATGGCCCACCTTTGAGGGTGCCTGACAAGAACTGTGGCCAGAATAGAAATACACTGACTGAAGTCAATCATCTCCTGAACCTATAAACAGCGGTCCTGAGTGACGCCCTTTGAGCTCTCCTGGACCGCAGCGGGCTGTGACCAGCATCTCCCTCTGAGTGGGACATCTCTCACAGCTCACAAACTCTCCAGTTTGCGAAATTTGGATGACCGTCACTGAAAGCTGATGATGGGACCTGGGCTGAAACCCTTCACTCCTTGAGGCTCAACCCTCGCCCGCTGAGAATTGCGGAGACATTTGAAGTGAGTATTTCACTGGACTTGAGATGAATTTTTAACAGGTATACCTTTATTTATATATGTATCTCTCTTTGTGTCTGTGTGCATGCGTGTGTGAATTGACTTAGGTATCTGATAAAAAGTATAGTATAAATATTACCATTTTGAATCTATAATTAAGTCACTTGGGGTTGTAGTAAATTCTATTGAATCACTTTGTAAATGTTAAACTAGTCAATGATTAAGTGCTGCTAAATCCTGTGATCCACCTTAAACTGTGAATGAACCTTGGACTGCTGCTACACACATATAATCCCTTAAAACATTGACCGATTGTGGGAGTAGGAGTGGATCCAGCCACAGCTAAGCTCCATCATGAGTTCAGAAAGCAAGGGGGTCTTCTCTGAACCTCGTGACTCAACGGGAGAGTCTTCCTTACTCTTTGTATTCCTTCCATTAGACAAACCATTGCCCAAGTCTGAGACTAAGATTGCACCTAGCTGCAACTAACCTCCATCAGGAGTTCAGAAAGCAAGGGGATCTTCTCTGAACCTTGTGGCTCAATGGGAGGGTCTACATTACCCTTTTGCATCTTTGGTCTCTATATAAATCATTCTAGTTTGATTCTAACTTGATTTGTCTTTGTACATTTCATCCATGTATTAAGTAATAGAGTGAACCTTGCCATCAAACTTCGTGAAGTTGCGCTTTTATAAACTCCTATTAAATCACTGTTGCTAATACCCTTGACAGTGATTCTTTAAGCAGCCCGAACCACTCATTTGCAACACCTGGTTAAACAGCAGTCTTAAACAACAACAAACCACCAGGCTCAGGTGGTGCCTAGAATTAGGAAGTGAACGCAGTCAGGCCTGGGACATTCGCTTGCTGCAACAAGCAACCATCTTTTCCATGCAAAATGGGGGCACCGCTGGAAATGGACCTTTGAAGGCCTAAGTGTCTGACTTAATTGTAGCTTTGCTTCAACAAGTTCAAGAATTAAAACAGTACCTTTATCCTTTTCTGCATGAACCACTTCTAAAAAACCAGCAAAACCTCACAGCCTGACATGAACTTTGTTTTGTACTGTTTTGCCACTACTGTTCTGTCTTCCTTTCTTTCCTTTCATCTCCTCTCACTTTCTCCCTTACTGCCACTCCACTTCATCTCCCAATTTTCCTGTTTCCCTCTATCATTACACTGAAGGGGGCTGCTTCCTCACACCCTGCAGCTGTCTCCAGTGTAGTCTCTTTGGCCAAGACCAACCGTGGGTTGTTGTGCTTTGCCTCTGAGCTGTTCTCATGCAATTAAAGCAACATGATTTTTACCACCACTGAATGGTGTAGTAGGAACCTATTTTAACTACTGTCGTTAACTGTTTTACCATGTTGCATTTACTATGTTAGCTATTTTAATAGTTGCAAAAGTCAGTTTTGTTCAGCCGTTCTAAGAAGCAGCAGCACTGCACAGCAGAGGAGGCTTGATACGGGAGGCTAAGACATACACTAAAAGCCCTTTCCAAACAGTTGACCATCAGCACACCAAAGGTACTAAAACCACCTTACGGCCTTGCTTCAGGCACATCTAATAGCTGGCCGGTAGCCATGGTGGCTATGAGAAGTAATAGCAGATGCTCAGGTGTGATAGTGATGCTCTTGCTGACGAGTCTGGGAAATTATGCCAACATGCTGTGTGTTGCTGTAGTAACAACAGTGTTTATTTTGGACAGATAGCGACCAAAGGCAGAAATGGAAGGATGTGATGCTTAGGAAGCAATACAGTCCAGCAGCAGCAGATCAGCGGAGGATGAGCAACTTAGAAAGTTATGCTGTTCAGATGCTACCACTTAGAAAGACAAAGAAGTTCTCAACAGAATCTATAATTATCTGGGCAACATTTTGTAATGAAATTATTCTTACTAATGTAATAGCAATTCTTCCCTCAGATTCATGAGAACGCCTCGGAGAATTGCCACCCGTTCTGTTTTTTTCACTGGTTGAGCGTGCAAGTTGCTCTACTCAGTGGATGGTATCATAACTCCTGAAGTGTCCAGCCTCCTGGGGACCAGGACAAAATACAGCTAACCCCAGGAAGCACTCTCTGAAGACAGGAAAAGGGTACAAAACATAGCGAATCGCAAATTCTAGTTTTTCAAGTGCCCTCTGTCTTTTCAGGCCAAGCCAAATAACCTGCTGTGAGAAATTCTTTCTCATTAGTAGTATCAGAGGACTAGGGAAACAGATTATGTTCTGATTTTCCATTCCATCCTACTATTTAACCACATGTAAGATTTGCATCAGTTTCTCTATTTGTAGAACAGTACTACAAAACAAACACAGTTACAAAGCACTCCAAGATACTTGCAGGAATGAACTATGAATATGCTAATGTTAGTTACAGTAGACATATGGAGTGGATTGCTGAAAGGTTGGGGAATCTGAATCACGGCAGTCTTACCATCACTAATTCTGATGTCTATTTAACATGAAACTGAAGTATGGCAGGAAAATAATTTCTGATCATTTCATTGCAATATTTGAGGATATTTCCTGCCATTTTCTACTGCTATTAATTATGAAACTACACATGATGTTCTTGATATTGTCTGCAAAAAAATGGAGCATGGATTTTTAATTCCCTTTCTGTTGACTTCAATGATTTCTTTCTTGTATAAAACATGCTAAAAGAAAACAGTAGCCATATGTACAATTCTGAAACTATCAGTTGATGTCAAACACCTCACCTAAGCCATTTCCCATGCAAAAAGATGAAAATCACAAAACATCTGAAAGAGGTTAGTGGGGGGAAAAAAAAAAAAAAAAGGAAGTTACTTGATTTAGAAGAGAGGCTACAACGGTAACTAAGAACAGCAACTTAAACTGCGTATGAGGAAATGGTTCCTGGCAGCCAGATATATTAATGCACATCTAGATGCAATTGTGCAAAGCCCTCCACGGTGGCAGCTCTAAAACCATAAATGGTATAGCTGCAACAGTAAAAATTTGCACCACAGCTAAGAATGGCATCACCAAAACCCTCAGTTATACAAGCAGTCCTGAATCAGGGGACTAAACTTTTTGACTGATCTATTTTGATAACGACTGCCAGATGGGCCAAATACCCCCCTTTATATAGCATTCCACCACTACTGGAATAAAATTAGCATCTCACCAATATCTTTTGTGGTTACTGGCAGGTTCACCAAGATTAAAAGTAGTGCTTATTCATATTTTTCCAATATGCTAGAGGAAATGTAAATGGCTGCAGCTCTGCTTAACCAAGAGGTGCAATATGTGCAATGGAAATCTCATAGTAGTATGCCAAATAGTGTTTGTTAGTGCTTTCCCTGTTAATGCCATAACCCCTAACAAAGAGAAAGTCTACTCCTTTTTTAAAGAAAGTTCTCACTCATTACCAGGATCTTGCTTATATATGGGCCTTTTTGGGGGTTGTTTTTAACATCATTTAGTTACAAAATTAGATACATAGTAATGGGAAGGAGACACAACTTTGTAATTATGAAAGGAGCAAAATCTTGGCAAGAAAAGTCTCCTTTGCCTTTTTTCCCTTCTGTCATTTATTTGCTGCTATGCCATTTAAACAGAACCTTATTGACATTCAAAGGTAGTTTTTGATCTGGTGAATACTGAACTGTGCTAATTGAAGTTACTTTTTTTGTTGTTGTTGTTTGTCTCAACTATAATTAAAATTTCTAATTGGAATTTACAGCCATGCCTGTAGTGTGTTGTTATCACAGATGATATGCCAGAAGAGAGTTATGGCGTCCTCCCAGAAGATGAAGAATAATGGCTCTGGCGCATGGGTGAATTACACAGTTCCTTAGCGAACACTGAGGACTAGCTTAAAAACCTCCTGGAGGCAAACAGTGGTTACCACATAATTATGTGACAAATAAGCCACAGCCCATGCAGTGAGCGAGTCTGATGGATGGGATTTTCAGATATTTTTGTCTTCATCATTCATAATTTACTCAAGCATGATGCCACTAGTGATCAATATTAAAGGCCCTCAGCGAAGGAAGCCAGCACAGAACACAGTTTGCAGCACATGTAACTTGGCAAGGAAGTGTAGAATCATATCTGCATTTCACCAAACTTATGTTTCCAGGTCACTATGAGATCCAGGTACAGAGGACAAGATTACCTTGTTGCTCTGTGTTTATTTCTGAGATATTAGGAGGATTCATTTGCTGTATAGTCAAATTACATAACTGACAATTCCATGGGTAAAACCACAATGCATAACTTAAGTGGAGCATAATAGGGTCCTTTTGAGAAAACAAATATAAAAGGTAGTCAGAGAAAAAAGTGATTCAAACTGGAGGGATTTTTCAGTTTCTTCAGTCACTCCCACAAATACATCTATTTCCTTTATGTCATTTTTGCTTATGTTACTTTTCAGAGCTAGATAATCTGCACATCTGTCTTTGACAAGCATGTTCTGGACCATGTGATATTATTTTTACTGTCAAGATTTGCCTAGAAACACTTTCACCTGTGCCCATATATTTAGCTACTTGGGGAGATACAATGTCTTAACCCTTGTGTTTACCAAGTTAAATCCAGCTGTTGTGTAAGACAATGGAAAGGTTTTGGTAATTTGAGTCTTTGGCACATACTAGAGTAACAGGACAACATCAGAGAAAGAAAAAAAAAGGAGCTTTAGAAGAAGGGCTTTCACAAGAGCAGTGTGTGGAATTTGACACAGCTGTATGGTGTGAAGAAGGTGGCTGTATATTGCAGATTTGTGAAAATGAGACAGAAAATGCATCAAGTAAAAAAGATGTTTCTTCAGATGTGTAAATAAACTGAGTTGAGTATACATATGTATGTATGTAAAATGTTTTAAAATGCATTGTTTCATTCATATGGCATGCACGGTTAAAGATCAGAAATGAAAGCTTTTATCAACAAATCTGGGTCAGTGCTGACTCTCATATTCCTTACATTCTTTCAAAATGAATAAACAAACTTCACTGTCAAAGTGCTAATGTACCAGTGATTCTCAATTTACAGCAGAAATAATGTTCTAGCTTTCTATAAAAGAGCTACTAAACAGCTTACAGAGGTATTGTTGCAGGAAAACAATGACAGGTACAAGATGGTTCCTCCTACACAGTCTACTAAGAGCAGCAGCAATATCAGAGATCATTAGACAAACTAACCTGTGGTGTCATTCCATGGCAGATATACATGATTGGGATATTCTCCGTGTCTGGCCCTTGATCAAGGCACAAATCACTTTTCAGGGAATTCTGCAGCTAAAATAAACAGAAAGAAAAATAAATCAAGCACGTCTTACATAAGAAAAAGATGGTGTGATTATTTTCTTTGCAAAAAAATCATATGTAGTTGAACACGGAAATACAGAAAATTAAAAATACTTGTTGTAGTGAAGATATTGAAGAGAAAGCACCTGGTCTAAATTCTTCCTTGTAGATAATCTAACACTACTGATTTCAATAACATTGCACAAGGTTTCAGGGAGGGTAGATTTCAAAAAGTCTTCAGAGGTAACAATGATTTTTTATATACATTTTTAAAATATTAAGTCTAATGAATCTGTGGTACACACTATATACAAAAGACAAATTTTTTATCAGTGCAGCTAGTGGAGCAGTACGGATGGAGTTTCAAACATCAGAGAAAGCCCTGTAATTAAACAGTTTTTCAGAATCACTCAGAAGAGTCTTCTGTTTTCTGGAAATAATTCAAAAAAATCCTTTTTACTGACGCTTAGGGACTTCTGGCCAATTGGTATGCACTAGCTCTTCTTTGCATTATTCTGGGCTAAACCACACACAGCAATCCAGCGATGAACAGATTGCAAAGTACTTGGCCCTGTTCATCACAAAGCCCTATATATTACTGTGCAATGCTGAGGCAGAATTTTCTGAAAGTGAAGTGCTAAATTAATGAGCACAGATAGCTGGAAGGTCTTTTTAGAGTGTGAGGCCAAAGATGTGGATTGCATACCCTTGGGCATGTATAAAGGTGTTCAGTGGTATAAGATCAGTTCAGAGAACATGAGAGAATTGTCTGATGGAGGGAGTGAAGACATGATGTGGTTTGCAACCATCTGTGATAACCTGAGCAGTCCTGTCAGCTGTGTACAGCGGCCTCCTTTGAGGAAAACAAATTGATATGCTTAGAAAGGAAGTCTAGAAGTGCACTAGTATGTAAGAAGTGTGGACAAGCCAGAGACTGAAGCCAGGCACTGAATAAAATCAAAAGCATGAACTCATCTCTACAAGATTTCCAACTCCAAATGTAACTCTAAATTCAATAACAGACAGGACAAATCTCAGCATCGAAGAGAAAATATGCGTTAGGTATCAATACTGTCCTTATTCTTAGCCACAAGCCTCGAGAATTAGATACTTTCCTCTCTCAAAGCTTTGTATTTCTTAGCCATAAACATAACCACAACCATGACTCTAATCGTAATCAGATGTTAGGCACCACTCTCTATCCAAACCAATGATAAATATCAGCCTTATTAATTCATGCCTGTATCCATCACTACCTTCGGCTTTTCAAAACTTCTTCCACAAACTCAAATTCTAATGCTTGTTCTAGCCCTAATATTATAACCTTTTCCACAACAATCCCCATAGTAAAGGAAGCAAAAAAATTTGCCTTGACCAAAATCAGCACGCGACTTAGCTGAGAGGGCCAACCCAGCAGTAAAACAGATACAGAGACTTTAGAGTCCCAAGCTGTAAAAAGAAACATGACCCTAACCCTAGCAGCAGCAGTCTGGTGATCAGGGACTACAGAAAGAGACAAAATACTATATTTCTTCTAACACCAGTCCTCCTCTTATGAATCTTGAAAACAAAAAAATAAAATGAACTCTTCAGATCTAATTTCTCAAACTCTTATCCCAATGATAACTCTACAGTTAACTTGAATATCTGTAGAGAAATGATCCTTACAGAAAACAGAAGAACAAAAAAGCCACTGGCCTATTAACTAATAATGCTGTTTCAAAACCTGAGGCCCAGACTCTTAGGAACCATCCCTTTCCAAAATCTAGTGGCTTTGTGGCAACCAACAATTAACTTGGGTAATGCAGTTTTAGACTGTCAAGACTTAATTACAACCCAAAATATAACCAGGTTGCCAGTCCCCACTCTGAAAAACAGAAATAATTAGTCAATACTGCCATTTGCTCCCTTCCAAACTTAAAAGCCTTACAGGACACAGAGATAAACTAGACTACTGAAATTTTGAATTTGCAAAATTATCTCAAACATGAAGCTGAAGTCAGGGAGCCGGTTGCTACACTAACTACATCAGCTTGTGTCCACTGACATCGCTTTCTCCTAACTCTAAGGGTACTGCAGAATTCAGAAAGAAATTTGGTTCCCAAACCTTTACTCTGCCACCAACCCTAACCCTAGCTATATGCCACAGCATAAACTAGATATGAATGATACAACTATTTTCCTAACTGTCACAAAACGGGAGGAAATTTAGGATTCAGGAAGTAAATGTGAGTGGTGATACTGTAGATACCTATATCCTAACCCTCACCTCTATTCAGAGAACTTTTGTAATTACTCAGGTGTTTTTTTAAATTAATGATAATCCTATAGTAGCAATATCTCTATTTTCTACAAAAAAAAAATGAATACAGTTGATGAATGGAAGCGCTCAGAGAATATGCAAGCAGCTGACTTGCTTTGAAATACCACATCTTTCTCTATTATAAGACATTCAAGTGAACAGGAAAGCAGACATGAAGGAAGATTAGAGATCCAAGCAATTCTTTTACTAAAAAGACTGGGGCACTTTTTCTGTCATACAACAGTATTTCATAAAACAGTAAGCTGTGTTTTCATAAACCACTCCCCCTTTACCTGTACAGATACATTACCATAGCTGTCCACTACTTCTTTTGTGATAGTACGAATGATGAAATAAGACTTATTCCCTCACATCTTTCTTAACTGATGAGGCTACTTTCATACCACAGACAAAAGACTGCCTCATGTGCATTATTATGCATGTTCTGCTGACCAGTGAGTTCAGTATTTCTGTAACTAACTCTTCTGATTCTTTTTGGTTTGTACATTGCCAGCAAGAAACCTTCAAAGGGTGATGAAGAAGTTTCAGCAGAATATAAATTCATAGGGTGCCTGTTTGCTGATTTTTATTTCGAATTACATGATGTGGAGTTAATCCTGAGACTACACAAGAAGTACCTTAGCTATTCCACTGGTCTTCCTTTTTTTATCTAGTATCACTTCTACCTGCAATCAAAGACTTTTTAGTCAGAGGTACCTACAAGCAGAACCATGCACCTGTTAGCTGCTATGCCTCCTTCTCCTGAGGAAACTCCGCACCTGATTAGATCATGGCATTGCTGAGGGCAATTCCGCACAGTCTATGGAAGAGGCTCCTTGAACACAGTGGGGGGGGGGGTATGTGAGAGGTGGGGGGGTTGGGGGGTGGGTGTGTGGGTGTGGGTGTGGGTGTGGGTGGGTGGGTGGGGTGTGTGTGTGTGTGGGGGGGTGTTTTTTCTTTGCTTTTTTTATTGTATGAAAAGCCAGCATGATAATTTTTGATCATCAATTAATCATCAAAGGGGTCATGGAACTTTGTGGGGCATACAATCATTTCATTTACCAAAACAGAGTAGCTGCTCTACGGCACCCTCAAGGGTCTTCTCAGAGCCTGGCAAACTGCGTAACTCAGACTTCTTTTTGAGGAGGAATGTCTCAAACCAAATCTTTCACTTGTATAATCTGCTCTTACTAGTTATGTTTCCTAATTGGGACTTGCATGCAAAAAGGTGAATTTAATTCACAGGAATCAATTTTTGTGACTATGACACTGGACAGAGAATGTGAAAAGGATGTCCTAGCTCTACTAGCTTATGGGCCCACAGTAACTTGCTGTGGTCATCTTCAATGTCATGCACACCTGCCCTCACTGTTTAGATTGCCAGCTCTCTAGGGGCTTTAATTAGCACAGTACAACTCAAGCATGATTTCAACATAGACAAGGGTACTACTGTCACACAAGTAATGATGAAGATGATCCCAAAATACAGGCATTTGAGGCTCTGGGTACAACATTAAAAAGCTTGCAGATTAAATCCTGAGCCTGTTTTGTTCATTCACCTGCTGCCACAAACCTTCCAACTGACAACTCTGACATGTAAAAAATCATGCCTTGAGTATCTCTGAGTGGAATGCAAGCCACGAAACAAACAAACAAACAAAAAATCAGGGAAGAAGATAGCGTTCAGAATACCTCAGCATAAACTACAGCAGAGCAGCTGTCTCTGTCAACTAACCAGTCTAACAAATTATTTAACTAGTGACTTCAAGTTTATCTGATTCTTCTACTTCGAGCCAGGCATTGTCCTCATGAACTGCTTCCACTATGACACCTTTCTCCCCCACCTTTTTAGAACTGGAAATGTAAACAAGATCCTTACCACCCCATAGGCGACAGTATCTGAATACATTCTCATTTCTGGGTACACGCTGACAAGATACCACCTAAAGGTCTTGCACTGGAGCTTTTTCCTCAAGGCCTTCCTCTCAGAAATATCACCAATATCAATTCCAGAGTCCTGCACATAAAACAAAGGACAGAAAAAGCAGAAAAGACATCAGCGATACACCTCTGTGTAAACTAATCATCCATAGTCTCCCTCATTGCAAAGATGATTACGACCTATGATAATTATCAGCTTTTGGTTGCGAAGTACGTCTGTTACCCACTCACACTCTGTAAGTGCCCCAATTAAATATGATACAGGTCACCATGGCGGGGTCTCTTTCAAAGTCGTCTTTGGTCAATGGAACCACTCCTATTGACTTCAGTGGGGTTTAGATCTAGCTTCCGATGAGTATCACTGTTCTCTAATTTCCTGGCACTTTCCAAATCCAAAAGTAATTGGCAGGAAGTAGCAAGTTACCCTAGAAACCACTTTATTGCTGGCATCTCACTGTGGCCTAATCGTTAGTATATGACACTTTCTGACCATTTCTGAAGCCTGCGTTTACTGCTTCACTGCAAAGAGGAGAAGCTCTGCTCACCTTTCTGAAGCATCACTTATTAAATTTCTCTTGTAACGTAAAAAGAGAAGTTGCTATTTTTGTTAAAAGCAATTCCAGAATATTCTCTCCCCAAATTTTTATTCTCCTTTACATTTCTGGCTAACCTAATTTCTGCTTATCATAAGAGCAGATCATAGCGTGAGTTTCATGAAGTCCCTGTATATAAAAATCAATAATTTATCACATTAAAATCATGCAGCAGAAATTTGAGAGAGGGATCTAAGTGCAAATCCATGGCTGCTATTTGACAGAAAGTAAAATGAGACATTTTGGTCCACACTGTGTTCTACCACTTCTGCCTCAGAATAAAATGCAGGATAAATAAATTTTCATAGAGAAATCCTATAATCTATCGACTTAAACAACAGTCTTTACTGGGCCATAAACACCCTGAAGATTTTGTCAGCCACCAGATATGATTTAAAAATAACATTGGAAGCATTGTATTTTCTTAGTTACACATCAAAAAGGTATCTTTATACATATCGAGGTTTATAGGCTGCTGAAGCAACGACTGCTTCTTACATCCCAAAGCACTGAATTAATGTTAATCTAGACCAAGTATATTTTATTATGGAAGCATTTTCTAACTAAAGTAAAATTGACTTCCACATTAGCAAAATATACTAAAAAGTAGGAAACTGAGGTCTGGCATAAACAGGCATAACTCAAGTTAATCCTTAAAAATGACGATTCCCCTCCCCTCAAGCTCTATACCATTCATAAAACTTTATGTGGAACTATTCCTTAAGCGACCATTTTTTCCTGACTTTTCTAGCAAGTGACTAGATAGAGGAACATGGTGTAGGGTGCTGCAAGACAACCAACTGGTCCCATGGACAAATCCTGCTCACGCGCCGCTCTGGCTGTACTTGCGCTTGCCAGTGTATCTTCCGCTCGTGTCTAGGAAAAGGAGGATGCCAGCTCACAGACATTTGACTTCCAGCACTAACAAGGATTCCTGGGATCAGGTACTAAATTGGTCCACGCCCCCGAAACATAGGGGAGGACACATGGAGAGCACAGCTCTTGCTTCTCAGACTTCAATTCTTTTTTCCTTTGGGTTTTAAGTGCTTTTCTGAATCTATTTATCTAAGTAGTTGCAGTGCAGAAATCACCATGGTATCTGAGATTGCCATATGAAGCGCTTAGTACTTCAGAGCCACCCACAGAGATGCCGAGCGGACAGTCACAGCACAGTGCCAAATGAGTCTAACTCCTTTTTATTATTATTAACTCTCAAAGACTAAAACCTTTGGAAACATCTGACTATGGGGCTTCCTGGACATCTGGGAATTCTTTCATGGAAAAAAAAAAGGTCCTGTGGTTAACATTTTGGAATAACATATTTCATGGAAAGTCCTGACTGTTGCAACTGAATATGTTTCTATTACCTACTCAGTCCATTACCAGTGCACTATTTCATCAGCTTCCAGATAGAGAATTACTCCTGTAGTTATCCACTTGTGTACCAGTATTTGGCTATGCTATCCGTCTGTCCTCTCTGCACATCTCTCACAATGATGTCTCAGCATCTTTTTGCCTAAGCTGAAGCTAGGTTTGATTTGAAAATTGTTCCTCTTTGGTATTTCACCTTTAATTTAATCTTGAGGTAGGTGAAGATGAAACAGAAATATTGCCATCCAGTCTGATATCTAAATTTGACCTAATCCATCCCCAGCCTTCTTCATCCACCATCTCTTTGCCCCCTGCCTACTGGAAGTCTGTATTACAAGTGTCCCACAAGCTCAAAGTTGTTTTTTAGGTTGCTGCTTTACACCGAATATTCCCTCTTTCTACTGATGTTTCTGTACCAACCAGAGACTGCATTGCTCCTCACCTTTTGATGTATAAAAGAGGACTCCCACTAATGATGTAGGTTTTCTTTATACTGACTGATTCATTTACAGTGCTTGGGAATGTAATTTTGTACTGTATTTTCCTCTTTCCCTTAAAAGGCTAAAAGCTTTCCATAATTTAAAATTCCTTAATTCTGCTCTACAATCAGTTCAGTACTCGCAAAGTTTAGCATGGGAAAGGAAAAGGAAGTCCCAGGTCTTCGGAGCTCTTCCCCTGATTCTTGGCACCAGGCCTCACACAATGAACACAGCTAGCTTCAAATTACACAACTGATTTGGGATACTTGAGCACCTGGCAGGCTGTCAGAACAAAACAGAGCACCGACACTCTTCTAAGTCCTTCCCTATTTTCCACATGGCAAAAGATGGAAGCTGGGTGAACAACACTTGAACGTACCCAGCTGTAAGTCACTGACCCCATCTGACAGGAAAGCCTTCCGATGATCACAAAGGTGCCACGCTGTCTCTGAACATCCTGCAGCAATTAACTAGGTAATGAGCAGATTCAGGCTTTATAGGCCTGTTAGAACCGGGGAAACTAAGCCGCCTCCTAGGATCTTTTAAATGTGCGTGTTTATTTGGTTTCCTGCAGCGGTGAGAAATACAAATGAAGGTTCTTTGTGCTGCAGGTTCCGTACATACATGCAGTAATAGATTTCCCCCGGCAACAGAGGCATCTCATTACATTACAGAAGAGGCTACCACTATTAAAAGCTGATTTAGCACTTGCCATTTCCAGCTTTTAAGTCTGCTCTGCGGCTTGACAGCAGTAGCCTTTGAGAAGATGAAGAGAGAATATAATCTGCATTGCAATTTATTCAGGCAGTTCAGTGCAATGATTAGTACATTTATGGTAGGAAAATGACTGGAGGTTGAAGTAGTAAGAAAACTTGTTATTCGTCTTCAAAACTATGAACAAAATCAGTTTTGGCAGTACAAGATCTACGGTACAAACACCCTGATGCACTCTGTGACCTGAAGAAATTGGTTCAATCCACACACTGCATTTATTTTTCCTTTGTTTAATAACACATATTTCTTCCCTTTGTTTAATAAATGAGTTTTAAAATTGATCGTAACAGGCTTTTTTTTTTCCTGATCTATTGGCACAGTCAAGACTGTGTTATTACTTGTTAAATTTCCATTTAGCAAGCAAAAATAACAACAACTTATCTTTGTATTCTTTATGAATATGACTTCCAAATTGCATTCAGATATCAACTTTGCACAAGATTAAGAACCACCACCATCATATCTGGCTGAATATTATGCAAATATGTGTTAGCAACAGGAATTTCTAAGTTTTGTGTTAATGCTATGTTTGCAAGTCAAAAAACTGAAACTTGATCAATCAAGGAAGATCAACCCATCTTCAGGAAAATAACTAACAATAAAAAATAGAAACTGAAATTTAAATCTATCAGGTTAATCACAAATAAAATTCATTTGAAATTGTTTTGATGTAAAATAAGTAACCCTATCTTCCAGAAATGTCTTTATTCTTGTATGCACTGTTGTGTGACTATTCAAAACAGGGACATTTAAAGGGTAGCTTGGATTCTGTGAACAAGGGACTATCTTCCAGAAACCTCCTTTCCCTATACCAGATCATAGCGGATTTTTTTCCTGGTGCTTTCATGGTATATTATGTGGCTAATTCTGTAACCTGAAAATACGACAATGACTTCCCCACTTCACCAGAATTACTTAATTTTAACCATGAGAGATGAAGGAAACTATTGAAAGCAGCTGAATCAACATCAGCATTGATATAACTAGCTGGTTTGGGTTTCTAATCTTTTTTCCTTATTAAACTAAAGGAGGAGAAGTACAGCATCTTATTTCTTGACCCAGAAATCACTGCAAAACCAGTTTCTCTGAACTCAGAGAGATTTTATTAAAGAAAAAATAAATGACCAAGCTAATTAATTAAATCTAGAATGTTTGCTTTTGCTGTATCAAGAACGGTACACTGTAAGTCAAACCTCAAATTCAACTATTCAGCCATGGTTTCCACCCTCTACATGGATACCGAATATTTTCCAGAACAGGTCCCTATAGCTCTTACGAGTTCATAGATTAAATACGATTGACTACAGAAGTGAAGAACAACTAAAATCAGATGTCATACTGAACTCTCAGGTTAGCCATCTGACATTATCTTTTCAATACAAAATGGACCAATCATTGCTCATCTATGGAAAAGAAATCTGGACAAGCAGGCCAAAAGGGAGTTGCAGCTAGATTCTGCCATATGTCAAGACATCCAGAAACCCTTACTGTGATGTGAAATTACTCAAGAGTGATACACCCACACTTGAATTGATAGATGTTAACACCCCTTGGCAGGACTTCCCGCACAATTCTGGTGGAATTATAGCTGATGGTAAATAAGAAACTCAAATTCAAAATAAGATATGTAATAATAGATTTGATGCCTCTTTATTCCACATTTCTGCAGCTACTAGATTAAAAACTCCATGAAGAGTCATCAGTGAGGATGATGAACTTGACAAGAAATAAATTTTTAAGTAACCTGAAGACAAAGAAATTATTCTAGAATAAGACACAACTACATATATATTTATATATATAAGTGTGTAGGTATAGGCATATCTTATGCCTATATGTAAGACATAAATACATACATATGTGTATACAAATAATAAAATCCTAGCAGAAAAATGAAAATTCAGAGTAGGAACCAAACCCAAAAGGATGTAAAGCCAAAGCTTGTAAACACTGGTCTTTGTGACTCACCTCCTGGGGTATGTTCCATGCCATATAGACATGGCTCTTAAATTCATCCATCCAGACTTCAGCCACCCTTAATGCATTTCTCCGGACATGAGCAGTTAGGTCTTCTGTGTATGGTTTATGTGCTCTTTCAATGTGGGCAATCCTGGAGCAAGGTAGAACCTCAACACTTCCTCCGCATTGCCATACCTAGTAGGAAAAAGACATTCTGCTAGTGAGAGCGCCCTACACCACTGCTATCCTTTAATAAATACACTGAAATTATTTTATCTCTATGCTTGTCATTGTTACAAAGGAGAATAACTATTCAAGGCTAATTTGACTATATAGAGGGTTTTCTTAGACAGTTGTGAGAGGAGAGAGTTACTACCTTGCCTTACTATGAATTACTACTACTACTTAACCTTCCTACAGAATTATTACATTGCCAGTAGCCTCTCATCACAAACTTCCTGGATCAATTTAGCTATTCTCAAGATTATTAATAAAATTATTTATAGGGCATCCAAAACAATAGTGTCTGGGTTCAAGTTTTAATGCCTTGCAGGCATTTCTCTTAAGATTGTGCACAGTCCACCTCAGTGCATACATGCACTATTCAGAACCTTGAATTAGGCAGCCTTACGTAGAAGGGAAACTAAGCCAATCAGCTTTTTAAGATCACTAAAGCTTCAGGTTCTAGGAAGACTAGAAATATAAATGCATCTTATGCTTTGTTTTAAACACAGCTCAGAAAGGATCAGGTTTATTTCTTTTGAGAAGGAGTGACAGACTAAGACTGCCTAGTGAAAATGTTCTATGAACAATTTCAACACACACTACATATGACACACACAATATAATTTATAATTATAATACATTTATAATGTAGGTTACTGTACCTGCTCAAGTGTGTTTCAGTTTTGCTTTCAGTTTTGCCCACTACCACAGTTAAACTAATGTCTATAATGTTAATCATAAGTATTGCATCCATTTCTGATTTTCTCTCTTTCTGCTTTCCACAAAAGAGAAAACCACTTGGGCAGCCTTAACAGTCAGTGAAGTTCTTCAGTTATTTTACAAAGAAGCTCTTTTTCTGTGTACCTTGTACTATGTAAACTTCCTAACAAGATCAAGGCAGCCTATTCATAATAGTTGAGTGGATGCTGCTCAGGTGAAAACCCAGATGTACTCAAACTGCTCCTGCTGAACAAGAACCTCAGTGTCCCAGAGGCAGGTGTACTCACTAAGAAGTGGCAGAGTCTGCCTTATGATACTGCAGAGATTCCTGAGGCTTGGTATCCCATACCAAGAGAGCAAAAAGTGAGAGTGAGGGGGTGCTCCTTCCTCGTACAGCTCATCCAGGAGACAGTATATTCTGGTCTCCCTCCTAGTGGCCAGGGATGTAGGTTGGCAGAACATCATGTTCTGGAGCTGATCTGTGACCCCTCAGGTCTGTCCATCCTATAGGCATATGCTCTACTAAGGAGGCACTTTGTTCAGTCATTCATTTTATGTATTTAGACATCTGGCTTGAATACAGCATTTAGGCATTTGGCAGCTCCTGAGACCAGAAGATGTGGCACAGATTCAGAATGTTTACAAAGCCTTTTCTGAACTGGTGCCTAATTGCATTCAGCATATGCTGGGAGAAGAGATAAAGCCTTGGTTTTCAGAGCTCTCTGGAAGATGAGCTATCCCATTAACCTACTGTACAGTCAAGGGAGCTGAAAAGACTTCAGCATGTCTCCATGTCCAGAACTTGGAAAACCGTAAGAGTAAATAAACATAACCATTACCAACATCAGGGCAAAACTGAGATGATCATAAATACTTAAAAATAAATGGACAATTGATCTGGCACAAGAATAAATAATCTGGAAACAACACTTGTGTCCTGTCTTTCTAAATATCATATAAAGTAGGCAATCCGGTTTAACGATCTAACAAAAATAATAGTTTGTCAAACATTTAGTTCTAAATGGTTCAGCTACATTTCCTAATAAAGTTTAAATGTGAAGTATCATCAGGCTTTGCTCATACAATGCCTGCTTTCGGTCCAAGCCATTTCTCAGTATGGCATTGACATCCAGCTATAAATTGTTTCGGTTACTCACTGTACACTGTTTAAATTAGTATCACAACAGACAAGGAAGATATAGAGATGGTCAAAACTTAGCCTGGGACAAGACAATTCACATACCGCATATGCTGCCTACTCTGCCTAGCCTTTGCTCATTTTAACTAGGAATGGCCTCGATCCAAGTCCAACACGTGAACACCATATCTTTTGTAGGATTTTCAGAGTCACATCTGAATGCCATCTTGACAACAAGCTGAGCCAAAAATTCACAGTCTATAATAAGCTGAATTTCCAAGTAAATTTCTAGGATCTGAAAATCTCAAAAGCATACTCATCTATAATTTTAGTACTGATTCAGTAATCAGTAAAATCGAATTTGACTTTACAATGAAGTCATATGTGTTTTCAAAAACATCCTGAGATGACAAAGTCTTTAATATAGTTTGTAAATAACAATTACCCACTACCTGAATAAACACCAATTAATCAACTCTGGTGGCCACTCCTTTCTCTTAGATACTGTCAGTCTTTGTTCTATTTCCAAAGACTAATTAATTGTTCTGCGAGAACCATGGATTCACTTAAAAACTTAATGCTAAGAGGGAGCTGTCAATACAGATGTTGACAGAACAGGCGGGTTGTATTAAACAGCTTCAAAACCAAATCCTGTTATTTCTAAGCAAAAATCTCCTGCAAACCATGAAAATGTACCAAAACTGGACTAGAGATATGTGCTAATGATTTTCATATATCAAGATGAATAAAAGTCCTTTAATGACTTTTTAAAGAGGAAGACATGAGAAACACATGTGATCTGAAGATACAGGAATTGTAAGTTGGTGTGTGTAGAGCTTGCAGTTACAGCACTAAACCTGTAGTAGCACTACCCTAGATGTAGGCTATGAAGGCTCGCAGAGCACTCGCAGAGTGAAAGCAGATGCAATACTTTGTAAGGGAGGAAAGCACAATTGTGACTTGCTCAGCTGGTCACATCTAGGACAAGCCATAGTACCCTTCTCTCCCCAAGCATTCTTTGCCAGTGGGATTACAGTACGGTGAGAAAGCTCTTTTCTCCAAACACTTCATTGCACTTAGGGAGAGGCCAGCTACAAAAAAAGAAAATGTAGGTAGGCCTTAAAGTGGGATTTTCAAATGGCATGAAACTCTCCTGAAATCTGAAGGGATTCTGGATTCCCAACTCCCCCAAACATGTACAAAATCTCCAGCCAAGGAATGAAGGGCTTTGCTAGTCATACACTAAATATTAAACACTATGATGAGGATTATTTGAATACTACACAATATAATATGATTAACTGACTGCTACAGGAAGTGTTAGGGTTTTTTCATTCTTCCCTGATTATATTTGCAATAAGGAAATTTCTTGCAGCTAGGTCAGGAACACCCATCCATTCTTTCTTTCTTTCCTTCTTAGACCAACCATCCTCTTGAATCCGACCACTCCCACCTCCCTCCACCTCCTTTACTCGTGTAAACAAATCCATGGTATTCCAACCATTGTGCTGGGAGCCATTGTGGATGGTTGGATGGTTTTTCAAGACATCTTGAAAAGGTATAAATCTCACATCAAAAGTGCATAGGAAAGACTCATTAATTACTCTGAACCAACACCTTTTGGTCAAAGACAATTTTTAGTTTGTTTTTTTTTTTTTAATTAATATTTTAATACTAATAAAAATATTTTCTTAAAGACTCAACTCCGAGAGAAGCTGCGAAGCCTTTTAGAGCGGTCTGTTCTTCATCTAATAAAATTCCTGTAGACAAGAGATTGTCTTTATAAATAAATTAAGAAATAGGAATAGCAATTGAGGGGTCAACTCCTCACAGCTTCACACATTTTTCCTGTGAATTTCACAGCTATTTTTTTGCTGTCATTAGTAATCTTTATTCAGGCTTCATCCATACTGAATATCACCTTTCTAGTTCTCCAGCACTGTTATTTTATGTGATGGCTATAAATAAATACAAAGGTTTAAAATCAGTGAAGCTCTTCCAAACTATCACCCATTACTTTAGCAGGAAGTCTAAAGATAAATAGAATGGTTTGAAGTAAAATGTTATCTCTCTGAGCATACTGTTGCTGCAATCAGTAATACTTAATGACAAACCCACTTGTACAAATTGCAAGGAAGAAACTTGATGAATTTCCTAAACTATGGTTAAAAGGAAATGCAGCACCTTTTCCTGTTGCCCATGAAGATGTTTCACCTATGGTTGCAAGAGGTGGAAATTGCTAGCAATAGTCTCAATTTCCTGCCAAATCCCTAAACATACATATACACTTGTCAAAAATAACATATGCTTCCATCATTGTGATAGAATAAATAGCAATTCACATTTCATTCTGTAAAAGTATCTATTGCAAAACTGTACCAATGGGTCTCAGGCTTTGCCTTAAAGCAAAGACCTTAGAAGGTTTTCAAGTGCGAGGGACTGCTTATCTTTGGGAATATTTAGCATGACTGCTTGATCCCCAGTAATGCAGAAAGTTTGCTTTTCTTCGGAGGAATTTCTTGAGGTTCTGGTCCTGCTCATTCACTTAGCAAAAACAGTCTTTTAAAAAAAGAACACACCAACTGGAGTTTCCCTTGCAAAGAGCTCTCAGAATCTACTTCAGTGTGTTTTCAATGCTCCCTTCCAAGAGGACCTTAGAAAGGCTCTTTATTCTTGAATTTCCTGAGGAGGTTCATACATTTGCTATAGTCCCAAGAAGGGCTTAGAGGGCTTCCTCTTCTTGAAAGAGTTCCTTCAACCCTAGCAAAAGGTAGTAAAATTCCATAAAAAAATTCAAGGTGTAAAGGGACAGTAGCAGTGCCAAGGCGACTTACAAAGCTGAAAGACTACAATCAGCAAAGCCCGTGACCTAAACTAAGCAAGGCAAGTGGGAGATGATAGGAACACTAAATGAATATGGAGAATCTACTGGGGGGGAAAAACGGGGTGGGTGGATGGATCCTCCTTTTGACTCTTCAGTTGTTGTGACTTATGTGGAGAATTTGTCCAAGCTCTAAGCACTTCTTTCTGTTAATTTACTGAAGGTACATTTACACATGAGCTATAATTGTGGCCCTACATCTGTGTCAATTTATGTTCACTAACGTTAAAGTAGCCTCACAGAGCAAATAGAAAACATGTTCTTCACATTGGAAGAGCCAGGAAAGCAGGAGACACGTAAAACTGCAGAGAGAACAGAGGTGGTGGCACAACAGATCAGCTGCAACTTCCCCTCTGCTAAAGTAGCAAAGGACCAAAGTACTGGAGACTCCAGTGGGATGGCACAAGTGAGGTGGCTACAGAGGCATTAACACACCAAATGGCTTCCTTAAGCATTTTGCAAAGGCATAAGCCCTATTACCGCTATGCTCTCATCACTCACTCGTTCCCACCAAAATGAAGGCAGTAGTGAGAGCGTTTGCACAGCCTTCAGTGTGCAGGAGAGACGGGTGACGCACACATCCTTAGAAATGTCTATCAATCTGGTTATAATTTTTTTTAGATCAAATTCCATTCACATCTGGAAAATCTGTTTCACTAGACAAAGGGGCTCTGTGTCTATTTAGTTTTATTTTTAAATCCACATCCTTCAGTAAATACTTTTAAATTGCATTTAAACATATTTGAATTTGCATGTTTAATCAAAACAAATAAAACTCCGAAGCTGATGCCTCTCTTGAATATTTAATTTATACTTCATTATAAAATGATATAACATTAAAAGTGTTTCTTTTTATCTCTTTAATCACTGAGTGTTCTTTTCATGTCATGGAAGCTTAATCTAATAAAAAAATAAACCCTACATGATGCTGAGCAGTTTATTAGCATGTACTGCATTTATTAAATTTACACAGTTCATGCAGTTCCTCCAAGAACTGATTTGACCTTGTTTGAAACCATCATTTCATTTGGACTGCAAACAAAACTTTTTAATAATTAAGTGATTTCTCAAAAAGCTGAAGCAATTTCTAGCTTCTGTGAAGTCTGCAAATGACAAAATTAGAAGAACTCATTAAAGATGCCCTGAAGATTAAAAAAATAGTCAGTGTGAATTAATTACTACTGTGGATACAAACAAATAGTCACCAGTATATTTAAAAAATATTTTGGGGAACAATTTGATGCAAAAAATATTTGAGAATCTTGTTAACCTTTGTCATTACCATTAATTGTTTATTGATAACCAATAATGAGCTTGCTGCTTTACAGGCAAGTATGAATAAACTATTTTTATTCAATACCATGAGCTAAGTCTGTGATCATTTTGGGTCTGCATTTTTATTGTGGTATCTTGACAGGTGACTGCAGAAAGGACAGAGAGAATGGTCAGATACAACGATCACTGACATCAGTGTTCATGTTTCCAGTAGCAATCTGTGGCTTTTGGATTGCACCCTGTAAGTTTTTGGATTGTCGTGTACATTTGGGTATCTGTCTCTGTAAACCTAGAAACTATACTGACTGGATGAAATACGTTAAACTTTATTTAGGTCATATCTCCACTGAAGTCAGATAATCTTCACTAAATAATTGCAGTAGTGAAAATAAGTACTGATGGATTTGGCTGACTTTCCCCAAATTCAGCAAGAAGCCATGCACAGCTTTGCTTATTCCACTGCTCTCAAATAGCTTCCTCTCACCGAAGAAGTCTGCCCAAACAGTAGAATTAAACACAGAATCCTGGCCTGAGTCACAAAAACTCAGGATTAGAAAAATGAGAATATAGGTGGACAGGAAGAGAAGGAAAATACACTGCTTACAGAAGCTACGATTCTGGTTTACTCCCTGCTTCTAGATGCTGAATAAGCTGGAAAAGAGAATCATGTCATCGGTGTGTACCCCTGCAGAGGGGGAAGTCAGGGTGTAACTTCGTTTCAAGAGGTGACTGCCTATAGTCACAGCTCAGAACAGTATGCATAGAGAAATTAGAGAGTGGAGAGAGAGATTTTTACAATTACTTATCCATTTTACTGAAATGCTGTGAGGTTTTTGAAGACTATTCTACTTACCATCATCATACAAGCCTGTCATACTTTCAGGTAAATTTACCTATTTGTGTGTGAGAATAGCTTTTTTCCATAACCAAGCTGATGATCTTAACATGAAACTGTGAGCAACCTACAAAAACACACAGGCATGACAGACTTCACATCTGCTTGCTTTGCAACAGAGGGACCCTATCGTATGGACAATCTAAAAGACTTTTTTAAAGGAAATAAAGGCTTTAACATAACTAGAGCTGTTCTCAATTTTTAACATGTAAATTATCCCTTAATTCTTACTTTTAATGTCACCATTAATTGCCTCATAGGCCTCATTTTACATTAATTGTGCCTTATAAAACACTCTCATTGAAAAAGTAATACATGTAAAGATTCTTCCCATATTGAACTGTCAGTAGTTTCCTTCCTCTTTTAGCTAATTGCTTCATTATGTACTTTTTAAATTGTTTTGTTCTGCAGGGATTAATTTTGCACATATCTTCATGAGATGTGAAACTTTTACAATGTATTCTAAAACTATGTATGTTGTGTTGCTGGTTTACCATTTCAAGAACTACTCTATGCCTTGCATTACTAGGAGATAACATGCTTCAAGGGTCACTGAAAGGATACGGCTTCATTCAGTTCTCTTTCAAATGTGTCTTATCTCATTGCTAGGCACAGCAAATAACTGACACATGAATCACTACATTGCCAAGTTTAAGTCATGAATAGGAAGTAAAAGAAATCACTTTTCATCTTAAAAGGCAAAAAAGCAGCAAACTGAATAACCAGATCACTAGTGGTTTAGTATTCATGGAGCAACTTACTGTACTGCCCATCTTTTACATTTTTACCTCTCTCCCTTACCACAGCTGTACTTAGCTTGATCATTTTTGTTAATCTTACACTAATCCTAAAGACTTGATCAGTACCAGAATACCAAGCTAAGAATAGAATAGAATAGTAGAATAGAATAGAATATTTTCAGTTGAAAGGGACCTACAATGACCATCTAGTCCAACTGCCTGACCAGTTCAGGACTGACCAAAAGTTAAAGCATGTTACTAAGGGCGTTGTCCAAATGCCCCTTAAACACTGACAGGCCTGTGGCATTGACCCCCTCTCTAGGAAGCCTGTCCCAGGGTTTGACCACCCTCTCGGTAAAGAAATGCTTCCTAATGCCCAGCGTAAACCTCCCCTGGCGCAGCTTTGAACGACTCCCATGCGTCCTATCCCTGGATACCAGGGAGAAGAGCTCAGCACCTCCCTCTCCACCTCCTGAGGAAGCTGTAGAGAGCAACGAGGTCGCCCCTCAGCCTCCTCTTCTCCAAACTAGACAACCCCAAAGTCCTCAGCCGCTCCTCCCAGGACATGCCTGCCAGCCCTGTCACCACCTTTGTTGCCCTTCTCCGGACGCGTTCAAGGACCTTCACGTCCTGCTGGAATTGTGGGGCCCAGAACTGCACGCAGTGCTCAAGTGGAGGCTGCACCAGCACTAAATACGGGGGGATAGTCCCCTCTTTTGACCGGCTGGTTAGCCTGTGCTTGATGCCCCCCAGGGTGCGGGTTGCCCTCTTGGCTGCCGGGGCACGCGCTGCTGACTCCTGTTGAGCCTGCCGTCCACCAGCGCACCCGGACCCCTTTCTGCAGGGCTGCTCTCCAGCCGCTCCTCTCCCAATTTACACTTGTGCCCAGCATTACTCCGTCCTAGGTGCAGGATCTGGCATTTCGACTTGTTAAATTTCATCCCCTTAATCACTGCCCAGTGCTCCAGTCTGTCTAGATGCCTCTGCAAGGCATCTTGTCCCTCAAGAGAGTCAACAGCACCTCCCAGTATGGTATTATCAGCAAAATAGAGTTGACTGTCAGTAGCTGGTACGGTGCTATGTTTTGAGTTCAGTATGAGAAGAATGTTGATAACACTGATGTTTGCAGTTGTTGCTCAGTAGTGTTTAAAGTCAAGGACTTTTCAGCTTCTCATGCCCAGCCAGAGAGAAAGCTGGAGGGGCACAAGAAGTTGGCACAGGACACACCCAGGGCACCTGACCCAAACTGGCCAACGGTGTATTCCATACCATGGGACGTCCCATCCAGTATAGGAACTGGGAAGTGGGGTAGGGAATCGCCGCTCGGGGACTGGCGGGGTGTTGGTTGGCGGGTGGTGAGCAATTGCACTGTGTACAATTTGTACATTCCAATCCTTTCATTATTGCTGTTGTCATTTTATTAGTGTTATCATTATCATTATTAGTTTCTTCTTTTCTGTTCTATTAAATCATCCTTATCTCAACCCACGGGTTTTGCTTCTTTTCCCAATTTTCTCCCCCTTCCCACTGGGTAGGGGGCAGTGAGGGAGCTGCTGTGTGGTGCTCGGTTGCTGGCTGGGGTTAAACCATGACACTTCCTAATGGTGCTTTCAACTCCTGCATCCAGGTCATTCATACTGGCCCCAGAATTGAACCCTGAGGAACACTGCTGGTGACTGGTTGCCAGCCATGTGTGTAGCCCCATTCACTACAACCCTTTGAGCTCTGCCCTTCAGCCAGTTCTCCACCCAGTGCACCATGAACCTGCTCATCCCACAGCTGGACAACTTGTCCAGAAGGATGTGGTGAGGGACAGTATCAAAAGACTTATTAAAATCGAGAAAAACTACATCCACTGCCTTCCTTTCATCCAAGGACTTTCCCTTTGTGAATCCATGTTGACTGTGCCTGATGATTCCATTATTCTTTAAATGCCTTTCAATAGCATGCAGTATAATCTTCTCCACAATTATCTAAGAACTGAGGTTAGACTAACAGGTCTGTAGTTCCTGGGTCTTCCCTCACACCTTTCTTTTAAATTGGAATAACATTGGCTAGCTTCCAGCCAGCAGGGACCTCCCAAGACCTTTGGTAGATGATCAAGTGGGGTCCTGCCATAACATCAGCTAGATCCTTCAGTACTCTTGGATGAATCCCATCAGGCCCCATGGATTTGTGAACGTTCAGCTGATACAGCTGGTGCCTTACAATGTCAGTGTCCACAAATGGAAAGTCACTGTTTGCACACTCAGGGGACCGGGCAGCCCAAAGTCTACCAATATAATTAAAGAATAAGGCAAAAAAAACCATCGAATGCCTCTGCTTCTTCATCCCTATCAGTCCGATGACCATCTTCAACAAGTTCGGTCCAATGTTTTCTTTAGACCTCCTCTTGCTATTAATGTACTTAAAAAAGCCCTTCTTGTTATCTGACACAACACTGGCCAGTTTCAACTCTGACCGACCTTTGGCCTTTCATGTCTTCTCACTGCATATGCGAACCACAGCTCTGTAATCTTCCTGTGAAGCCTGACCTTGCTTCCAGAGATCATACAATTTCTTTTTCCTCTTGAGCTCCATGAGGAGTTCCCTGAGCCAAGGTTAGGCCAAGCTGGTCTTCTGCCCCACTTGCTTGACTTATGACACAAGGTGCTGTGACACATGTAAAGGTGTCTGGCCTTTGCAGCTTTGACCCAAATATGCTGGATCCATCCTGGTGAATCCAACCCAGTCATCTACTCAGTTCTGTTACACCACAAGAATCCCTTGGTCTCCCACATTGGTCTTCCTCTAATCTTTGTTAGATTACTAAATCAGTCTTGCAGTACTAAAAACTCTGCATGAAATTAAATTCTAGAGAGATCTCATATCAGTACCACATTAAATATGGAATCTTCACAGACTAGGCCATGAAGAATTGTAATACCAGAAGCTGCAATGGCATTGCCATCATGCTGTGGCTTAAAATGCAGAAAGATATTAAACATGAGGCTATCTTATAGTAATGCACTAATTAGTTTGCATCTCACCTGAGCCCACTGATTTGTAAGGCCATATTGACTTAAACTGTTTTACTTCTTTCCATACCA
Organism: Astur gentilis; assembly: GCF_929443795.1. NCBI lineage: Eukaryota > Metazoa > Chordata > Aves > Accipitriformes > Accipitridae > Astur > Astur gentilis. The sequence continues at coordinate 18,985,044 of NC_064896.1, forward strand.
CTATAAACAACAGTTTCCTCTCATAAACCATCAAGATGTCTATATTACTGCCCAGTTAGTAATGTGCAATCTCACAGGCACAGCTGGTGAAAAAACATCTGTGAGAAATCTCCAAGTGCCTCGTCCTCCTTCCTTGTAGGTATAGTGATGCCACGCGTTAGCTGGTGCTGTATCAATCATTTGCTTTCCTGTGGGAGCAGCTAATAAAATGTTCTCTCCCCAGAAGGAGAAAAAAACACAAAAATGATTCACTGGTAATGTTGTCTGTATGTATAATTACACATGCTGTAGCTGCAGGTTACCTGCTGAGGCATTCATGGGCAAACCGGGGGGGGGGTGGGGGGGGGTGGGGGGGTGTGGAACCAATTATTCCACTGTAGATTTGACACAAAACTAGAACAAGCCACAGAAAGCTAGTTTCTGTTGATGTCATGACTGACACCCATTTGGAGGCATGACAATTCCTTATTTTATTCTCAATAGAGGCTGCAATTTTTTCCTGTTGGAATTATGACCCTGTAAATAGAGAATTTTAGTCTGTGTCGTCTTGGGATTCAGGTTGTTAAAACAGTGAGGTACCTTCCAAAACAAAATTAACCTTAGCAACGATTCTGGCCACACTGAGAAGCCACTACTGGTTACACAGGGTGCTAGGCAAGTACTTACACCATACTTGCACTGCCAAGGAATTATTTTTATCTTGATGAAAGTGTGGGCTATGAAAAGCATTATCTACATCTTGTAAGAAGTACCATTTGGTCAATCTTTACAGATTTTTCTTGCAGGGCTCAGTCTAGAAATGATCTCCTCTTAATTCACAAAGGATAAAAATAAAATAGACATCTCTCTATTTAAAGCTTTAATGTAAAGTTAAAGAGAAATCACTATCTTAAAAATCAGTATTTAAATGTTATCTAAAAGTAGCAAAAAAGAATTTTCTTATTTTTGTTCTTCTCAGCCCTTCCCCTTCGCGCATCATCAACCTAATACTGTTGAACAGCACCTGTGATCATACACTAAGGATTTTTTCTTTACAGCAAATCATTCCCTAGTGGCAAGGGCTATGGCCTACTATATTAAAATCAAGTTAAGAACATGGCTTTAAGACCACAGCAAGTGACGGAAGCTGTAAGTGCAAGAATGGGGGATGTCTAGATTTATTTTCCTGAAGGGAATTTAGGGAAGATGTACATTGCTCAGTGGAGTGCCTTGAAAGGGGACCCAGCAGCAAGGACAAAAAGGGACGCTATGCACAGACGACATATCCCACTTCTCAGTCTCTGTGCAAACAGTTCCACAATACAGCAGCTCAGTGAAAAATCCCCTCACTTTCTTTGTTCCCTTCCAGTCTACCTCTTGGCACACGAGCCTGTCAATTTTCCAAACATAACAGTTTGTGAGGCAGCATGGTAAATCACAAACTGATTAACATTAAAATTAACCCTACAGTTTGAAAAAAATTACAACGCAAAGGTTTACTTCTAAACTGGAGGTGTTCAGAGACAGTGGGTACGGGGCAGCCATTCAGACAACTGTGCTGGCAGAGCCAAAGCATTCATGTGCTGCAAGAGTGAGAACAAGAGGATGGCAAGGAGGAGGAGGTCAAAATGTAAACCAACGTAGCTGTTTAAGCCTATGTGTTGTGAAACTACACCCTAGCTTGTACACTGTGCAAAGACTTTCCTTAATAGAAACAGACATCTATTTACATGTAATATATTCACGCTTTCATATAATTAATGGCCTGTATTAGAAACAGGTAAAATTGCTGGAAACTTCTAGGGAAAGAGGAAAAAGTCCAAAATGTTTCCAGATAAATATGGAGATTTGGGGGCAAATGTAAATATCTGCACTTGCTCATAATTATCAAAAAGAACACTCTTGCAAGGGCTTATTGTAAGAAAGACATCTCAGGTAAGAAACAGTTGGGATACACACTTTGGATTGGAAGTCACTGGACTTGTAAGCCAGCATTAGGCTTCTATGCACCACATGGGAGAGACTGGGTCAACTAGTCAGCAATGAAGAATCATGATCCCAGAAGTTGGGGTGGGGGGAGGTTAAAAAAAAAAAAAAAAAATAGAGCCAGAAGCACCTTCAGAAAAAAACCCAAACCACTCCCCCCAAAACACCATCCCAAAACAAACAAACAAACATAGGAAGTCACCTCTGGAATTTAAGAAAAAATAGATCAGAGAGAGGCATGACAGGCTTCACACCTGCCTGCTTTGCAACAGAGGGACCCTATTGTATGGACAATCTTCTGATCAAATAACTCATTTCTGCATCTCTTTTCATAAACTGCATTCCTCTAGTTCTCCACCAACAGAAAAAGCATCAGCATCGGCTTCATGTAAGTTCTATAGACAAACCACCAGACTAACAAGAAATGAAGCAGATATATTTATTATAATGTTATTTTATTGTAAATACAACTAATTTTACTACTATAAAAGTAGTGTGCCATACTCAGTCTGAACTATAAATGCAATTTTCCTCCTGGGTCAGCTGATGTCAAGTCTTGATATATCGTTTAGTGGGAGCAAGCTCTATTCCTTTCACGTTAAAGAGCTATTACCTTCTAACAAAATTTCCTCTTACCCATTTAACAGGGCCATTATACCCCTGTGAACACGAATTCATCTGCAAGTGCAAAGTCTTTGTGACTTACATAATTACTCTAAGTCAAAGCCTGGGCTTACATTCCTTTGACTCTGATGATGACTTAGTCTGTGACCTGAAGCAAATCACTGAATATTTATTCAGGCATCCCTAAAAGTTGTACAAACAACTTCATTGTAACAGATATTTGGAAGCTTTATCAAACATGTAGGCTGCTTTAAAAGGCAAGATGACTGCTACAGGCTTGCCCTTGATAGAAAATCTTCTGCTGACTTCAGTAGGAACTGGAATAGGCCTTTAAGGAGCCTACTGAAAACCAGACTTGAACCATCTAATGCAGGATCTAATTGATTGCAATGGATTGGTAGGGGCTCCCATAGCTACAAGTACTGCTTGTGCAAGCACAACCCAGAAGCAGAGCCCAAATAATGGTGAGAAACACCAGCCTTACATTTTGTGTCTGCTATAAGGCAGTTACCAACACAGTTCCTGTTTGGTTTCTTGGATAAGCAAGAAGATTCCAGTTTGCCCTCCAAATGCAATCTGGTCCCTTAAGCACACTTAAGTCCATTCAATTGGGAATGATTGAACATAAACCAAAAAGAAGCATTACTCATCCTAACATGAATTTAAGAATATGATTCTGGGGCACAGTAAATGAAACTTTCAAAAATCCCAGATAAAGTGACCACGCTGCTCAAAAAGGATGCTGTCAAATCTTGTATCAACCACCCTGCCTTTAGTTTCTTATGGGGCAACCAAGTAGCTTTGCAAGAAAATACTTGCTTGAGGAAAAAATACAGCATTGCTTCAAAGATTCAAAATGCATTCATATTTTGAACTCATCTGTCAGCTTCTAGCTCAAGGCAGCAGAACTCTATTAGTATTTACTTAATAATATATGTTTAATATTTTACAAATGTTATTAAAAAGCCACAGACAAGGGTAAAAATCTAAGAAGTTAAAATAATACACCAAATTAGAGATGAATAGAGCTGAGTAGAGATGCTAATTCATCAGAGTCAAGAGAATAATCTTCTAATCAAAGACCTGTTTTCTGTGGCTTTTATGGTTTACCAACAATGAATGCTTCAGATACAGTTTCCAATAGTTGGGGATTTTCTTGTACTCACGTAACAGAAAGAAGTAGATATTTGTGCAGATAATGAGGTGACAAAAATACCTCCTGGGAGATGATACTGGGATAAGCCTCCATTTCATCAGGGTCTAATTCCCATCCCTGCACAGTGAAAACCCCATCAGTTCAGCTGAAAACAAACCATTTCAAGATTTTAGAAGACACAGTAATGGTTTCTCCTTTTTAAGGAAAAGAAATCCTAAATAGGTAGACTTTGCTTCCCAGAAGCATCTCAGCTGGGAGATTAAATCTTATCTCACATCACTGAAGATGCAGCTGGTAACAAAGCAAATGGAGAACGAGGCTTTGATTCTGTGCACAGGCACAGAGATAGCGATTTACCCAGTCCTGTCATCAAATGATGCTGCAGTGGGTCTGCATATGAATTTGGCTCACAGTAGTTTCACATCCTCTGGAACAAAATCAGTAATATAAGGACAGAGGACCATGCTCTACTTTGCATCTTGAACATAAACAGGTAACTCAAATGATCCTAACTCTTGGTGCTATTTCTATAGTTGAAAGTAACCTCTCCTGTTCCTGTAAATGTTTGCTCTTACGTGCTTATGAATAAAATTTCCCAATGAAAGAACTGACTTCCAGTGCCGAAAGACTGCAAAGAATGGAAATGGGCTGTGTGAAATTTGCTTAGAAATTTAAGCCATGAAAAAAATTAGGAAATTTTCAGTAGGTATCAAGTCCATCATATCAGAGACCGTGATACACAACATCCTACTTCCTGGCTAGCCTGAATACCAGGCCAGTTTGGGCACACGCTGTCTGCTTCTCCACCCCTATATGATAATGCATATCACACAGCAGAATACTCGATGAAGCTAGATACTTCTTAAAAAAGGAAAATGGCAATGAAAGATGAAGCACAGTGAGCAATCCGTAGTCATGGATTGGAGAGCACCATTTTAAACTGGAAACGTTATTAATTGCACTAATACTGTAATTATAATGTAGTTTTTGTAGAACAATTACTGTCTTTATTAAGTAATTCATCATAGGCCTTGCAGTTGAAAGCAACACAGGTAATCTAGAGATTACTTTGGTGCTGCAGAGATGAAAATATAGTTCAGCAGCAGAGATGGACCATCTAGCCTGAAATCACCTGGTGACCACAGTTTTCCATGTAGACCTATCTAAAGGAAATGAGAGGCAGCCCCTGGGAGCTGCACCTCTACAGACAAGTGCTTAGGATGCACCTGAATAACATGGCTGCCCACCATAACATGAGAGCACGTTTGAAGCAGCCACCTGTATTTTGCCAAGACATGGTGTATGGCCCCAGGTGTGTGCCAGAAGCTGGTGGCTGAGGGAAGGAGCTTGCTTTTCAAGCTTAACATCTGTAGAAATAATAATGTGCTTCCCAGAAGCTCTAGTATTGCATTGTACATTTATATTCATCCTGGTATTTCTGGGATATGCTGAGAATTGTGAGAAGACTTGGTAATAAACTGCTGAAAAATCTGTTCATTATAGCACAGTAATTTGTTTTGATATAGCCAGGAACACAGATCCAAGTCAGGATAAAGTTAGATGAGGCAGCATACATTATGCTACCTTGCACACTACAATCTGTTACAGATGAAAGTATTTTATGTAGGTCAGGCACTGCTTCCCTGGAGACAGACAAAAAGCCATAAGGAAATCGGAGCAGTGTTGGGCCTTATTCCAGTGATCCAGTCTACTCCAAAGTCTCAATTATGCAGAGATTTGTGTCTCTGGTCTTGTCTATCAATGTACTCTTCCCAATCAAGTTCTGCAAGGCTAAGTATAGCAGACTGGACAGCATGCACCTCATGATGCAAAACTAGATAAAACTCCTCACACTCACACGGAGACAATAGTTTTGTCAGTTGGAAAAAGAAAAGAAAAATCAAAGTGACACTAATTTTCAACTCATCGCAACACTGAGCTGCAAAATCAGGTTTCAGGAACAGAAGGCAGCTCTCTGGCCCTCACAGTGAGGAGAATGGTGTTATTAAAAAGAAGCAGTCTTGCATTTCTCTCTCCCTTTCCTTAAAACTGTGCTCTAATGTAACTGAGAGGGGACCTGTGCTTCAGTCTTGCTGCAATAACACTTCATCTCTGACAGGTGGGAGAAAAAGAATTTCAGGAACCCAGAAGGAAAAATTAGTATTGTTTGTTATATCTCACAGCCTTAGCAGAGAATCCTATATTTTTAAAATAAATTCCTTTTTCTTGCTACTGTATAACAGTATGCTTTTATTATGGCAACTAAAAACCACAAAATACAAGCTCCCACTAACATTTCATAGCAGAGTTCAGAATTTAATTTTATAACGCACATCGTAACATTTTTTCATTACCATCTATCTAAGAATTTCTCTTGTATCAAAAACCTGAAAGATTCTCAAAGAGAACAGCACTGTATTTTCAGAATGGTATTTAGCTGTGAAGAGATATAGAAGGAAGTACACGAATCACACACAACACTGCATATAGTAAACAGATGAAGAGTGTATGATGGAAGAAGAAAATATGTGCACTTATGCACTTTATGAATATCTTAATTCCCTCCAGAGGGAAGGCAGCATAAACGCCTATATATTCCAGTTTGCTCCATAGTGATTTTCCTAATTTAAATAAATTGAGAAATCTAGAAAGGCTTTTCCCATTATGCCTGTGAGAACCTATCCTCCTTACCGAGTCCAGGATCACAGGTAAACAGGGAGTTTTAGGTACCATCTCTGCCAAATTCTAGCATTGTTACTTTAACGAAAGAATAATACCAAGTTCTGTATTTCTGTCCTTGTCCCAGATAAGTTCTTTAAAAAGATATAGGAGCTTTTGCTCTATTTTTTTCCCCTCCCTCCTCAAATACAACAATGTATACTACTGCAGAGCTGTGGCTCTCCTTTGCATGCCATAATCCATACACTTTTGACTGTTTTTTTTCCCCACACAATAAGAAGCAAGCTCTATTTTAAATATAAGCCACCAGTGTTGGTTGGTTATGTTCCTTACCCTGATTCCAAGCTCCACATTTTCTCCTCCGTATACTTCCATGCCTTCATCCAGCAAGCCAATCTCTTGGAAATATTCTCTATCTACTATGAAGCATCCAATCAGTGCAGGACTTCTGGAAGAATAAACCAGCAGCAACCAAAATCAGCAGATAGAATATGGACAATTTTATTACTCAGACATAGATTATAATTGCTGGGTCAAATGGTGCGTCAAGACAGATTCTTAGGGAGGTGTTTCTCAAACAGATTTGTTCAGCTTTGTCTTCTAATGTTCTTGATTCTATGGTAAAATAAGCACCATTGAAGGAAAACAGACTCAAAATTATTGGATGTACATATTCACCAGAACAGGTAGGATTTCAGTGCTTAACAATACTAGATCCAGGAGCCCCAACGTTGTTTCTGAGGCACCAGCCATTCTAGCCTCTGTCCCTGCTAAGTCCTCAGGTTTCTTGTCTGTAATAATTAACAAGGATACACAATGATGCATAGTTTTGTGTGTTCAGCCAGAAGCTAGGTTCATCTACAGCTAAGAAAACTTGTGTCTGTAAGCTTAGGTAAAAGAAGAGGTTATTTCTTGAATAGGAACATCCAGATAAGGTTTTGTAATACAGAATCAAGAAATGTCTGCCCTTACCAGCATATTGTAACATTAGTCCATTGTCCTGAGCCAAATTTAAACAAGTCACATATCTTTACCAAATCAGTAAGATCTATTTATGTCGTGACCTGAATCAACCAAGTTTTACTATGCAGAGCCAATCTTAAGAAGGTAAGAGTTCACGCACAGAGAGTACAATTTTACCTTTATAAGATGCAGTGGAAGAAAATAGAGAGTAATTTAGCCTTTTCATTTTTCTCCTACCTTATAATCCACAATGGCAAGAAATAAAAATGTCTTTTCTGATCATTATGCTGGTTATCGGGAACTCTGGTAACAGGATATTAATTAGCAGTACAAGGGAAATCATCCTGTATTTACTGGGAACATTCAAGCTGCAGTAAGTGTAGACATCTGCTTTCAAACAGATTATAGGATGTCTTAATCACTAACTGTACAATTCTACAGAAATCTATACATTTATACCTTTAACTTGAAGTGCTACAGTACCCACTTTATAACAATGAAAAGCTGTTTCTGATATATGTATTAATGATGAAAGCAGCAGTTAACTTCACTTCAAAAATTACGCTTCTTTTATGACAAAGTACCTTGCTGCTGGTGGTGTTTTTAAAGTATTTCTCAGAGTACCTGCTTCCCTTTGTTATAATTCTAGAAGCATATTGGAGGCATGATAGAAGCCATCAATCAATACATGTGGCTTTTTTTTTTTTTTCTTTTAATTATCCAGCACACACATGCAGTGTACTGCACTGAATAAAAGGCTCCAGGGAAAGGGCTAGGGAACAAATCTAAACATGCAGTATTCATAAAGGACATTCACTCCACAATCCTCACATAAAACAGAGTTCTGGAGTAAAATGGAAAAGTATGTTTGCTCTTTATTCTGAGTTAAATACTTTTAATTTAAAAAGTCACCACAATTAATATAGAAGGTTTGCCTCTCCTGGACTTAGTATGATATTTCAAAGCATTTCCATAATGTTATCAGAGATCATTAACACTGATAACCATTTCTAATGATGTGGAAATTACCACCCCTTTTTACTTATGTCTGTGGCAAACATCTGTGGCAAACCTGTGAATTTTTATCTCCTACTTTCCAGTTCTAGGTCCTGTTCAGGCAGTTCAGAGAGTTTAAGCTGACAACTCCTGAAAAAAAGCTGTCTGCCTGAAAAGACAGACCTACTGGATGAAAGATACCCCTTACACTGACCGCAAGGAAACTGATTGGTAGTGATGACCCCCTTGCGCTGCCACTGCTATTTAAGGTTCTACTTTGCAGCTAGTGAAAACAGTCTTCACGCTTTCTTTCTGCGGAGAGCTAGAGTATAGGTACCAGTGACCTCCTTGGTATGAATGCATGGCTAGAAGAAAGGCCTGGAATGTCAGCAGAACTGCTGAGGGGATTCAGAGGCACCTACTCCCCTCCCCAAGATAAGGGTATTGTTCTGTACCAACCAACTAACAATATTCTAGACATGATATGAAAGTACAGAGCTAGATTGCACCAAAGCAAGGATCTAATACAATCTTTGCTCACACACGATCAATGGACCAGCATTAACTCCTAGGGACATAACACAGCTGTAAAGCTGTGTGACAGTATCATAAAGAATATAACTGTCAGATCAGTTCTGTTTATATAATGCGTTTGTAAAGAAAATTCTGTTTCTGGCCCATTACCACTACATTAGCAGAAAAGACATTTGGAGAAAGCAGTGCTGCTGAGCATTCAAGTCTACCATTTCACTTCAACTGTGTGTTTTGCCCCATGCTAATAACAAGGAAACTTATTAAAAAGATCTACTGAAAACAACAGTTTTCTTGATGACTGTGTAGCGGTCAAGGACAAAAGCTGAAGAGGACAGCTCAAGGACATTTAACTAATTTAACATTACAGTCAGTAAAACCTGTTACATAGCTGAGACCACTCACCATCTGTCATATCTAGATAAGCATTGCCAGTGACACACTAATCTAGGTCACAGTTGCATGTTACCTTATTGGAGCAGTTGTGTTCTCCAGTTTCCACCATGATTTAGGAGGGTTCAGATATCGGCACCACAGCTCCCAGTCAAACCCCTGCGCTGAGAGGGGATACTCCTCTATTTCAAAATTATCATACTTAATGTTATCAAATGATGGAGAAATTACTCTTTTTCTGTCTTCTTTTATCCTAGTGAGCACTGGTTCAGCCCTAAAAAAAGAAAAAGAAAATGTTAAGATTATATCAGTGGAAGCTTAGCACTTATGGAAATCATAGAATCATAGAATAGTCTGGATTGGAAGGGGCCTTTAAAGGTCATCTAGTCCAACCCATCAAATAAATAGCAGGTTATGCTGTATATTTCAGAAGGGGCAAACTCTACAGCTGTTACTCATTCAGAGCTCCCTTGGCTTTGAGATGGAGTTTTGACAGAGCAGGATCTCCCCCAAAATAACACACTGCAATATTTTATCTAGGATGCCCTATTATTAACTTTCATGTTAGCTAGTAAATGGAAGAAATACATATCTGCATATCATAGAGCATTTACACCCTTGCTACCAAATAACAATAACTTCAGGCTGTCAACATTATCAAGGACATCAACCTCAGAGTTAATAATAGATCTACCCTAGGGACAGAAGCTCCTGCCTTTTTACCACCTTTTTACTCAAGAAGCAACAGAGATATTAAATCTAGACTGAACAAGTTAAAATATATAGTTTTAGCTATGCGCTACTTTTGCACAGAGTGGCAACCTCAGTGCCAAAATGACACTGCTTTGTTTACACTGTAGAACATAAAAGAAACATAATATTTTTAATTAAAAGAAGGTAAATTTGCCCCTATGGGCAAAGGACTACATTATCAGAGGAGGTTTTTAACGTGCAGTTTTCCAATATAGTTTAAATACATTGTAATTAGACCAGCAGATAACTCACCTATAAAAATGGATCTAGATTATGTTACACAGCACAAATATATTTTTCATGCTGGTGTCCATGATTGTGTCTGAATCCTCATGAAAAAGATCAGAACGCTAACTCGCCCTCTATATGCAAGAGAAATGCCATTCAGTAATTTATAAACAGTGCTTGAAAAAGGTCCCTTGGTCAGAGAAATTCAAGGAGACACATACCATCCCACATTGAATTCCACATGAGCATCAAAGAGAGCAACTACTGGTGCTGTGGCTACTCTCCATCCACTAACTCGAGATCGAATCAGCCCCTCTTGTTTGCTGTGTCGAACAACCTTGATGAAACCAGGCTTACGGGCGTTCACTTCATCAACGTACTTCTTCAGTTTCTCCTTGAGTTCTTCTGTGGAAAGGAAAGAACTGGATGTTAACAAGAAGTATCAGCTTGACAAGATGTAAAAACCTGTTCTTTCAGCAGAACAGGAGTCTTCACACATGGAAATACTCCCTTTTGTTGCAACTACTAAGAATTCTCAAACAGTCAGGTCTAAATGGAGGCAACCAAAAAGTAGAAGGACCATAAATTATATAGTAATAAAGAATTCCGGGTCTAACTATTTAGTCTACATGACTGATATCAGAATCCTGCCACTGTTTAACGTGCCACAAAATAAAGCACTCAATCAAGTACCACAGCTACATAAGTGCCTATTATGTTACTGTAGCAACAAACAAGATAACTATTTTATATTTCCAGAAAATATGCCCAAGTATTGTCCATGAACTTTCCTTACCAATATTTCAAGAAAAAGAAGTAAGAATAAAATGAATTATTTATCCTTTTTCCATTTTTCTTTGTAAACTTCAACAACTCTTTCTATCTATACCAAAAAAGTTCCATGACTTCTGCCCCGTTCTCAGCAGAACAAAGACCAGTAAAAGTACTGGAGGAGAACCATTCCTAATTAAAATATGGTAACTTTTAAATAAACAGCTATCATCTCTCTGGTTTAAAGACCACTGCATGAGAAAATCCAATAGGTAGAGCTGAGGTATACTGTTCACTATTACTATTAACTGAAAATACTGTTCACTACTATTCCTTATTAGCATTGCTATGTTCTATTTACGTTAAGGTAGCACTCAGAATTCCCTTGGTGTTATTAAGTTCCCTTTCTTCCAAATCTCTCCACAATTCCAGAAAAGTCTTTGCTGTGATGCAGAATAACGCTCCTGTGGTTACAATGCTAAACTGGCTATCATCAAATCTGCATTAAAAGCTCAATGCTGCCTACCCCTTTCTGTGAAATCTTGAGCAAGCTACTTAACTCCTCCATAATCAGTTCCTCATCTGTGAAATGGGATCACCACACTTATTTCTTCTTTTCAGTCTATTTAGACTTCAAACTCTAGAGAACACCAGTTTTCTTTTTCTGCATTTGGCCAGTACCTAGTGCCCTGGGGCACTGAGCTGAGGGGAGGCTGCATCAGACAAGGGATGGCACCAGCGCCCAGCAGAGGAGGGAGCAGCACCCAGTCATCAAGTGGTGTGGGAGGGAGTACAACTTCTGTCGTGTTCGCTGGCCCAACTGCTTCACAATAAAATATAACAGGGTTTTTCTTTTAAACCTAACCAATGAGACTTCCTCTTCTCTTGTTTTGCTGACATTAGAGGTACAATCTGCTCCTAACTAGGTGCCAGGGGACATTTCTGCACTGAGCCCCGCCAGCTTCTCAACATGATAAGCCAACCACTCTGAGAAATGGTCACCTCAAACAGATCTGGGCAACATGCACACTAGAATGGTTAATGCAACAGAAAATTAAAAGCAAGCGCACTTTATTAGCCACGTTAAGTGTTCATCCTTGGAAAGGAGATGGATGTGTTCTCTCTTAGACTAACAAAGAAGAACAGAGCTGTTTCACAAGGGGTCCCCTAACCTAAAGACTGTTACAACCCATATGACCTCAGTGGACCTACTTCTCTGAGGATATGGAGGAAAGGACAAGATGGTCAAGTACAAAGACTCCTTAAATACACTCCTCATTGTAAAGACTTTCAGATAGCCACCAGGTGTAGATGCTTTTGCAGGTGGTTCCATGGCATTGCAGGACTGTGCATGCCACACACATCTGTGTAAATGAACTCTGCATGGAAGTGAGAGGACACCTAAGAAAAGTGCTGATACTTACAGTTTTTCATAAAGAACAAGAATAAAAAAGAAATTATCTGATGGCCATGTCCATCATAGTACTTAAACTGCAGCTATATTTTAGGAATGGACTCAATATATTCCTAGAATTTTCCACATCATATTGCCAATATCTATTCAAACTGTTTATCTGTGACTGCATTGCCCTGAATAAACAATATGATGCACCTACACACATAGCATAGAGCACTATTCTGCTTTGTATTAGATTTGCTGTGTATTGATCAATACACTTTTTCCCCTTTATAAAGTCAAAAAATCATATTCATGTTTTCTATCATACATGTGCAAAGCCACACGTTCTTATTGTTCATCCCCTAACACAGAGTTGTAGCAAGCACAAAACTATCAAACCAACCACTAGCTAAGAGCACTTTAAATTCAAAAGAAGACATTTACGTTACTGAAATTGCGCCCACCTAAAAATAGTGCAAAACAGTTCTCTATTCCCAAAATGTAACATTGTGGAGGGTGAATATCAAAACATGAAGATCAAAGCTTTGTTCTCAGTGTAAGTGGCTGTTCATAGCTTTGCAAGACCAGGAAGCTTTATTTGCCACAACAATGCAGCATCACCACTGAGTATAAAATCTATAAAGGAAAGCAGGCTCTAATCAAGGACTTGAAAATCAGTACGCTCGATAGAGTCATTGTTCTCTCAATCACCTTCATTTTTAGTTAGCGGGCTATTCTTACTCCTGTCATATACTTTTCCTAATGTGGACTGACTTTATAAGCTTGAGTAAATACAAAATCTTTTTTCATAGCTAGGTGTAGTACAGAAATAGGTGAAAATGGAATAGAACCCAAATCTTGGCTTGCCACCAGCACGACTTCAGCTGCACATTATAGATGTGACATTTACTAGGCAGTACACACTTCTAATTTTCTGGTTACACTGCAGCTTTTTGCAAATTAAGTGAATGAGAAACCTTGAAGGCTTTCCCATAGTCAGTCAGTGTGGAGGAATCCTTCCCTGGACTTCAGTATCAGCCTCAGGAGGCGAAGTGCTGCATTTTACCTAATCTTCAGTACTGGCCCACAAGCAGTGACTTACTCTGTAGCATGCCCACAGGAGACAAAGCAATAATTTTGCAGTCAGGCGTTTTCTGGCCTTTGTTATTTAAAACAGATTAGCCTTGCTTTGCAAAGGCAGAGTGCTGAGCAGAGCATTATGTGCACCCTTCGTCTTACAAAACCTATTGGGCAGACTCTCCCAGAAGGAAAGATAAGTCTACAAAAAAACCTATCATTTTCACTCAGTCACAGGACACAGCAGACATGTAAATGAAGCTAAAAAACTCACTATTTTGGGAAGAACATTAAAGACGCCCTAGCAGGATACTTCAGTCAGTTTTTTTCATGCATTCCACGTTTTCCTGAATTTTACATGAGAAATCCGAGTTCAGTTGTCTTTGACAATTTTAGAGCACCCTGCCCAACTGGACTGAATGACAGGACTCTCCCCCTAGAACTGATCGTACACTTTGTGATGGTGCTGATGGTCTTCAGCAATATATTTTTAACCCATGCTTTGGGTTTTTTTCCATTTCAGATACATTGCCTGAATAATAAACAGTCTTTTTCATTAATTATTGTGCTTCACTGCTTTATGCCACCATAGGGAGAAGAAAGGGAATGAGCAAATGTGTCATCTTCAATACACTGTTGATTTGGTTTCTAATTGTGGAAACAAACAGGCTTATAAAGATAGATGCATATGCCTTTCAGTGCAGAATCTCTCAAATAAGGATTCAAATTCTAAGCTGAATGAGTATCTGGAATTGGAGAGAAAGAGCAGCCGTATATGGAATGGGAAAATGGTGCCGATGTGGCACTTGGAAACGTTGCACTCTACCACCTGTCTCTATACAGTACAGATGTCTGGAGAGCACAGCACAGCTCTCCTCATAAATGTAGAAAACATAATTAGTATGCCATAATAATGTTTAATATTAACATAATTAAGTTCTAATACTTCTAAGAGGTTGTTTGTTTGTTTTTAACAAACCCACCAAGATTTTGTTTGTCAAGTTTCCCTATTCAGCATGACAAAGCAGTGCTAAAGAATTCATGTAATTTTGCCTTCTTAGGAAGGGGCAGAAGCAGGGCAGGATGGAGGCTGGGAGCATAAGGAGTCAGAATACATCAGCCATCCCACAGCTACAGAGACTGTATGTGAAGGGATCACTTAGTCCATGAAAATCCCTTCACAAGCCATCTTCCTTTCAGGATATGGTCTGAGAATGGTGGCTTGAGAGAGGTGCTGGCAATGCAACTGGTCTCCTTGCAATACTGCAGCTTGCTTGGGTTGTGCGAGTGGCCGGTCCTAGCTCAGAGGGGCGATCTGGACCGCAGCCCTGCCTCCTCTTTGAACGCTGGGAGGGTTGCAGCAGGCCATATGATATGGAAAAGATTTCTCAAATATGCCCCAGGGAGTTTCTCAGAAGGAAAACCATCTCCAGATAATGCCCTTCATTCAGTTGGGTGCAAGTGGCCTACATTTTGTATGCCTCTACCCTCCTGAAACTGGGAAGTTATCAGGCTAGATGCTCAATGATGTAAGGTGCCTTAGCCCCTTACTCCAGTGTCCTACAGCAGCTGTGGATCCGTCCCCAGACTTCAAATTTTACAGTTACTGATACAAACAGTATTGTCATAAATAATGAATTACTGCCTCTCATTCATAGAGAAGTAGCTCAGAGAACAGTCAATTAAGCCTCACTTTCAATAACTTTCATGCTTTAAGGTACTCCCATTCTGAGTGCTTAAATGAGTCCTCACATCTCTCTGAACTATTACGTTTGTAAAGTCTAACACTCATGCTTTGCTGAGACAGATGCATTTTACTGACTTATTAAAACTCTTCTTCTAGCTATAAGTTTGCCAACAGAGCTAAAATAATAAATAAATAAATAAAAGCTCTCTCATAACTTTATGCATTTTCTAAAGCCTACAAGTCCCAGCTGACTTCAGTGCAGCGGAATGCACGCTAGATGTTACTGCCATCTCTGCCAGCCTTGTTCTTTTACCTTAAGGAAAAAATTTATTTCCATGTCAAAGGCCCAGGAATTAGCATGTCCCTCTTTAACCTTAGCACAAACATGGCTTCTTTTACTGTGAAGGAAAAGAAATTTCTCTTCAATACATAATGAGGTTTAATGTAACAATTATCCTCCCTGTGCTAGAAATTGTGGATTGACACATTATATGGAAGGAGCAAAATCCTGCCAATCATTATTTTTATGCTTTAGCTTTTTGTGTTCATTGAGCCATCTAGAAGGCACATTCTGGTTCCCAGGTAAAGAACTATGTTGGATATTTTCTTGGATCATAAAGGACACTTTTAAAGGCAAATCATTACAGCAGCTGCAGGAATACGCTGGACCTACTGCCTGTCTCGCAGCCAAGAGACCACTGTTCAGTTTGCTCCTGCCAAGGATCCCAGGGCCTTCCTGAACACCCTGTGCAGTAGGTCAGAACGGGATCCGCTGCCTTGCACCACGGTAAAACAGCCAACTGGCAGAGCACAAGAAATCAGTACGCCACGAGAGCTGCTCCCATGAAAGGTAAGTAAATTGGCAAAAAAGACAGAATTCGTACAAACCAATTAATTTTAAACCAAGATTTTTCCATCTTCTTTATCTGATTATTTGTGGCCCAAAATCCTAGGAACAGGAAGAGCTGCTTTGCCACTCTTCCAATAACAGTTTTATAGGCTTCAGAAAACAGAATGTATTAATATAGCTAACTTTTTCTGGCAAATAAAGAAAGCCTGTTACACCAGATTTGCTGCAAAAAACCCCCCCTCTCTTCCCTCTCAGTCACTTTGTAGGCATACAACCTGAATTCATGTAATAACTTGAATTTATGGCAGCAGCTAGGCATGTGAGAAAAACTGTTCGCTGCACTTTATCTAATAGGCTTGTACATTGGATTATGTCACGTATTTCGTATGCAGCTCAGTGCTTTGTAATTTTTATTTTCGTTTCCTCTGGCCCCTTATCTTTCATGCCCAAGTGATCACCTCTCATCTCTGTAGCAGAAGCTGATAATTCCAAATGGAAAATATTTATAACCAGATAGAGGCATCATATTTAGTAATGCACATGTGTATATAGAATGCTTGCAACAGAGGGCAACAATGCACAAACAGATAACAAGGGCCTGCTGTGCACACGTATTTAATAACCTCATGTTATCTAGTAATAGATAAACCACCCAAGGGAAATTACTAACATGATGCAAGGAATTGATTTGGACAGACCTCAAAAACAAAAAAGCAGTACAGTCCTTTTCCTCCATTACTATACCTAACTTGTATTGCTGACAGAGATGCATAATCTAATCTCAGAAGTTCAGACTATCCACATGTTAAGCCAGATAGCATAATGAACTTTCACAGTCACAACCCTTACATGCAGCAATCCAAAGTCTCAGCTGCTGTCAAACCTCCCCAGGTCTATTAAGATAAATGATGCTTACAACAATTCACTCCAGATCACATCTCGGACTACAAGCCAAGGATTTCTTTAGTCTAGCACATGCACAGCACCCTTCTCCCACAATAAAGGTAGGAAAAATATACACTTCCCCTCTCAGCCCCTACACACAAATACGCACTCTTTCAATTGCCCAGGAGACTCTAGTACAGAGGAATGGGAAGCACGCTGCTTTCAAAGGGTTTGGTGGGGGCTGCTTTGATCTCTTCTCAGGTCCTCCCACAAACATCATGTCTATGCATGCAAAGAGCTTAGGTGGACACTTTACTGAATCCTGTTGCTGGTTGTAAGGTCCTGGGAATCTGACAGCACGAGAATGACATGCCAGGAAAAAATTACACTTCAAAACAGTAATCAGTAAACTAGCACACCTCCCAACACAAACCAGGCTTTGTCTTCTACACCTGTGCCAGCGACTGTTCCTTGAGTGATCTAACAGACACGTACGCTACTTGGGTTCATTTTGTTTTTTCCTAAATGATGCATAGTTCCAATCCCAGCCATGAAAGTGGGATACCGCGCTCCAGATCATTAAGTCCTACCTAGAAATATTGCTGCATCTTAATAAATCCCAATAGTATGGGAAGAACAATGAAAATCATCTTTTGGAAACTGTGACAGCTGAACACCATGTTATGGAGGAGAAGGATACTGGAGAAAGAAATATTAAGCCTGTTATTTTTTGTCAGTACTATTCTCTTGTGGTAATGTCTTTATAATAAGGGCTGTAAATCCCTTTTATTTCCCTTTTATTATTTATTGAGTAGTGTTCGAAGACAGTACTCCATTTCTGTCTAAAGGTGCATCCTATCATAAGTATCACCGAGCCCACATTCTAGCAGCAGAGTGGCTCGCAACACTTTGCAAGACAGAGAGATAAATTGAGATGCCAGATGAATCTGCAAGGTCACACCAGAGGTTGCAGACAGCGAGGAATAGAACCTGGGTCTCCCAAATCCCAGGGCAGCATATTAACACTGCATGACTTCCCTGAGGCTGTGATTCTGCAGTTTGAGCCATGGCCCATATGGAGCCCAGAGAACTCTGTGCAGATGCAAGAGCTCATCCACATCACTTGGTCAGGATTAAGAGGCAGTTGATATCTGGAGCTCTTGTTAATGTCAACAGAAATGTATTGCAACAAAGGAATTAAACATGGCCCTTCGACTCCCCTAACAATGGGAGAGAATCATGTGCTTACCTCTGAGTACAGAGTAGACCTTACTAAAGTGTTAACATCAAGAGAGGAAAAGAAAACAAATCTGCTCCCAGGTGAACATTTCTTCCAGCTCTTTAATGAATTTAAGTGTATGCAGCAAGGCAGGACTAAGAAAAAAAGCACAAAGTGTCTTTTCTTAGATTACAAAATTCCCAAATTAGAAAGTTGACAACTGTCAATAAAAGCCAGTTGGGCGTACACGTGCTTACACCAGTGAACATGCGAACACAAGCTAAAAGTAGAACAGGGACTTTCCAAGCACTGCCAATAGTTACCAACTGCCATACAAACAACAAAGCAAGGGTACAGAGGCTGCTATGTATCTCTTCATGGTGATACCTAGAACCCTTTGAACGGCAAGGTGTTTCGATCTTCAAAGTATCTTTAAACACAGACCTGTAATGATATAATCTTAATTGTTCCACTCAGCTTTGACTGCTGGATGCTTGAATTAAACTCAGCAGGAACACCGTTCCACTCTGGTTTACTGTGCATGACTCCCTCCTGTTTAGGGACTGTTACTGGATATATTATGGTTACAATAATGTGATCACAACAATGGTTAAACCGGGTCAGGAACAAGCACTATCACTGAAATTAGATATTCATATCACATCTGATGTAAGAACTACTTCTGATGCTTATTTGGATACAATAGTTTTAGAAAGGGGCCATAAAGTAATTAGTCCCAAGCACCAAGACCACGCATTAGAGCTGACACAGTGAATATAATACACTGCTGGAAGAACCAATGCCAAAATTCTGAGTTAATAATTTCATTTCTTGGTGTTCCTGGATTCATTTGTAAAATGACCTTTAAATGTTAAAGAGAAGTGCCTGAGAAATACATTCTAGTCCCAGCTGGACAGAAGCTGTTTCCAGTAATACACGTGGCTTTTTTTCTTCTTTTTTTTTTTTTAATATACAGTATTTAATTCTAATCTATTTCTTGGATGTGTATGGAACAGAAAAATCACTATTCAGAAAAAGAAACTAAATGCCTGAACAGAGCCAGAGCAGACTGTATAAATCTAGAAAAACACAATCTGAAGAGCACATTAGAAATACTCTGTATTTCTATAACCATAAGGCGCAGCAAGCCGCCTGCTGTACTGTAAACTTGATAAACAATCATGACTGTAAGAAACAGCGTGGCAGTTCACGTTATGATAACAGATTCATAAGGGAAAGGAAACTGCCAATTAAAACACAATAGTTCAAGTGTAACTCCTTTATTTCTGGAGTGGATTCAGAGGAAATCAGTCACATGAATTGCATTAAAAACGGAATACGCAAATATGCAGTTAGAAATGTATGGAACAGAGCTGCTTACATTCCTCTCTGGATCAAATCTCCCTCTAACAGCAAGGAAGTTGGGAACAGGACTATAAAAGGAAGAGGAAACAGAAAGTAATCACAGAATACTTCTGGTTGGAAGGGACCTCTGCAATCCAAGCCTTGACTCAAAGCAGGTCCAACTAAACAATATTAACATTCATTGTTAAAGAGTTATTTAAAAGAATGCCAGAGAGATTAAAAGATAGGGTTTGGTTTTAATAAATAGGACTTAGCCTTGCATGCCACATTGTTTTTTATGAAAAACTTACTTTGTATCAGAAATTATAATCCAACTTTATACTCAATGCAGAGTATTACTTCCTTGGGAGCAAAACAGTAGGCAGCATGCACCAAACCTGATGATACTGTGACAACACCCTTGAGGGTCAGGACAGCAATAACACTATTGCTACAAATCAAAGTGCAGTTAAGGAAAAAAAAACCCAAACCCAAAACAAACCACCTTCTGTGGTGCATTTTTTTAACCACATCCACATGTAGAGTTACCAGCTCTTTTTTTTGAATGAATGACTCTTATTCTACCAGACAACTCTTACACATCAGATGCAAAATGCACCATCCATACTCCAGGTAATAAAGATTGATTTCTTGACTACGTGTGATCATGTTGTGTGTGACCTGCTATTATCTTCTCCTTTCAAAGATGGACTGCTGCTTGCAGAATAATGCAATTCACCACAGCAATAGCAATACAGCACCAAGTACACCAAGGAAAAAAACAGCCTGCCTGGGCAGGAGGCCTCTTTTCAACAGATGGGATTAGTTCACAAAAAGGACTTGTTTCTACATCAGCAGAGCTGCATTCACACAAAATGTTCCTGTCAACAGACAGAAGGAAAAAAAAAAAAAAAGGCAAATTATACCAATATGAGCAATATTTGTTCATTATTCTAATGGCTAATATGTTGCTGGCAATGCAAACAAGAATAGATTGGATAATACCACTTGCAAGTAAAAATTTCACAGGGTGAAATACTGGTATCAATGAAGCCAATAAGAACTTTTCAGAAAAAAATGTTACACGTCCAGGCCCTGAATGCACTATCACACATGATGTCAGAGCAAGTGCGAGTTATAATTAGCCCTTGTAAAAGCTGTCTCTCACATGCCCTCGTATTATACCATATAGTCTTGAAAAATTCTGCTGAATACAACACATTACATTGCACATCCACCAGAGTCTGCTAACCTGGCATAAAAAGAAGGAGCAGGACCTATCCCATCACCTACCAAGCAAGCAGTGTGCACTTCCACTACATTCCTAGGAGGAATGTCACCTCACAGACCACTGCCAAGTTCTTGGACAATCTGGTAGGTATCTACTGTGCTATTTAAGTCATGGGGTTTAATTCACATCATTTTAATAACTTGGAAGTTATAATTTCTCCTTTTAGAAACTTCCAAACAATATGGACAAAATCCAAATAGTTCTTATTCCTGTAAAGCACCCATTCAAATCAGAAATGACTTGGTTTGAATACCATCAGAGCTGCAGGATTTGTTTCCATCTAAAGATAGAAACTGGGTTTTCTGAAGAATCAACTATGTACATTTTCAAATTAAAGCAACAAATTCTAACTTGCTTCTTTCCCAGCATATTTGATTACTCCTTAGTTGTAACACAGTTCTGGGACCACGCCATTTGGCAGCTGTGGAAAACCTCTAAATGCGGCATATATGATCTCCAAGTAAAGGACTGCTTATTATAATAGTGTATCATCCACTGCTTCCTAAAAATCCCAGAGTCCAAGTTTTAAGAGAACACAATAGCATACAATTTGTATCTTTACATGAAATATATCAGCATGCAACAAATTATTCCAAGCCTTTCATCAGCTATTATGGAAAATTTCTCGGTAAGCACTTAATCACAATCTATCCGTTAGTTTTAAAAAATGTTTGCGGTTTAATTGTTATATTACAATTGTTGTTCATGTCCTGCCTTTTTGCATCAGAAACATGCGAGGGACAGTAGCAGCAACCCTTATGTTTTCTGGAAAAAAGGCAAGACTTTAAAAATAACCCAGGCAGTAACTTGAAACTAAAATTCATACTACCTTTTCAATTCACAACACAGGAACAGCATTGTTACCAGCAACCTACTGCAGTCTGGGAAAGATTTGGTTAAATCCTGCTTAATTGGGAGTATGTTATTTTAAAACTAAAGTATGTTAATCTGGCTATTAGTATGCCTCCCAGCAGGGTGGAAGCCTCGCTTGCATAAAACACGCACATAGAAGAACACACACCAGCCTTGCCTTTCCTGCTCCCCAGAAATAACCGGCAGTAGTGTCAATATTTTTTGACATTATAAGCAGTGAAAGTGGCTTTTCACAGTGCTGAGACAGGACAGAATCCCATCGACTCCAGCGCTCCCTCCTCGAATTACAACCGAGCGAGCAGCTGGAGGCTTAGGTGACTGGGCTGCTCCAGGTTTCTGCTTTACACTGCAGATGGCTGGAACCACCAGGGAGGGACAGTCCCCGCTCCAGACTGCAGGAAGCAGGCTGGGCTACCAGTTCCAAGTTCTCTTCTTGTCAGCAAAAGCAGAGCTGGCTGGGGCTGGCCGAAAACCCCAGAAGGAAACGCACGGCACTTCTGGAGCTGCTGCCTGGGGTTCAGCAGGTAGCAGTCCTCTCTCTGAAGCAGTCACGCATCAACGCCTGACACTGCCGAGCACAGCAGCTCGGGAGGTGCTATGGGTAACAATCCCAGAAAGTGGACTGAAATCAAAAGCACTAACTGGGCACTGAAATTTAGATCCTGGGAGATCCCACTAAAGAAAATTTGCATAGGTGAGGACAATGCCTAAATTTAACAAAAACATTTAAATAGCTTCTAACTTACATTTTTTTCATTGAGTATTAGGCAAACAAGAAGCCAGAAGAATATTCTGGAATTGCAGTTTCTCGTAATAATATTTAGATATTTTACAACAGGTTTGTTCAATGTTTGTGTTCTGGTAAAGATTACATTAATTTTAGTTTGTTTCCTTTCTCATTATTTTTTGTCATTTAATTTTAGCTCTTTACTTCAAAATTTACCCTCTAAAGCAATGCTTTAACACCTGTGGTCAAAGCAGAGACTCTCAGGACTCATCAGTCACTGCCCAGTAAGTAGAACTCTGGATGTGTCAGACTTATCGTTCATGTGGAAAACTATGCACACAGGCATTTGTATCCAGGCCCTCCCCTACCACATTTTTTCAGAGCGCTTCATCTTCTCAATAAATGCAGCAAATTTAAATGACTTCATGAAGAGCTCGCAGCGTAATTTTTACTGACATTATTTCTTATACACATTATACTTCTGATTCTTGACATTTATATAAAATATTGCTTGGGAATTTTAAGGTCTTTTCCAGGAGATCTTTTTACGATTGACTGTTAGCATTAAATACTGTCTGTATCTCACTTAGCTAGCCATGATGTGGCCTGTAGCACCATAAACTTACCAGACTCCATTTATTATAGAGATTCAAAGGCTTGAAACTATCACCTCCTATCCAGTTCTTCCAGTATACCATTCAACCTTTCATTGTGAATAATGATTTTGCACAGATACAGGCTAATTTCCTTGAACTGGATTTTGATTTGCAATGATTTGCAATTTGATTTGCAGTATATCCACATTTTTCAGAGTAGTTACTGTCTGGCTTCTCAGATTGAAACCTTTTAGCATCTTCAAAAGAATGCTTCTTGCACAGCTAAATTTCATAATGAAATTCCATGATTAAATTCTCTCGAACTATGAGCATTAAATTTCTACCTTGTCTGCATATTGCAATATGTTGTATTGAAGACCACTTGACAACTTCAGACCGGGTAATGATCTCATTTTCCTATATGGCATTCATCTTAGTTAACCTCAGAGGGTTATTATACAGCTACAGTGTTATTATTATGTCGCCGGAGGAGATTGCTCCAGAAGGTAGTAAACTCAGAGTTATAACTAATATCAAAATCTTTTAAATCCTAAGCAGCATTTATTCCATAGAAATTTTGGTGATCTTTCCAAAGCTCAAAAAGCCTCAGACATGGGTGTCTCAGAAAGCTGCATAGCAAAAAGCTCCTTGAGGCACATGACTCTTCTATCTTCAAAGGCCTCACATCACTCCCCTTTCTAAATTTGCCCTAATACAAGAAGCTACAAATGTGTAAATTGTACTCTACATAGCAAACATAGCTGTGCTACCCATGTTGGAAAGAGTTAAGTGGCCTAAACAAATGCAAGTTAACGTAAAACTTCTGTGATGTTTTGTGAGTCAGACCAATAAAAGTATATGAACATCACACAACCAGCCAGCCTGATGCACGTTCCCAAGTTCTCACTCTCTGCCACCAACACTGGAGGTTACAGTTATAGCCACCGTGCCACACTGGGAGAAGGCAAGATAGATCAAAATAACATGGACATTTTGGACTCCACCTTGATCCCAAGACTGTCACCTCATCCATGACCTGAACCAGCAGGTTACATTTCATCTGACCAAACCAAAGGAGATGCTGCTTTGATGCTCACTGCCCTACTAGCACTGGCTAGCTGCTACTTCAATCTAGAAAGCACCAACAATGTTTATACAATAACACATCTGCCTACTAAAGTTAGGGTGTAATTACACCGAATTTATCACCATGCAAATCTTTGCCTTTGGATAGCAAAGTGGCACAGCTTTATACAGTCCTTGACCTCTCACATTCTGCACAGTATTTCCACCGAAGAAGCTTACACACTCCTCAGAAGAGCTATTTGCAAAGCTGTTGTCAAAGGAACGGGCAGGGTTTGCTACCAGAGCTACATTTGCAGCTCACGTGAAGAACCTGAACCACATGCTGCAGTTCCAATTAGGGAAGTCAAACCAGGACAATAAGAAACTCCAGTAAATGCCATAAACGGAGGAAGACAAAATGCTTGAAGTGGTAAACAAGAAGTGGTCACAGTTCAAATACTACGAACTGGAGACTTGTCAATGTTCCTGTCTTTCACCACAGACAAATCAGGGTGATGAAAACAAAACACAGAGAACTAGTAGGTTTCATAGCATCTCTTTGAAAAACATGGCAGATATTTTTTTTTTTCTCTGTTAGACCATCCAGAAGAACAAAAACCCCCAAACCTACTCCACAGCAAAAGCAAATAACCTTCTGAAATGCAAGAAGACCACCAACTCGCAAGTTACTCTCAGTCTTTTTGCTAAGCTGCCTGTGAAAACTTATGTCAGAGTTCCTTTTTTTATTTGCTATGTGAGAGAATCTTCTCTGTAGTGAAAAAGTAAACACTGTGGGTGTTAATTGGAAGCATTTGTGAAAACTAATTAAAATTACTGTGCTGCAACCGTGCTTCAGAAAAGGTTTTTTGTATCAAATCCTAATAAAGATTTGTTTTTCTTGTACATGCTTTGTTTAATCCCTTCAGGTAGATAAACAAAGAACCTATCAGTCATATCTTAACAAAGAGAGGGAGTGGCAATTCTCTTCTAATCAGAGGATTTTCTTTACAGTTGAATCTAAAGCCATTAATTAGGGACCTTGGTACAAGTTATCCCCAGCTACATACAACTCTTACACAAAGGGATGTCAAGATAAGCATTGGGAAAGCATATACCTGGGGAAGACAGTCATGCAACACAACTTCTGGAAAGGTATCGGTGCATGTCAGAAACCACACAAGCAGGTTGGCTACAGCTTGGAAACAAGCTGTTGCTACCTTATGGTCAGCCACCTCAAACATAGCTGGCAGGTTCTGAAATACTCCACTCATGTAAACTTTTGCTCTTCATCTCAAAACAAAACTGCTTTGTGTATCCTTCCAATACTAACCAATGCCACCACTGCTTCCATGTGACCATTCCCTAATGAACTAGTCCTCCCTGTCCTTTTGCTCTCATCAAGACTATCCTTCCCTAATGATGTGAAATGGACCTGGTATTTGATATATACTAGCATCACAAATACCTCTGAAATTGGCTGGCATCAAACATACATAAAATTTACCCTATGTCTCTCTTTCCTCATCTGTTATCTACACGTAACATCTATACTTATCAAACAATACCTTATTTTCTCCACCCTTCTGCTACTTTGGTTTTGGAACTCATTGATCCCTTTGGTTTGATTGACACTGTACTGAACAAAATCAGCAGCAGTACCAAGGCATACCTCTTAAAGGTTCTTCACTATTCTCTTCACTAAAATCCAGTCATTTCTTTCTCTTCATAAACACTTCGTATTTCACTACTACATGACCAATCACCATTAAAACCTCTCTCTTTGAAAGCCTAAAATATCCACTAGCGGAGTATTATCAAGTGTACACGATTGGGATTTACCATTCAGCAAGTAAAGACTCTGTCCTATAAGGACAGGGCACCATGGCATCCAAGGACACAGCTGTACTGTGCAGTTCACAGCACACACAGCCACCGGAGCTAGCGCTAAGGAATTGCTACGTCTGCATACGGAGCGTTGTGCAGATGTACTGCCTCCAGGTCTGGGAGCAGCTTGACTGATTTACTTGCAAGACTGAGCCTGCAGTACAGGATTGGGAGGAGAGTCTGTAGATGTTTAAGATGGCAATGACAAAGAAATGGTCTTTCCAGTAGAAGAGAACAGTAACATTTGTAATAGCAGCAGTTCACAGGGAAGTCCACCCTACAGGTTTTGACTGCATTTCCCTTGGAAGATTGTACTCCAGCCAGACATGTGTTCGAGCTCTGGCAGAGTGCTCTGTAATGCCGGAGGAAATGACCTGTCAGCTACGGTCTTCCGACTGGAATGCCGAACAAATATTTAGCCATCTGGGACCCAGGCCATGAAGCACGACTTACGGATAAAGGCTGAGACCTTAGATCCACTTCAAATTGTTAAAAGAAGCTCATGCAGAGCATGGGACGGGCTGCTATGTACAGTATAACGTAACTGTGGCTGAAGAAACATACTGCAGTGCTCTGAATTAGCGGTAGTTCCCTTAGATGCCGCCCCTATCTCTCACACTACCGCTGTCCAGGCAAGGAGTGACAGCATTTGTGCCTGTGGCTAGGCACACTCTTTGGGCCGACTTTACTTACCCAGACCCTGAAGCGTAGTACAAAACCACCTGAGCTGGTTCATGCACAGCTATCTCAGGTCCATTTCTTTGACAAGTGCAGTATCGTTTTAATTTTTCACGCCAATATGCCATTCTTAAAACACTACTAACCATTCTCTTTGAATCTGTATTTTTAATAACAACGACATTTTAGTCATGAGATGTAGCTCTGAAGCTCTATCTTTTTAACTGTTGAAGGGAAGGCACTTTTACAACTCCTTAGCATCTAGCCATCAGAAATACTTCTGTGAATTCAGATGACAAGAGCAGCTTTGGTAAGAACTATCCAGTGTCTGAATTAAGCAAATACAGCCAGTGAGGCTCAGCTGGGCTCATAGATCAAAAGAGATTATGTCCACATGCAAAAACGCAGCCAAATTTTTTTATCTTTTAACTTTGTATTTCTGGCTTAAATTTCCAGTCACTTTAAATCTTTTTTACTAGTGTTACAAAGATATTACTGATGTTGGAGATTTTGGAAACCTAACTGGACATGGTCTTGGGCAACTTGCTCTAGCTGACCCAGCTCTGAACAGAAGGGTGAGACTAGATGATCTTCAGAGGTCACTTCCTACCTCAGCCATCCTGTGACTCTGTGATAAGAGTTCACAGCTGCCTTGGGGAGAATGCATTAATTTCTTTTGATGCACACCTATCTTCTGATAAAATAAACAAGCAGCCATAGAACAAATAACAACATTGGATAGATGGTCTGAGAGCAATACAGGAATTGGGATGTATATGATTTAGCCCTTGAACACTTCCGTGAGCTTGCAACATCCAGTCATAAAGTCACCAAACCTGATTTTAATAATAATCTATTTTCAAATTTCAGACACAAAGTGAAACCTTGCCAAGAAACTAAGTGCATGTTTCTGAAGCTGTAGGGTCAACGTTTTAGAAACAGGTATCTGAAGCTTGACTCCTAAGCCCATGGTCAGGTGATTGAAGAGAAGTTTTCTGATTTTCATAGATCTGCACAGAGACTAAACACTATAGCTTTCAGCTGAACGAACGGGTTCACCAGTAGTGAGATAATGGGAGTGAGTCTGTTTCACTAATGTTTATGAAACTCTGCATATCAGTAGCTAGTTAAAATTATAAACCCCTTCCACTTTAAAACTATATACATCAGCTAATAAATACCAGATGAATTTGTTCTGTCACGAGTCTTCCAACAGCAACAGTTTGCTAAAGAAATTGAGCCTTGCAATTACTTGTTTGCAGATGATCTTACCGCACCATAGGCTGTTACACAAAGAACAAGCTGTGAACCTTTTAACACATATTCTCCAAATAGAATTCAAATGGATTGCAGAGCCTGACTGTTTTTCTTTCATATACAGCAATCTCTGTTCAAAAGCACGTCTCAGAAAATTTGGTAGTGTGGACACAGTCAATGTTTACCAATGACTTTGAATATTACAACATGAGAGATACTAAAGATATCTCTGGTTCTGCCTATTGGCACAGGACTGTTAAAGGCTTTCAGAGGACCTAATTTTTCCATATTTGCCTAAGCCTCACAAAATTTGAGGTCAGAAATTATTTATAGTAGAATAAAAATAAATCTACCAAGTACAGAGAGGACTTTCTACTACTGGTTGCAACTTTTCCACCTTCCCTTCAACAGGAAGAACAGCTCCCAAAATATTTTTATGACAGTCAGAATCTATAACAGGTTTCTTAGAATGTGCCCTGAAAATCCACATGCTGACTAATCACTGAGTGTTTATAAACTGCACCTTAGAGCTCTTCCATTTAAAGACCAAAAATAGTTTGACAAATAGATCATCAAAGACTGAAGCACTGAATGGACTTTTGAGAGATTGTCTGGTCCTTCTTCTTGCCCCAACACAGAGGGAACCATGTTTCAGTTAATCCTGACAGAAGCTTGCCTCATCTCTTTTACATTTACTAGGCAAATATTGTCCCATGCTTTTTATAGATGGATGAAATGAAGCATACAGAAAAGACAAATATCTTAACAGTACAGACTAGTTTGTTGTCTGGCACAGTTAAAAATCACAATACCCCAAGCCTATGCTGACTAAACCTAGATATTTGTGTTTGAAACCATAAAAATAACTTGCTCTAGACTAACTAGTTACAAGAACCATAAGCCATAAAACAAAAAAACTGCAATAAAAGATCTAAAACTCTTTCCGCAACTCTCTGCCGACAAGAATATTTTTCCCTCATAAATCTGAAGACTGAGAAGAACTCTTGAGTAACAAGTCCTTTTGAACATTCATAAAAATTAACATATTTCAGACAGAAAATTCATTGTAGCAACTTTGCTTTTAGAGTTGGTATTTCAGGATCACCCTTCGATGGGGGAAATGGAATGACAGATAGCAATATCTCTCATTGCCAAGCTGGAATATCTTTTTTGGAACAGAAGTTCACTGGAAAATGCAGTATCCTCCCACGAGCAATACTGAATAGTCACACCAGCAGCCTGTGGGGGATGATAGCTTTAACAATTTGGCAAGACGGATAGCTGGCTCTAAACACTACACAGTCATCAGTAACATTTAAGAAACAGCTTTTATACGGAACATGGAAAAACTGTCCAAATTCGCTCACTGCCAGATCACTTGAACACAACCAAAAAAAAGCAAAGAACTAGTTTGACAAAAAACACTTCAAATACCAAACTGCAGGAGAAACACAGAGAAAGTGTTAAGATATAAAGCTGTCGATTTCAACAAAAGGAGAAAACAAAGAATCATTTAAGACTTAAAAGTTAAACCAGAAAAAAACCCACATACATCAAATCACACCATGGACATAACTGATTCAGGGAAAGGTATTTTACAGCCCATAAAAAAAATAAAAATCTACTAAAATCAGGTGACTGAGAAGGAAACTCATCTACAATTTCAGACAAAATGTCTCTAGCTGTTTTGTGATTTGTATTGATTTCCCTTTCAGATAAAAAATAATTTGGTTATTTCAATTATTCTCAATTATGTTAAAAGGAATAGGGTGGCAAGAATCTGTAGCTTGTCTAATAAATATTGCAGGCAGTTGTCACAGAACCTGCAGTTGTCACAGTACTTACAGTCCCTTGGATTTAATTTTTTTTTCCCATGTGTATACCAAATCAGAGGTAAACCAGCACTGTGTTTATGAAAGCCAAGACACTGATGCTCCTATTTATGACTTACGGTACCGTATGGTGTAAATATTTTCATTGATGTAATGGCATTAAGGAAGACAGGATCCATTATGAGTCTAACTGCTTAGCAGCACCTTAACCAAAGAGTACCTCACTGTTCTCACGTGATATCTCACAAAATAATATAAATCGCACAACTAAATCAGGTTTACAATCTATTATAAATACACACTATTGGCTGTGAGCAATTAGGCTTTATGATTAGGGTGACACAGTGTTCAGTCCCTGACAAGCTATCCAGGACAGTTAAAAGGGTTAGATACGTTTCAAAAGGGCACTAAATTTTAAGTGAGATTGTCTTGAGGAGACTTGTTCCCATTTTTGCATCTGTGCCAGGAACAGCACAATAGCAAATGAGTTTACTGACAGAAATGCCAAATAAACACATTGAGGAGCCTGGAAACTGACTCCAGGGACAGACCTGAGCAAGCAGTATAATTTCTCAAGCCTTCTTCAGTGGAACTGTGACTTGGCACATGTTAGAGAGACATTTATTTCCTAGGGAGAAAAGAAGGAATATCCTGCAGGGCCACAACAGCTATCTGTCATCGTTCCTCCCTGCCCTGGGAAGGCTCACCTATTCCAAGCAGTGTGCGCAGTGTAGATCCATCCCCTAACAATTGCGGTCCTCCTGCTCTGCAGGCACGTCCTGCATGCTCCTGTACACTTACTTCACTCACTAGGCAGTTGACCCACAGAAACAATGTAAATTTTTGCCTCCTGCGGGAGATGAACAGTTGGAATCAGAATTGTATCAAAGTACACGTTGCAGAATATTTACAGAGAAATCGGACTAAATTTTTCCAAAAGAATACCAGACAGCATAGATGGTGCCTCATACTACCAAAGAAACACAGAACTATTAGACAGCTACACAGGTACTCTCAGATTAATGTACAGTACCTATAGTGGAGTTCTTCAAAATGAAGTGCCAGGCCAAGAATCTCTTCAATACTCCCTTCAAAACTGGCTATTTATTCTATGCAATTTGTGTATTTCTCAGCTGTCACTAGTCAAGCCCCTTTCGGGATGCTACTGAGCCCTTGGGCTGAAGCTTATGTCAGCAAGGGTTCTGCTGTTAATAGGATAATAAAGTTAGAGTTTACCCCTCAATTTCAACAATATCTTTGAGCAAATTATCCAAAACTCACAAAGAATTCCCTTCCATTTCTAAAAGAATCCCTTAAAAAATAGGAACATATTTATTTTATACTTAGTGATGGTTTTATGGGCCTTTTTTAGTCAGGAAACTACTGAATGGATAACCGATTACACAGGTAACTACATGATACTGAAAGTGGTATCAAACTTTAAAAATATAATACAAAAGCAGAGAAAACACTTTCCCCCTATCACATCCAGTTATATAAATCACAGGAATTTCTACTGTAAAGGGTACATATGGCAGAGGCAGAAATGTAGTTTTCACACTCACAGGAACCTATAAAAATTGCCAGAATCAGAAATCCACTTAGTTCAACTGGAGATGGGTAGGTAGGAGAGGTTAAGCCAGCAGAAAACTTGGCTCTTATAACCAAAGTAACCTGCTGCAATAAAAAGTTTGTGCGTGGACTGAAACTTATTTGAAATAAAATCCATCTCCAGCATACAGATTTGCTAATTCAGCCTATATCTGGTATAAGTTAAGTGATCATTGTTCTGGATGAAATGAATCACCCCCATTACTACTCTAATAAAAAGAGGAAAGTCAGCCAGAGCAGCAGGTCCACCCAGAGAGCTTTGCATTTTTCATGAAAATACCCTATATGAACTCAAAACCACGGATCTATACAACGCTGTGCAGCACCATAAAAATTAATGCAATTTGTGGAATATGTTTTGTCATATATCAGGGCTAAGCCTCAGTACATAAGATCCTGTGTGAGAGAAATAAATCACATGCTGCTGTTTTTCATGTTACTTTGATAACTTTGATATCCAGTCCCAGGAAGTCAAATGAACCATTGAGCATACATCTTCTTCTACAGTTCTACTACATAATTCTAAATAATTCCTCTACTTTCTTTCTTCCTGACCTAAAGTTGATTGAGCTATTGTGCAGTAATCCACAGTTGATTAAACTCAGTTTGATATATTCTGATGCAACAGGCATATTTTTCTAGGGCACTTTCCATTATAAGGAAAGCTGATTAGACTGTTTTTTCCATTTTACTGTAACTAAGTCATCTCTCAGTGTTCCTAGTTTAGGGCCATAAAATGAAAGTTAGTTTAACAGACCGTTTTATTAACTCTCCTCCCCTGAGGTTTTTCTTTTTAGATATTTTAAAAGACCCTGACTTCCTAATTTTTATGCCTTATTAAGAGTGCTAAAAAGAACAAATATTGGACATGGCTAACCTATGCTGAGCATGCAGTCAGAAGTACTTATCTCTGAAAGTGACTGAGGCTTAGTTTTGCATTCATCTGCCTTACAGTCTCCGCAGGCCAGTCCCTCAGACAGGAGCTCCAAGGAGCTGCAACTTCTGATAAGAACTGACAGGACCTCAGAGGTTCCAGTTACATCTATTTGGGAAGACAACTCTTTTGTTTAATGATGAACCATTTCTAATTTGAGGAGGTGGGAAATGTAAGCTTCTATACTGACCTAACATCACTGAAGGACTGGATTTCCTTCATGTTGTGGCAATACTCTCTGGACTAGTTGTATGACTTTATGGATAATATTTTTCTATGTCACAAGAACGAACCTACATCACACTGTAAATTGCAACCTATTCATGAAAAAGGAAGTCCTAGGAGGCAGTCAACACCTTTTAAGATCAGCTAACAACAAAACCTAAAAGCTTTAGATATGTGGTAAAGGTGTAGTGCTGACATAAGCAAAGGGTAAAAAAGCTCTTCCTATTGGGAAAAAAAGGTAAAACAAACCCCAAAACTCTTAAAATAAAGGAATATCCTCTTTCTTTCCCTCTCATTTCTAAGAATAATTTTCAACTGAGAGCTCCCGTATCTAATCTTGTTCTTTAGATTTGCTATCATGCCTGGTTTAATCTCAGCATCGTTTTAAGAAAGGCAGCACACCACAACTTAAAAAGAGCTGTTTGTGGTGGAAGCTTGAACACTACAATTACTGTACCATTCTCACCTCAGGGACTATGAATGTACATCTGCAAAACCAACAGAAAATCCAGTTCTACAGTGTGCAGTAAAATGGTAATTTTGGCTGCCTTAAACTGGATTTACTCATCCCTCTTCTGCTGAAGTGCTCAGCTCTGCACGATGCCTGAAGGTCTGTAGAGTATTCCAGGCTGTTGTAGGACCATCTGAGAGAGAAACACAGAGTACTTCACATGCTCAATATATTTTCAAGGATATGAACCACCAATATTTCCCGCCACCAAACTCTTTTCAGAGGTCCTACTGGGGCATAAAATAATAGAGCCACTCATTCAGTTTTCAAATGTGAAGTCAAAAGAAGAGTGGATCAGTGAAAGTTTAGTCACAGTTGCATAAAATACTGCTACATTTCAGGGTTGAGTGAGTATCAGGCAACCTGTAAAGTACTGCTGTATCAGTGTATAACAACTGACCTTTTCAGGCTTGTAGGATAAAGCTAAAGTACAAATTTTCTTATTTCATCTGACACATTTCTCTTCCTGTGATCAATATGGTCATTCTCCTGGAATGCCATCTATATCCACATGTGATGATGCTCTTTTTAGCAAGCCATTGAGGTTTCTTGTAACTTCATTATAGACCTGCTCAAGATGGTCCAGAGGAGAGCCACAAAGGTCATCAGGGGGCTGGAGCACCTCCCCTATGAGAACAGGCTGAGAGAGTTGAGGTTGTTTAGCCTGGAGAAAAGAAGGCTCCAGGGAGATGTTATAGTGGGGGGGGTCTACGGGAAAAACAGGGAGGGACTCTTTAACTGGGATTGTAGTGATAGGACTAGGGGTGACAGTTTTAAACTAAAAGAGGGTAGATTTAGATTAGATATTAGGAAAAATTCTTTACTTTGAGTGTGATGAGGCACTGGAACAGGTTGCCCAGGGAAGTTGCGGATGCCCCATCCCTGGGCGTGTTCAAGGCCAGGTTGGACGGGGCTCTGAGCAACCTGGTCTAGTGGAAGGTGTCCCTGCCCATGGCAGGGGGGTTGGAACTAGATGATCCTTAAGGTCCCTTCCAACCCAAACCATTCTGTGATTCTATGATTCTGCCTTCTTCCGTGTCTCTCTCAATCTCTCCAGTTTGCTAGAGATGCTGGTAAACAACGGCTATGAATTCCTAACCTCTCTGCTCAATTTCTGATGAAAAAGGTTCCCTCAAATCTCTTTTCTAACATTGGACTAATGCTCTAAGTCAAGCTGCCATAAGATTTATTCCTAGTTGAATGGGAACCTTCAGTGTCCAGTAGTACTCCAGCTTCCTACATCCTGGAGACAGTGTTCCCAGAGATCACAATTTGATAGTCTCGGCAAGAATCCATTTTGGACACAAGGCGTTCCAGAGGTTGTCATGGGACATCCTCATTCAGTTCTTGCCCTTCTATACAACATTGTGCAGCACAAATAGCATTAATTAAAACTAATGCTATTTGTGGAATATGTCTTGTCTTACATCAGGGTTTGTCTCAGTACATAAGATCCTGTGTGTGAGATATAAACCGTACACACAGTCATGCAACTTTCGTCATGGTATTCCTTAAGCTTAATCTGTTTGTATGTGTGGGAAATGGGTAAAGAAACATTCCTTTGGAAACAGAGATATCTGATGAGAGAACACAAAACCAGAGCCAGTGCTACACAGTTTCACTTGCATGTTCAAAACTGATTGTCAAAGGCACAACAAAGTTTCAAGCACACAGATATCACTAAAAAGTAATCCTAGGTATTTCATATAAGCAGCAAATTACAGGGAAATGTTTTAAACTTGTTGCTCATGCAGTAATAATACAAGGCAGGGAGACATAGTCACTTATTTGACATGGGGATGTAAGCATTTTTCAGGTACTGACATTGCACTTGTTCATGGTAATAAAAAATAGAAATCATTGTTTATTTGCTGGCACAGGAGTTGTAAACTTGTCTTACATTTTAGAAGACCTTGTTGTTCTCCTTCCAGTTTGTGCACATGAGCAAGGATTGAGATTAGGGGCAATAGGTCAGGAGAAACAATCATTCCATAGCATGTAAAACTGATAGACCATGTATTTAGCCACAGAAATATCTTTAAGCTTCCTAAAACTTCACCATAATTTGATTAGGTGTATGGTATCTTTTTCAGCTTCATAAAACATTAATGCTGTTTGCATCTCTCTCTTTTTTTTTTTTACTTTATTCTTCCAATTATTTCTACTTTATGGAAATCTGCTGGTATTTGTACTGCTTGAAAAGATTGCCTCAAATAGAAGATGGCAGCTTTTGAAACATTAAACAATGATTAGACAGGCATTGGGCCAAAGAATTGTGTCAGTTAGGAGCAAAGGAACAATGCAGCAGCAGACAGTAAGCTAACTTGAAAGAACTGAGAGCACTTAGCAATTCCAACAAGATTTTCTTTGCTGCCAAACCAAAACAACAACGATTCATGCTGCCATATTATTTAGCATTCATCATGATTCTAAATCATTTATTGGAGAGTTTATACTGCAGTGCAGACAAACCCTGTTACATTTAATGAAAGGCAAATCGTCCTTTGAGTTGGCATCAAAAATGCTTTGGAGCATCTACCATTTCTCTCAGATTACACTTGAAGGGAAACTAATATTTAAAAAAAAAAACCAAAACAAAACATCAGTTTATTCACCTATTCCATTGCAAAATACCATAGAGATGCAGCAGGAGGCTAATGGGGAATACAGCTCCATGCAGGTCCCCCAGTCAGAAGTCTTTGCCTATCAGACTGCCAGGAGAGCAAGATTTGCCTTATCCTGTAGGAAGTAGGTTGCAGAACTTACTCAGAAAACTAACAGACTTCCAGACATATGTGAAGATCATAAAGAACATGGAGGGTGAGTTTTTAGTATATAAACTGTATCACTTTCCATTTGGCTCGCACCTATATTTCTCTCTACCCAGACTCTCAAAACAGACTTCCAGTAAGTGCTGTTAACAAGGACTCTGGTTATGGAGGCCCAAAAAAACCCAAAACATCTTTTCCAAATAAACTGGGTGGGGAAAAACAAGCAGAAATTTTCACTCTCATACAGCCTAAGCTCTAAGTCTTCATTTTTCCCATGTTAATTCCACCATCGCAAATGGAAGTTTTAGCTTTTATGTCTAGTTTCATCACAGTTTCCGTAAAGTTTTAAACAGAGCTTTCCCAAACTTCCCAGGCTGCTACTTGAAGTATACTACTTAAAATATGTTACTTCTCCAGTGCAAAAGGAAAGAACACCATTTGAGCAATGGCCCCACAAATAACTAACAGCAAATAATTTAAAATTTGATCATCCAATATACTTGGAGAACACTTTCAAAAATGAAATGCCAAGCGTATCTACAGAAAAAGTATGCCAAAAGAAAAGTCAACATGACTTGATTTTTTTATTCACAACAAGAATTCAAATATCCTTTGATAAAAGGTTCTATACTTGAACTTTAGACTTACAGTAGGCTCCACAATGTCTTTAAAACATCTAGCAATGCCTATACATGTGCCTTTGTGTATGCCTATTAGGTTAACACAGAAGAGTCTGTAATTTATTCATATATTTGTGCTAACTGATTTTTATAATTTGGTGATACACTCAAACATCCTTAAATAACTCCTTAGGCAAATGTCTTGTTATGTATTGGACGCTTCATCACATTAAGAATTTTCAGGTTCTATCACAAAGAATTTGAAGTGTTTGAAATTCTCAGCTATGGCAGGAAGTTTTACCATCAGTTTAAGTTAAGAAATCAGCATTAATTTTGTGAAAGTTACCTTTTTACTAATTTTTCTTTTTAAGAAAAGTATGCTTGGGTTAGGCAGAAAAGGTAAATTTTAATGACGTTCATTTAAAAGTCAGTTTGTATTTCTCATTTTGTATAGGACTCTATCTTTAAACTCCTTTGCTTAACACTACAGAGTGTTTTCCCCACCCCCTGTCAAACTCTTGCAAATATAAGTACCATTCTCTTGATAAGGAAAGAGAACAAAATCCTTTAAAAAGTCATTCAGGCTCTTAACAGCTTACATTACTAGAATATCTCAAATGCAAGTTCTACTGGATGCAAGGAGATCTCTGGATACTTCATGAGGAAAGATGTCAAAAGGAAACAATCCGATCAAACCAGAGTTACCTCACTGCCATCAACAGATATCAGCACTTCTCTCACAAGTTCTATATGACTGTTTGTCACTGCATTGGATCTACACATGTAGCTGCTACTTAAATTTAGTGACATGTTTGAGAATGTTACCAATGGAAACCATTCAAGCATTCCTGAAGGCAAAATAATTCCACAGACATGAGAAAGGGAAGAAATGGGAATTTATTTTTTTTTTTTAATCAAGCAATTTCTCAGAGATCTCTAGTAATTAATTTTAAAGCTAAAATCACAATAATGGTACTGAGAAGTGGACCAAGGCAGCATTTATACGCTGGCATTCTTAGTCAGGATGCCACCAGCCAATAGCACTTCCAATGCACATGGGGTGAATTCCTCATTGCTACTAGCACTTAAAACTAGCCTGTTCTTACTGAATTTGACTGCAGCCTTCAACACTGTGGGCCACATATTGTTTCTGAAGCACACCTGACACAGGTGATGCTATTTCCTGTAAGTTGGCCCAAGTCATTCTTCCAAAAGATTCCAAAGTGCCAATGTGCAGCTATTTACCATCACCTAGAAACTTCAGCTGTATTGTCTGTATTGGGCTTTGATATGATCAGTAAGTAACCTGCGAGCACGTATGTCTGTGCTCACACTAAGGATTGTGTCATTAGAGGATGGCAGAACAGACACAGGGATGAAGAACAAGGAAATACTAACTGTGCATTGCGCTGCTTGACATACATAGGGTACACAGCATACACGAAAGTGATACATACTATGAATTGGTACATTGGGATTCAAGCTAAAACAAAACCACAATCAAAAAATGCCAGTATAGCTTTCAGTTTCATTTGCTATTTGAAAAAAAAGAGAATATATATAAAAGCTCTAAAACTACTGCTGAAATCATCCCTGCATTTTGTTTCCTATCTCCAGTTTTTCAGCATTTCCTATATTGTAGTTCAGATACTCCACTTTACTACCTGCCATTAGGATTAAATCTGGCATGTAGATACCACTGAGATGACACTTAAATTAGTTCCTCTCATGCTGAAATAAGACACATTGTTATTTCAATCTTAAAGCTTAGTTTAATGGCAATGGGCTTGTCTGATTAGAAAAAAAAGAATTATCTGGTGATAAGGTTTGGAGTTGCATAAAATAACTTTTTCCCTATTCTGCTGCCTACGTTAAACTGCAAGTACAGAAAATGCTGGTTTTAGAAGCAGCTGCTCTGTCCTCTTGGACAGAGCTGTACTGAATCTGACATAAAAGAAGGTATTTATTAGACTGCAACAGTGCAAGCATATTAGGACTGAAAGCGTTAAATTACCTTGTGGATGGAATAAAAGATAAGATGACCATATATTAACTTTCAGCAACTGCTGGCTAGGGAAGATTCAGTTCACAGTATTATATGAACGTTTGAATCAAAAACTCTCATGTCAGGAGACTGCAATAAAAACTCTGCTGCTCACTGATGACCCCTAATGTGGACAGAAGTTAGGCTATCAGCTTTCACACACATTGAAATTTTTCTTCTCCAACCACAGAAAGAGACTGAACTATATTATATTGCAGATGATTAAAGTAACTGTTCTTTTGAAAGACCACATTGTCGCTGCAAACACCTGCTGAACACACACTTCCACAGAGGCTAAAGGTCCAACAGATGTGTGAGTTCTCCAGGATGCACCAGAAGAGCCACACTTAGCTGCAGTGGTCCTGCAGCCCCACCTCACTCTCACAGCGCTGCAGTTTTCCCAACCTTCCAGAAAACGAAGGCTAAGGACCTTCCCCGTAGGTTATACAGAAAGGAGAATGTGGCAGTTCCCATTACAAAACAAAGCAAACTGCATGCTGGTTATCAAACAGCTTTCATACAACTATAATTACAATGCTAAAAAAAAATCAGAGCCTTGCCTCCAGCAAGGGATGCTATCCACACCCCCATGCGTGACTGAATGCAAGGCAATGTTTCAGTCTGACGCAGTATGGAGTTCAGACATGGGAGAGTTAGGAACACTGATCTAAAAGAATACAACATAATTATTTTTAAATGAAAGCAAAAGAAAATGGAAAAACATGTCTGAAAAGGAGGTGTCAGAGAGAAAAAGGAGGAAAATGGGACAATGATAAAAATACGCCACGAAGGAGCAGAACACTGCTGGGGGGAGGAGGAAGGGAAGTAAGGAGGGGGAGATGGATGGATGGATGGATAGATGGATGGATGGATGGATGTCAGGCAGGAGTTTAATTACTGGTGCTAAAGGCAAGGGGGAGCTGAATGATGTGATGGGAAAAATGGAGGAGTACAGTTCATGAGAAAAAGCAGCAAATACTGGCGTGGAGGAGATAGGGAGAAGAGAAGAGGTGTGGGTACACTAGAATTTGAGAACACGGAAAATGGAGACCCCAGCTGAAGGACATAAGCTTATATAAAGAAGGATGAGGTGTATGGAATGGGTGCGAGGAAGTGAACATCCGAAAAAAGCAGACTGCCATGGTGGAATGAGGAAAAGGAAAGTGGATTGAGGGAATAAAGACTGAGGATTTAGACCACCTCTGGATGAAAAAAGAAGGAAAAAAAACAGGAGGAGAAAAAGGTGTCAACAGTGATAAAAAAGCAAAAGAGGAGCAAGAATAGTTGGCACAGATGGCCTTAATCGGCAGTGTCCCTCTCTTTTCTGCTCTGTTTCTCACTTCCTTTTGATATCCTACTCCACAACCTCTTCCCTTTAAAGCAGGAATCAAATACAATGTCACAAGGACTGACAAGTAAGAGGAGAGAGCAGTCTGCAGCCACTCTAGGACATCATCTTCAGCACCCACTGTCCTTATAAAAATCTCACAGTCCATTTACATTAGTGTTCTTAATTTTTTCCACAAGAGTTTTGAGCTGCATGGCCAGGCATCACTGGGACATGAACCAGTGTTCACATACTCCTCTCTCTCATACCTCAGAATACGAACAACATTCCTCATTCTGCTAACTTCTGCTGACTGCTGAAATAGATAACCAGAAGCAAAACATAGTCCACTGGCCATTTTCTTCAGATGCATCCACAGTAGCTGGCACACAAGCCAAAACACACCACCTCATTGCAGACCTAGCATCACCACAGAACATGTAGCAGTAAACATACACTCAAAGAATTGTCCTCATTTATTCGAGTTTCAGTGCTAAATGTTACTATGCAAGTAAAATGCACAGTTTGTAACAACAGCTAACATTCTTAAATCTACAGTGGAGACAGACTTCCCGGTCTATACATAAATATAGGCTTTTTAGCATCTGATTCTTAAAGAGCATTACACAGCCCTCTTTCATGTCAATCCCTGCCAACACTACTGGAAGCTTGCTTGTATAAAGACTGTGAAATAATAAGGATTTCAGCATCAAGGCCTTTAACTAATGGGAGAAATGAATCTAGGCAGATAAAGCAAAGCCTTCACAATGCATAAACCATGGCCCAAAAGCGAATGCAGGTTTGAATAAAGTTTGGCTTTTTCCTTGTTTTTAAATGTTTTTATTTGTCTTTGAATTTTGCTGGCATTCAGGTAAGAGAAGAACAAGAAGCCAAACAGAAGGACGGCAAGTCCTAAAGTTTCCCCTATAAGATTGTTATTAATAGGTTTTTATATTCATAGTTGTCTGGTCTACAAGTAAACCATCTTCAAATTATGCTGTAATATGAAATCTAGCATGCATTTGAACAATACTTTTGAGGTTTATTCATCACTGCTTTTATAAAGAAAAAAAATAATCAAACAATATTCTATTCCCAAATGTCTCTTAAAAATAACCAAAGAAGAAATACACTTTTCTAATGAAAAGCTCTGAATGCTTTTTGAAAAGTTTCCT
This sequence comes from Astur gentilis, assembly GCF_929443795.1. NCBI lineage: Eukaryota > Metazoa > Chordata > Aves > Accipitriformes > Accipitridae > Astur > Astur gentilis. Next base: position 19,025,985 of record NC_064896.1, read on the forward strand.
TTTATTCACTGTTTTGAGGACAATGTTGCAAATCTCTCAAAGGTGTTACAGTTGCATCTGACCCACTTTCTACCCCTCTGTGCTAATTCTCTTCAACACTGCAAGTCATAAAATTAGCATCCTGTGATTCCAAGCATTATTACTGCAATTCAATAGCTGTATTCATGGAAATGTCAAGACAAAATGAGAATCGTTAAACTGAACATGTTAGAATATTTCATTCATAAGTAATGATTCAAAGAAAAAGGAAGAAACCTTATGAAATCTGAGCCTCTATTGCAACATTTATTATTAACTTTAATATGAAAAAGTGTCAGAGGATTATAATTATTGCTATAATATAAAATTTTGTAAGGCATACTCTGGACACATTAATGCATACTGCCTCCCCATGAAACTGAACACATCATGGCTCACAATGAGCTTTCTAGATAGATTTCAAATCATCTTAAAATATCTTCAAGAGGTGCTTCATAATGCAGCAGGGCTCAATGCCAGCAAAATGACTCAAAAGCCAAGACAGGACTCCAGTGGCACAGCAGGTCACCACCCTGTCCCCAGACGGCATGAGGCAACAAGCCAGAGAGTGAATAAAACACTCTTCCAGTAGTCTCCAGCTCAGGCAATACTTTTTCTGAATACATTCCTGAGGTCTAATTAACTACCAGCAGTCATGGGCATGGTCACTTAAAAGTTTTTTTAAAGCCTCTTCTCTGCAAATCCCTCTCCTCAAATGCATTGAGTCAGCTGGAAAACTCTGCTACTTCTCAGGGCAAAAATGAATAAATTATTTTATTGCCAAGTTATAAACTAATTATCTCTGAAAAGCAAACAGTGCTCCTGAGGAGAATAGGAAGGATTCTGATCTGACAGACAGCACTTAAAACTACAGTAAGACAGCGGAAATGTGTGCAGTTGCTCTATTTCACGCCAATGTGACTGAGACCCGAATGAGACCCAAATGAATAACACTGATATTTGGTTTGGTTTTTTAATAAATCTTTTGTTCTCGTTATACAGTACACAGGTACTCACTGAAATGCACTTTTTTTAACCTTCAACTAAATTAAATTTTAATACTAATGTACCTGACAGCATATATGAAACATTTCAGTGTTATGCTTAGCAGAATTCCACCGGAAAGGATGGTATGGCAAAATACACATATTAAGCCATGCAAATGACTTTATTAAAATAAAGGAACAAAATTTTGGGACCTGTTAAATCTATTTTCTGCTTTTAAATGGCACACACTGGCATTTTCATGGTTCCCTAACTTGAAACATTTATTTAAAAAAAAGGAAAACTTCACAAAGAGATTAATTGAGGTCTCCTGAAACATAATTGGGAACTTGAAAAACTGCACTGAGGTTTAGAGAAAGTCATAGATAATTTGCTTGACATACCTTGAAGTGCATGAAATAAAGTACTATAGCTTATATCGTTCAAGACAAATGAACAGACTTTGGCCGTACACTTGAATATAGGGTTTCTGAAATCAGCCTTCTGGAATTTTAAAAAGCAACTAGTTCTTCCACTGCTCTTTTCTGAAACGCAGATCTACTGAAATTCGAGATGAATCCAAGTGTTCATTACCAGATTCAGAATTTGGCCTGCAGCAAGAATTTATACCAATTTACCAGTATATTTACCAAAAGCAGGAAATTCTGGTGCCCTCCTCTAGTGATAATCATCATATCTGCTTTCATTTTAAATCACTAAGCTATGTGAATCCAACCAAATAGCAGAAGACTCAAAATAAAAAAATGCATTCATTTGCATTCTGCCCGATCTCTGTTCTTTTTCTTTCTAGTCACTTCCCATAGTACAATGTTTCTTGCCTGTGAAATCCAAGGCTGTGGCATCACAGAAAAAAAATCTTACATCAGGTTATAAAAGTTGCCATCCCCAGCAAAAGCCTGAGAGTAAACATACTGCTTACAATTAGGATTCTGACAGGTCCCTGCGAGAAGCAGAGTCTGGAGCCAGATGCAAGCACAAAGCAAGCTTTTGCCCCCTTAGGTAACATTACAGGGAAACCCAGAGTAACCCACTTATCTTACAAGCAGCAACAGTTGCAAGCTAAAGAGCTACTAACAAAAACATAGGATGACACTAAATATAAAGGATTAGTTTCAGCAATGCTAGAAGGGAGAAAAAAATTGAAAATAGAATATTGTAAAAGCAAAAACAAATTGTAAAATAAATATTTCAGGATTTAAACTAATAGTAGAAAAGCCCATAAATCATCTTTACAATTCCTGCCTTTCCTACCAAACATCTATCCTCTCCAAAAGGATGCCTATTACCACGTCGTCAGCATACATTATGGGATAAGGAGGACTGTAGGAATCTAATTTACTACTGTGGGGAAGAGACGTCAGAGACAGGGTTAGAGAAGTCACAGAAAATCCTGGAGAGAGTTGAATTTTTCTAGGAGACTAAGTATCACTCTGCACACTGTGATTTTGTATAGAATGACATGTAACACCAAGCCAAGACAGCCAACCAAAGGTTACCTTCCCCTCAATTTCTGTCCTGTTTAGGGCCAGGAACCTAAGGATTTAAGGCACTGGAGGGTAAGAAAGGCAGGCCGGAATAAAAGGCACAGCCAACCATAAAAATATGATACTGTACAGTGCCAATATTGGTACTAACAAAAAATGCTGCTGAAGAGGTCTTCCTGAAAGATTAAGTGGTTCTTGTGACTTCTTATCTATTTCAGGTAAGAAATAACGAAAAAGAGTAATTTCAACAAGCCCATAGAGCACAGTGCAAAGTGTATTTGTTAGTGAGCTCATCACAGAGATCACAGTGATGACAGGCTCTTAGACCACTGATGTTTCTGACATTGCTCTGCCATGTGCCCACTGGAATAACTGTCTGTAAATTATAGAAAATCAGACTCAAACTCTAGAAAGCACTTTTTTCAGCCAGATTATTTTTCTTTTTCTATGCCTGCCTTGTTGCCAGTCCCTCTGCGTCCAGAGGCCTCAGGCCCTGCAGCACCAATAGCCACTTAGATTCGTTGAGCTCCTAGCATCACATTAACCGTACTTGTTTGAAAGCTGCAGGAGTGAATTTCTACAAACACATTCCGGAGCCCAAGTCCACCAGCCAAAGTTGTATTTTAATTTTAATTTTCTCCTATCAAACTGCCATATATTGCATGACAGAATGGGCAAAAATTAAGGCCACCAAGAGTGCATCAGTAAAACAACATGTCAAATAATTGAACTACACGCTGAAGCAAATCAAAAGTCTACCTCAGTTCACAAGATGTTTCTGAATCACATGTATGCCTGCTCACACGTCGATTTATTTTTTTTACTTTGCTAATACTTTACTGTTTCATGTGATTTTTTTGTTTATTTCATTGCATTGCTACATCATAAATTGTGCCATATACTAAGAACAGCAACTCATAAATCCTGCATGACAATTTATCCACACTGTTCCATAAGCAGGTGTTTCAGAAAAGCTTGGTCAGCCTTAAGTAACTCTAAACATAGTGTTATTCACTGACACTTGAATTAGATTTGACATAAGTCTACATCAAGTTGTTGGGTGTTGTGTGTGCTTTAAAGAGTCAGGATTTTACTTTTTCCTTCATTGATAGTCAGCAGAAGAGGAGATGATGAAGTGCATAGCCTTGGGGTGGGAAACTTATTCACTTGTTTCCCAGTTTCTTTTCTGGACAAATCTGAGATACATTTATGATCAGCAGTGAGTCACAGGATGTAGCTACAGGGATCCCATAACAGCTGTAATGATGGCAAGGATAAGAGAAGCCCTTTGTTCAGCATTTTCCTTCAACAGGATAAATTCAGCTTCTCCTCGTATTTTAGGAGTTCAGAATTCACCCACCATCAGAGCAGAAGTTTTTGTTAAGTTCAGCATCCTGTGCTTATTAAAATTTCATCGCTAAAGTTGCCAGAAATTAAGTCTTGTAAAGAATGCCCAGCATGGCCTCATTGACAAACACCTAGGAAAGTACTGAACAATCAGATATGGGCAGTCCAGTCCTTCAGATCATGGAGAGCAAAATCTGGGTACATACAGTAGAAAAGCAGCAAAGTAAATGCTGTCAATGAGGAGAGGAGAACTGGAAACCTAAAGGAGATGTCCAAGAAACACAGAAAGGTGGTTTATACAAAAGAGAAAGTGAGTACACACATGCAATCATACAACTGAAACAGGAAGAGCATGGAGAGCATATAATCTTGAAAGCACTCTGAAGTACTAAAACTTACATCTCTCATCTATTGTTACACTCAAAATTCTGCTTACCAGACACCTTAAACATACAGGAACAGCATCCTCTCTTTGAACATACTCTTTTTAACATGCCCCACTTGTGCATATTTGAAGACAGCCCAGCAAGACCGAGATGAAGAAGGGAGGAAATACACTGACAATGTTTGAAATGCCAATGGGATGAGGATGAGCCTGAATTCAAGGATTCTCATGTATGATCCAACCTCAGGGCGGGGGAGGAAAGAACAGAAGCAAAACCTCTTACCATTACTACTGTTATCATCAACTAAAATAATCTCTTTGAGCAGGTGAGCAGGAGTCCGGTCAATGGCTGAATGAATGGATCGCAGAATCACAGAGAGAGCTTCATTGACAAATATGAATACAATGCTGACCTCAGGAAGCCTGTCAGGAAATGTAAGGTTTCTGCACCTGAAGAAAAAGGTAAAAAAAAAAAGAAAAACAAAAAAAACACCAAGATGTAAATTGTTGGAAGTCACAATTTCAACACAAATTGTTTCAGAGAAATCTATCCCCAGCCATGACTGATAAGAGAGCTTTTGCAGGCACAGATCAGAAGGTCCCCATACCTGTTTAGCACATATGGGCAAGAAACAAATGAATTACTATCTAAAAAAAGGAATCCCTGAAAACAATCTTCTGAATCTGCCTGTGCAACCAAGGCCTAGAGTGAGCTCACTTTTCCACCCGAGGCCCAAAACACTGCAAACCAGATGCAAACTCTTGTTTAAAGGTAGCTTCCAACAGCAGTTCACAAGGCCTTTCTGGACAGTGCAGACAGGAATAAACAAGAGACTTAGCCCCTTACTTTTAAAAGCATCTGCTTAATAGCCACGTTAATTGTTTTTGCTACAGAATCTGCCATCTATGTCAGTCAAAATCAGAGGTTTCTTTCTCAACTCAATAATAACACAGTAAAGATCCAGGTCCAAAGAACATCCTGCTACAAAATCTAAGACAGACAGTGAAGCCAGAAAAACAGGTACAAGGATGGAAAACTTATTTGTAAGCTCAGTCAAGAGGTTTAATCAAAATGAGGAATACTCTCATAACCTGGTGGATTTTTCTTTGCTTTTTAAAAAAAAAATAAATCTTAGCCACAATCCAATTTGCTTATGCAAACAGTAGTATGGAAGTGCTGCCCACAACTTTGAAGTTCCTTAGTGTTTTATTGGTTTTTTCCTTCCTTCATTTCAAAAAGGATTCAGATTTTGTAATTTTATGAAGAATAGAAAGCCTTTTTACGAATTTATATCTTTTAAACTGCCAGCAAAACTTTTGCTTTTTTAATAAAGCCACAAGTTAATTAAGTAAAAGTAATTAACTTTTCTCTGAAACTTTTAGTATTTTAATGCAATGTTTCTGAACAGCAATTAATTCTACCTTTTTCTCAGATCTGAAACTATTTACTAGGATGAAATTAGGTCACAGGCTGACCCAGGCATCATTTCTAGATAGGTTCTGGAGATGGAAAAGATTGATGTTAATGCTCTTCTCTGCCGCCTGACAACACTGAAGTGGCTATCTTCTCTCAAGATGTCTAGATTCACTACATCCAGGGACTCCTGAAAGCTGTGGAAAGCATTACTAACAGCCAATGTTTAGCATACAGAAAGCATGGATGGATTCAGAGTTCTTAAATCATGCTTGAATATGACTCCTTAAATAAATTTGTTCTTCACTTTGAAGAGAAAGCATAGCATTTTTTTGGATTTTGTATTTTAATCTGTATAGTCAATAAATACAGAGAAGTATCGCAAAAGCATTACTCTTCACACACTGGATGTTGCACAAAAATTAAGTTCAGTCAAGATGATGAATTTATGCGTATGTTTTTAAACCTTCTAAAAAGAGTCAGTGTACAGGACACATGACACCCCAAAACACTGAGATACATACAATATTCAAAAATTCAGCTGGTCAACCAATTTTCTCAATTCAGTCATTAGTTTGAAATTGATAGGAATCACATTAAAGATGTTATTTAATATTTCAGATACTTTTCTCTCTGTGACCATGTGAAAGACTTATATAGACAAGTAAACCAAAACACAATCTTGAAAAGTAATGACAACAGTTTTAGTCTTAAAAGGTGTACAATACATTGTTTTACAACCTGGTTCATCTTTCAGAAACAAATAAGAAACCTGTTCACAAAGATCCACAGCTTTTTGTTCCATGGCATTCAATACAAGAGAGAAACAATTAAAATGGTGTTTGCATTTACCAATTCCCACTTGTAGCTTGATTTTTTGGCAGCATAACAAATCAAAACTTACTTTCCAAATCAGTTTGTATTTCTACTGGTGTGTTACTCCTGTATTTTCACTCGTAAGGGAGCTTTCAGCTTTAAGCATTAGACTGAAATGTTTTCTTTGAAGCTTTCAGGAGGGCTGAAAGCATGTATTCTCATAAAGGCTTACATTTGGACATCTTCTATACCTGGCCTTTAAAAGCAGGTGCAGTCATGATTCTTACTGGTTTTGGGGAGTTTTGCTGGCAATGAAGATTTTCTAAGAAGGAACTATCAACAGATTCACAAAGGAAATCTAAATAATAATCTAAATATTGCATCTTTCAGCAGATTGATAAGTAACCTCTAAAGTACATAGCTGCTCAGAAGCACACACCCAAGACAGGAAAGGAGGAGCTTTCTCCATGAAGCACTATGGGCCCTCTGAATTAATCAGAGGCATAGGTACTTTCCTAGAGATAGGAACCTGAGTGGTTTTTATGCAAAAATAAAACACTACATCAAGAGGCAGAGGGAGGTGACTTTTCTTCCAGAAGACAACTAGTGCAAGGCAGCACTGGTTTTCTCTCTTAGCCAGTAGTTCAGGAGTTAAAACCCTCAACCAGGACAGAAGGAGCATGAGTTCAATCTTCTCTGATCTCCCCAGAGAGGTACCTAACTACTTGCCAGCTCGGTGTATTTTCAGTCCCCCTTTTCAGAGTCATTTGTCATGGTTTAATCCCAGCCAGCAACTCAGCCCCACACAGCCGCTCGCTCACCTCCCTCACAGTGAGAAGGGGCAGAGAATCAGAAGTGTAAAGGTGAGAAAACTTGTGGGCTGAGATAAAGACAGTTTAAGAGGTAAAGCAAAAGCCGTGCACGCAAGCAAAGCAAAACAAGGAATTCATTCACCGCTTCCCATCGGCAGGCCGGTGTTCAGCCATCTCCAGGAAAGCAGGGCTCCATCACACTTAACTGTTACTTGGGAAGATGAACGCCATCGCTCCAAATGTCCCCCCCTTCTCCTTCTCCTTCCTCCAGCTTTACACATGGAGCATGACGTCATATGGTCTGGAATACCCCTTTGGCCAGCTTGGGTCAGCTGCCCTGACTGTGTCCCCTCCCAACTTCTTGTGCCCCTCCAGCCTTCTTGCTGGCTGGGCATGAGAAGCTGAAAAATCCTTGACTTAGTCTAAACACTACTTAGCAACAACTGAAAACATCAGTGTGTTATCAACATTCTTCTCATACTGAACCCAAACTATAACACTATACCAGCTACTAGAAAAAAGATTAACTCTGTCCCAGCCAAAACCAGAACACATTCCACTTTCTGTGGAGCAATTAAATGTATGCTAAGTCGGAGCGATACCAAGTAAGCCTCTCTAGCCTCATGTTTAGGGTAAATTTCCTGGAGGAAGGACCTGTATTGTAGTACCCATTCCAATGGATGTTCATGCATTTTAAAACCCTGGGCTTCACTCTTCACAGCTGTCTTCCAATCATCTAGATTATAACGCCACAGTAACTCTTGTGATCACTTCTTTTCTTTCCTTTGCAAGCTAATGTTTATTGTTTTCATTTAAGAAGTGCTGCTTTGGCTAAAGGAATAAAGGCATTTTCACAGAGCCTGCAAATGAGGTGTCACGGCTGGGAAGCAATAGAGAATCGCAGAATGGTTGAGGTTGGAATGAACCTCTGGAGGTCATCCTGTCCAATCCCCTGCTAAAGCAGCGTCACCTAGAGCTGGCTGCCCAGGACCCTCTCCAGACAGCTTTTGGGTATCTCCAGGGATGGAGATTCCACAACCTCTCTGGGCAACCTGTGCCAGTGCTTGGTCACCGTCACAGTAAAAAACTGTTTCCTGATATCCTGACAGAGCCTCTTGTGTTTCAGTTTGTGTCCATTGCCTCTGGTCCTGTCACTGGGCACCACTGAAAAAAGCCTGGCTCCATCCTCTTTGCAGCCCACCTTCAGATGTTTATACACATTGATGACATCCTCCCTGAGATTCCTCTTCTCTAGGCTAAACAGTCCCAACTCCATATACATACATAAGGTTTCAAATCTTCTTAAGGAGAAAAGATAGTTCTCCACACCTGCCTCCTGTACCCTCGCGTAAGTATTTTAACCTCTGAAATCATTCATTAAAGAAAGGTCACCTTCCGTGGTGAACAATCTCTGCTTAAAAACACTGCCTAGATGACTGAGGAGGTAAAGCAGGCAAAAATTGACTTGGGCTCAGCACTGTCAAATCTGAGGTCAATCTTTGGCAAATGTGAATTTTAGGTGCCACCAGGGTTAAGTGGCATCTGAAAATAGGGTTTTCAATGTGTACATTTCAGGCTCAAAGTGGCTGGGAGGTACCTATACTTATGATCACACTACAATTTTTAAATACTAACCCTCACAGTTTTCCAAAAGATGCTAAGACCATTACAGATTCAGCTCCTTGAAGAACAGACCTGCTCATGGCACACTGTGTGTGTGCATGTGCATGCCATTCTGCATTGACAAAAAAAATTTCATATGCAATCTGGGTATTATATGGATGTCATCTCTTATACGCAAGTTAGATGTACAAATTTGCATGGGCATAATGAGAAATTATTAACAAAATTCTAGTCTCCTGTACACCTTTATAAAGCTAGCCCATTTCTGTTTGATGTAATAATTGACATTTCATCTGAGTTTTGAAAATTGGGCTTCCAACAGACTATGAGCTAGTTAACAGGCTTAAATATACTGAAATAATTTTCAGTATTAGCCTGTAAAGAACCTACAAAGCCTGTTATTTTAGTGATTCACTTGCAGCCAAAATGCATAGAGATATAAAATTGTCCAGCAAAAAAAGCTACAGCCAATCTATCTTTTAGCTGTCTAGGTTAGGCATAGTAATATTTATCCTCAGCCATACAAATGTACAAAGAAGATAAAAATGAAACTCTAGCAAAAATGGTAAGACATGTCACCTATCAGATAAAGAGTAACACAGTGATTTCGGAAAATATTTTAAATGGCAATGAAAATACACTGAAAATAGTTCAAATAAGTTGCTGCCTTAATTTTTTTTTCTCCTCTGTCAATAAAGCTAAGGTTAAGATATATATAAAATATACTTTTGTAAGAAATTAGTGACAAACTATATTCCAAAAATGTTCCAGATGACAAAACCAGCCCCCAAAACACTGCTGTCTTACCACAAATCCGTGTATAAACTGAAATGTTCAAACAAAATTTCTGCTTCTGACATGTCTTCCATCCACTTAAAAGAAATTATTTGTATTGGTTTTCATACCTGCATTCATTTACATATTTACAAATTAGATCACACTGGACAAGATTTTCCATTCTTTGGCACCTTGTGCATACAAGAGCAAAGCGTTTAATGCTGTGAATGCCATTTGACTCCCTTTTTGCTCCACTGTACATTAAAAGATAAATACATACAATATAAGTGAATAGAATTAGGCTCCCATTGTGTCTAATTTCTTGAGTCTTTTCGAATTGATTCATTTTCACTGAGGGTACACTCCTAAATTGAGTTCATGTGTTCCTTCTTCACTTCAGACTCATTTATCGTCTTTACTTCCACCTTGAATTCGCTTCTTTTTCAATGTGTGTAGTTTTTAAAAAATGCATTTTCCTGCCTACACTGTTTTTTGTATCAGATGATGACAATAAAAATTACCTACTTTTTTTTATTTAAACAAATCAGAATGAAACCGCAGGCCTCATATCATGCAGAGAATGCAGAGCAATTGTGCAGTTTCACAAGTATGTCTCTCCTCTTCTTTATGCCAAGTTTTATGAGGAATAAAATTCCAGAATTCTAGGAATGAACAAAATAGCTACAGAGAAAGCGTTCGTGTATATGTGTATAAAACATGCTGAAGATGGAAAAAGGGAGGAAATTGCATGTATCAAAATCTTAGATCCATTAAGCCCTAAAAATTGAACAGTTGCATGGCAACGAGCAACGTTCAAGTTTCAATGACAGCTCTGCCTCTGACTCATCCAGGGGCCTTGGACAAGACCCCTAACCTGTCCCTCTGCAAAGCGAGGCTCTCGCTAACAAAACAAATCCATGAAGTATAGAGCGTATTTCAGTATTATGACTAAGTGATTTTTAAACATAAATTCTAAATATTATTTAGAATTACAATAATGAGTATCAGTCCAATGTAGCTAAAAAATTACCTCTAGCAACCTACTTTGCTAAATTACATTGGGCTAATAACACTAAAGTAACAGTTGCCATGGTTACCAGAAATTTAGAGAAACTCCTGGTGTTCTATTTCAAGCACAACTCTGGTAAATGGAGGACAGCATACATTACGAATCTTCTTTCAAATATTTGTCCACAAGAAAATTATATTTCTCTAGAATATATGCATTATGATAAGAATATTTAGTCAGTCACATTAAAGTTAGTTTAGAATAACTATGCAGTAAGAACAACAGAGCCAGAATGATTTCCTGTATTAATAACTTATCTCTGAGACCTTCTACAAATATGTATAAAAAATTATGAAAAAGAATTATTTTCTGCAATTTTTGAGAACCTTTCACCAAGAGTTACACAGGTATCGCAGCCAACAATGGCAACAGAACACTTTTTTTGTTTTAATCATTAAAGTATGTAATCTATTCTATGTTTTTTTAAAAAAACACAGGATGCAACACAGTGTATTACTAAAACATTTGGGGTTAAAGTATTGTTTTAAGAACATATGTGGGAGGGAGCTTTAGTTTCAACTGAATAAGAATTTCTCAGAAGCACAAGCAGGAACAGAATCGTATTTTCTTCAATATCTGGTAACATTTTGTCATCAGCCAAAATGGCAAATGGAAGTTCAAGATGTATGGGAGAAAAAAAATAATCCCATTCTGGCATAAATGAAATAAATAGCACTAAGACTCTTGCAAAAGAACTGAGTCTTATAAGAATTCCAGCTCAACTATTTCTGTTTATAATTTCATTTTGTGATCATTCTTCGTTTTTCGTTTCGCTATTATAAGTGTTAACTGAACTATGCTAACAAGGCCGGCATTGAACAATACATAAAAAGGGCTTTTTTCCTCATCTCTGAGGATTACAGTCTATTACTACAGAACTACAGCCAGTAAGACAGTACTTCTGCTGCAAATCTAGAAATCTTTGTGGTCATCACCTTCTATTACAATGGAGCAAAGGCAGGCATACAATTGTGTGAGGAATTTGAATATAGAGTTAATTACCATGTAACTATAAGTGAACATGGGTAACATTTTTTTCTCACCTGGCACCAACCCCTAAAAACAAACAAAAAGTTTGTAATAAGGGAAGATTAGATAACAGGCAGGGCACTTGATAAATACGCAGATAAGTCCCAAGATTTTAACACAAGAGTGATTAGTTCTTGGTCTCCTAAGCATCTTACAGCATAGATTTAATTGTAACAGACTGACTCCCCGCTTCTTTTAATAACAGCTATTCATGTCGATAAAATTACACAATAAAGGTCCAATTTTTTTCTTGGTACTTAAAAACAAGATCTTTCTCTGAATAAAGCAGTAATAACAGTAAGCTGGGAGTTGATTATCTCAGTAAAACTCATTTTTGGATGAACATGAGAAGAATTCTGTACAGCTATTTGGCCAAAAATTGTTAGCCTCTCACAGTATTATGCCAGGGATTATTTGGAGTATGTTTTAGTGCAAATGTAAGCCAAGTGAAAAACATTACTAAAAAGAGACTGAGAGAAAATGAGAGAAAGAGTGTGCAGATTACTGCATCACATCTTCTTTCATTTAAAGGAGACAATGGAGAAGATCAAAACCAACAAAGGTACATCATTATTAACTTAGGTTATTGTAGCATCTTGGAGATTGCATGCTGATTTGATATCACTGCTGGTGATATTAAATACATCTAGAGCAGCCATTTGAGGAGATACATTCAGACGGGAACAAACTGAAGCACAAATCGGAATCACAGAGGGTGGCTACCCAGGCAGTACACGCCACTGCTATGAGTCAGTTTGAAGGGAGGCAAAAGTGAGACAAGAAAAAGCAGAATCAAAGGTAGAGAGATGAGTACAAGGGAGTGGGAAATATGACAGAGTTAAACGTTAGGTATTTAACAAGAATGCTGAATAATTTGGTAATTTTAGGACTTCTGTCTAAAACAATACAATAGGTAAAGTACTAGGCTTTTGTGCTCTTTTTAAAGGATTCCTTTGAAACATGAAATAGAACATACAATATTTATGCTATCTTTCATGACTAGAAACAAAAGATCTGGGTCAGAAATTAACATGGAGCCATATCCATCACTAACATAAGCCCAGTAAAACAGAACTATTTCACAGACACATATGGAAGCAAACACTTATGGAATGCAAGTCTGTAAGAGCTTGTTTTTGGAGAGAAGCAGAGCTAACATGCAAATGCCCAGCCTGAACCTCACAGTTTGAGATCACATGTTTTCCTTACATCAGTTTTAATAAAGGAAAAGTCTGATGTCTTGCACACTACATCCAGGACTGCATATACCACCATAACACTGATGGACATTTTGGACAGATGTACACACATAAACAGCTTTTGTCCTAAAACGCATCAATCTCCTCAACCAGCCAATGCTTAATTTTTCTCCCTTGTAGTCATATTCTCATTCAGTGGATTTACCACCTGCTCTGTTTGTGTCAAGTTCATCACAAACCGAATTCTGCTGCTCTTCAAGGCTTCTACCATTGTCCCTTGCTGAATTGAGTCTCAAAGTAACACAATTTGGGACTGGTGAACTGTTTGAAACAAGAAGTACTTACAAAATGGACAAAGCCTTTCTCTGCACAGGAAACAGGGCATCTCCTCTGCACTTGTCTAGATGCCAAACAGCACTGACTCAGCTAGGAACAGGGCAAACCTGCTGCACACCAAATGCCATATCATACTATTTAGCAATCTCCAAAGAAGAAAAAACATCTGAGCTTTAAATGCTTCTTTTCCCCCTCCACCTTTCCTGCCTTTGCTTCTTCATATAAATACTGTTTTTACCAATGCAAAAGAAGTTTGGCTGACTGCAGTTACACTGACTGAAAAAGTTGCTTTATGCCTACTGGTCAGCTCCTTTGTATCATACGGGCTCTGCAGGAGCAAAACTTTGCAAAAATAGTTCCTCTGCTGGGGTCCTGCAGCATACCTCTTCTTCCACTACCCCTTGCTCTCTCATCACATAAGCAAAGAAGAATGTTCTCTCTCTTTCCCACATGTGCTTTGCCACATTGGATCAGGCAACAAAAATTTACAAGCCAACAAAGTAGAATCCTAAGTGCATCCACTCAAAAGGAGATTTGGTACGCAGCTTTAGGATCCCTAAACAACCTCACTTTTAATAATGTATTTCTGTGTGAGCTTGTTCAACATTTCAATCACAACAAGCTTTGTGGGTACTTACTGCCTGTCCTACTTAAAGTAATGAGCACAACAGAATTATAACTAACACAGAAGTATTATCCTGTTCCTGCACACAGTAAGCGCAACATTGCCTTCCTCGATGCTTCCAGGTTCATTAGAGCCAGTAGTTATTTGTTAGTCTGCTATGTAGATATGTTACGGGCTAACAGATCCACATAAGGGTGGTAAACAGCAGAGCACCCCATTTCAGCAGCAGAAAATAAATGGAGGCCTTGGGAAAGACAGTATAAGCAATATTCCACAATAGTCCTTGTACTATCTACTAAGTACTGCAAAACCAGAGCCTCCTTCAGGATGTGACGATTACTTCAGGAGGCTGGGATATCCAGGGGAGTTATTTATTACAGTCTGTATTGTAATAGATTATCTTGGACTGTGCTGGGGACTCTACTGTGCTAGCACAAATATTCACAGTGAAAAGTAACCCAATTCTGAACGTTTTATCACAGGACATGAGGCTCGTGGCTGTACAGAGGGTGAGAAACCCCTCTGCAGTACCTAAAAACACGAGAAGGTCCCACTGCAAGGTGTGACGACTGTCACAGTCTGACCCAGCTGCAATCTGCTGGATGTTTCTGTCTGACTGATGCTCATTTTTTTCCAGAGAAGCCAGAGTCAGGTGCTTAGGCAGAGTACACTGCCCTTACTACTAAATATGGTCTCCCACCTCTGCATCCCACCCACATTGGAGGACTGGGAAAGGTCAAATATTTGCTCTCTCCTCCACAAGTATCATGGCTCAGCAATCTCTATTTGTCCTCTGGTTTTCTCATGGCATTAAATGGTGACAGTATCAACCCTACAAAATCCTCTACGCTGTAATACAGGGTTATTACATATGTGGAATAGCCTTTCGCACAGCAGAACCTTGCAAAGAAACACTGAGCTCCTCTGCAAAGTTATTTTGACATGAATTCTCAGAGCACTGCAGGCAGAAAGAAGGTCAAGGCTGAGTCATACCAGTGTGATATAAAAGGGGAACTAACACTACACATTCTTGGCAGATCACTTAATTCTTCCAGTCTCAACTGGGGCCAACCATATATGAATTACATTAGACTTCAGTTATACATATATTTCTGTTGGCTCTCCAACTTCCTATACTTCATATGATAGGTTATGAATAATACAGATGATAGACCACAGCTGAGCCCAGACATATCTATATGAACTCCATTCTTTTAGTTACCTGCCCACAAGCCTTTGCTGGGATTCTAATGTCACACTGACTCTTGCAGAAACACTGCTAAATACAGGCTAATGAGCTTGGTTAGACCTAGGCTAACTCTGTCCAGAGCTATTGCGGTACCCCTGTCATGCCCGTGCTTTCACACATTTCCAGTCAGAACAGGAATACCACAACTGACTAAGGCCCAGCAAAGTTGATTAACTCGGTCTCCACACCACGTGCTGTGTACTCTCTTCAGACCAAGCTGTCCTTGGCTTTCATGCTACGCTGCTTGAGCCTAGTATCTGCCCATGGATAATTTAAACACATCTGTATAGACTCTGGAAGCGACTAATGCAATTGGCTTTAAGAACAGATGCTAAAAATCGGTTATTACAGTGGAAAATATAATCTTGCAGGGTAGGCTTTTTTCCCACAATAGCCATGCATGTGCTCTCACACAAATGAGAATATGCATATCAGGAGTGGGAATTCTTTCTTCAGCAACAAGACTTTCAGAATACCCTGTAGCTCTGTACTCCACAGGGTGCCATAGATACAGCAAACAGTTTACATACTACCTGACAACACACTTCATTTCCTTCAGTATCAGAATTTACTACATTTCAGTATAAGATTACCTGCTTGCTCCTGAACAATAATAAAGGGGGTAGGGGGAAAATACCTTCCTGAGCTACCATTACTAAGCCATTATTTTGTATGCATGCGTCCATAAGCACATTGTAAAGTCTAACATGTTTCTGGCAGATAGTTAATTAAGGATCAAAAATTTCATAGAAATTAGGATCATGACTCATTTCTAACTGGAGTTTCTTTTAAAATCCCAACCGTAATTTATTTCTTTCAGCTACAGTAACATTCATTTTCTCTGTCTTTTTCATTTTTAAAACCTATAGTTATAAAAAATTTAGATTGAAATCATTCAGGAGAGTAATTTCAAAAGAGATATAAGAACAGAAACATTTCTGTCATTGATGTCTTGTTAGTGACAGAAGATTTATTTTTCCTCTAAATTAGTTTACAATTTAAAAAAAAGATACTGTCCCTACAGACAGTGCTAAACTGATTTAACCAAAATACAAACATAATTGCATGGACTTTGATTTTCTTAAAGTCGTTATTTCAGCAAATCTACAACATAAATATTTCTAAAATGTAATATATAATAATTATAGCATAGATATATTTTAAATTGCTAAAGTGCTGCCTGGAGTGGTGTTAATATTTTTTCATTAATATCAGACAACTTAATATACAGCAAAATGCACTGCTTACTGCTTTAGTTATTGAAACACTTGGTTAAAATAAGTTAGATCACATCTTCAATTCAGAAAGTACCCATCATGTTTACTTTAATAATTTTTTTTTTAATGAGCTGCAAAAAAAGCAGTTTTCCCTCCACCCATTTCCCCATCCCCAGAGCTGCTGTTTGTTCAAAGGATCAGATGTATCACCAAGGCTGAAAAAAAGTTGAGCATTAACTGTCTCTGTGAATGATCCTACCAGACCAGGCCTCAAATGCACTGAAGGGAAGGTCATTCATTCCCTTGGTCCCATCCATCTCACCAAGCCATTGTGCAATAACAGTGGCCATATTAACCCCACCTGACATGTATGCTTCCTAGCAGAGAACAGTCCACTGAAGGAGGCTCCATGGGCTTTCAGCTGGTACACACTGCTTGATTAAATCACATATTTCACCAATAGAGCTCAACAGTTTCACCTGCTTACCCATCTTTATCAGACAGTTCTGGGCTTTCAAAAAGAGCAGTTCTTATTTTCTTCCTACCTTAGTCAGATACTGTAATAAATGTAACATTAAAAGGTTATTCTTTTAGCAATAAAACACTTGCATCTAATGTAAATTGTAGGTGAGATTAAGGTTGCAGAGGATCTCAGGGAACTTTTAATGGATACTTAGTGGGATTTTAAGAGGACTTAATTTGAGCACTCTGGTACTTCAGGAGACATTTGAAACATCTAACCTTTATACGTTTGACAGAAATTACTCATTCTGGCCACTGTATGTAACCTACCTTCTATGTGATCAAACATAATGCTTCCAGGTGAAAAAGAGCTAACAGACTCTATAATTCAGGATCTACAAAGCTAGGTTGAACTACAGCACTCACCCATTAGGCCTAAGGTCAGGCAAGGGCCTGTCCAGCGGCAAGCGATCGCTCAGGTAAGCATTGTAGCCATAATACTGGAATTGTTTAAGTGCAATACGTCTATTTTCAGGACTGAGATCCTGGCCCCAGTGAGCAAAGAGAGATGAATCAGTGAACGGTTCAGCAGGATTTTCTTCCAGTTTTGGTGGAGCTTCTACAAAAGACAAAGACAAAAAGAAGCAATTTTAGACTCTCATTCCAACAGGCTCTAGGGTACATTACTTTAAAAAGCATTACTTTAGGGAGAACACCACACAGAACAGCACGTGCTGCTGGCTTACAGTGGCCTGTAAGTCTTCATGTAACATGCCCTCACATACCTCTTGTGGCAGTGTAACCATTAGCACCTAAGGCTCAAAATTTAATATTCAAAATACAATTAGTTAAAAACAATTCTTTTTCATCACAATCAGACTAAAGGCCGGGACCAATAAATCTAAATGAATTAAATTTCAAAAGGATTCTTATCAGATAATAAGAACGTTATTTTGTTTCAGCCTGAATTATCTTGCTAGAAAAAGATTAAAGTTTTTAAGGGGAAAAACAAAGCCAAAGGAAGAGAATCTGTACAGACCACACAAAAATGGCTGGCAAAGTTTGTGTGTAAAATAAGTTCTTTGAAACTACAGATTCAACAGAGAGAAAAAATTCCCTGCACTTGGCATCCATGTTTAAATAGCAAACCAGTTTCAGTCACTCAATAATTTTATGGTCCAGTTTACCAATCCAGCCTATCTGAATTTTTAGTCCATATTTAAGTGTGTGCAACAATGCTGCTGGAATCATCACTTTGTAATAATTGTGTCATTATAAAATGCTTTTGTTCAACAAGGCCATATCTCTGGCTGCAATAACCAATAGACAAGATGGGAAATTATATTCCTACAACTTAATTTAAGAGCTCCAGGACAATGAAGTCACAGCATCTGTTCTCAATATTTAGTTGCTCAAGAAGTCTGTTCAAGGTGACTTGTAAGGCTTTCTGTAACAGCACCGTCTCACCCCTCCAACCATCCCCTCAGTCTTTACGAAGTTGACCACACAATCTAACCCAGAGAACCCCTTGCCTCTGTAAACACTTCATGATATACAGTACACTAATGAAGAAAGATCAAATGCCTTACTTGATCCCGATTTGTCATCATAAACTAGAGCTTCACAAAGAAAAAATATCTCCATTTTCTGGTAGTTCTAATTATTTATGAAGAGTCTCCACAGCCATTAACAACTAACCAACTAAATAAAAACTCTCATTTCTGATGAGCTGTACTCATAAACCATAACTGCTGGGTAATGCAAAGACTTAGAAAAATAAAAGTGAATCTTTCAAAAGTCCAATAGGCAGACACTTCAACTGTGTCCAAAGTCCCTTATAGACCTGACAGCTGGCTTAAGGACACCTAAGGACAACAACTTATGTTTTAGTAGTATATCCCACCAGAATCCTGACTCCCAAAGAATGCCAGGAAGCACACTCTTTGATCTCTTACTAAAAAGAACCTGAAATGCAAAAACATGAATTGAGAAGATTAAGTTGTTTGATTCATTCAAGATGTTTTTCTTTTTCCCCTGACAATACTGACAGGAAACCAATGACACTTGCTTCCCTGCATTACATTCCAACCTCTGTAAATATGCAACATTTCTTTACTTGTTGAAGTACTGCCTCTCAGCCTGAATCCTAGAACTGGCTCCAGTTCTTCAAAAACTAAAGACATACTAAACTCTCAGTCAAATGAGGAAACTACACTGACAGCCCCCACTACCACATGATAAATGTGACAGAGTGGAGCTTGTGAGTTCACATACAACTCTGCAATGGAAATTTAAAAAGTTTGATAAATTAAGATCATTTTAGAAGGTCCTAACTTGAGAAAGGCAGTATAGTTTTTAAATACCAGTCCAAAAATCACAGCAACGGGGAAAGTCCCAGGTATCTCTGTTTTCTGATAACTATGTGATCTCCACAAAAACAACTTGAATTTACACAAAGAATCTCACAAACTACCTTCACATCATAAGAGATATTTAGATTTGGTACAGTCCTGATCCTGGCCAGTAGAAATTAATGTTCCTTGGCACTTTTCAAGAACACGTACATTCACGCTAATCAAGAAAAATATGCAAGTATTTGTTCAACCTGTTGTATGTTACTTTAACCTGGATTTCTCCAAATCAAACACACTTTCCCTGAAGGTTTTAACTTTGATAATAATATTACACTTATGGCACAAGACTGAAGGATCCACCCACATGCAGATAGCATGATGCGTGAAGACATCTGAATAAAAATAAGACTCGTGGTAAGAATATTGCATGCATATGCATTTGTAACTATGGGCAGTTCCAAGGATCATTCTCCATGGATGAAGAGCCATCCCAGAAACAACCACCTTCACAGAATCACAGTCACACAGGCATCTATTGAATTTTATCTAACAATCACGTGGGAGGGAGTATTTCCTAAAGTGGTCTATGAATCTCTTGCTGTTTTTTGATTGAAAAAGCACTCAATAATCCAGGTTGCATCTGCAAGACTAATATTTTCCAGCAATGGATATCTGTGAATTTAGTTTACAAGCTCTAATAAACCACTTGTCAAATGCAGCCATTTTTTGTATACCAAGCAAACATGTCATTTCAATATGTTATTCTACAGGAAAAAAGCGTTATAGCAAGAACTTTCAATTACAATTCTCATCAATGGAATTAAGCACGCATCTCTGATGACAAAGTCTTTCTTCCCTTTATTTGGCTGAAAACCCTTGGGACTTCATTCAGGCAGTTTCTCACAAGAAATAAAAAAAATTATTATAAGACTATCAGCTGCCTTTCAACTAGTCAACAAGCATCATTTGATGCCTTAGTCTCTGTAAACAGATCTTGGCCTGAAGTCTCACAGCCACTTCTTCTTCTTCTTACCACTTGATTCTACAATCGCAGAATGATCATGGGAAGCTAAGGCTCAAAGGTGAACCAGTAAGTAGTACTGCCTGAAGCAATACAAAGGTAGGCACATTTATCTGCTCAGTTATTACTAAAAAGGAAAGATTAGTTCCATTTTTCCTGTGGGAAGAAAGCTTACCATCCACAGCACATTGCTGCAAATATTAACATGGGGTCTTCTCTATATTAACTTTTCACATCATGCAAAGAGCATCAGTGTACACAGACATGAGCCTGTAGTATTAACGCTTGGCAGACTGACACTTTGCCATTATATCAATTGGTACTAGAGATTAATCACAGAGATGTCAGCTGGCTGTACACCTGGGTGGAAGAAGTCTCCTTCCAGAAGCCTGGCTGTTCATGGCATCAGTATGGGGTTGGTCACATACTGCTTACCTGACTCAAAAAACTCACAGCTTGTTTTCCAAAAGCACCTGTGTGTCTAGCTCATACTGTCTGGATCATGTTTACTAGTTATGCAATTAATATAAACTCTATTGCTTCATCTGATTTCACTGACCAGCCTCCAAGATGGAAATTTCTCTCCTCTTTCTGTTGCTCGTTATATAGAATAAGTCAGAGACACCAAATCAGAAGACACTGCTGAAATCCAGGTTGTACATGCCACGAAACCAACTCTCTCCTAATAATAAAAGATATTTTTATTAGTAATTGAAGCTTGACTTGAAGTTAACACTGCCCTTGTAACGAAACACACACACAGAGGTTTCAATAGCCTTTTCTAGTGTACTGGGTACAAACAGCAAGGTTTGGGTAGTGGAAAGACTCCATGAGTGGCCTCTGTGGGTCAGGTGCTGCTCTGTCAGACATAGTCATTTCCCCAACAGACTCACTGCTCGCCAAAGCAGAGCCCATCAGCAAAACTGGTGGCGCTTCTGTGAAGAAATATTTAAGAAAGGGCAGAAAATGATGAGGAAAAGGGAACAAGTGTACAAGGGAGCAGCAAAGAGAACAACAGAGGAAACAAGGAAATGAGAGAAGGGCAACCAAGTTGGTGAGGGGCCTGGAGCACAAGTCTTATGAGGAGCGGCTGAAGGAGCTGGGGCTGTTTAGCCTGGAGAAGAGGAGGCTGAGGGGAGACCTTATCGCTCTCTGTAACTGCCTGAAGGGGGGTTGTAGTCAGGTGGGTGCTGGTCTCTTCTGTCAGGTGGCTGGAGATAGGACGAGAGGAAAAGGCCTCAAGTTGCGGCAAGGGAGATTTAGGTTAGATATTAGGAAAAATTTCTTTACTGAGAGGGTTGTCACACATTGGAATAGGCTGCCCAGGGAAGTGGTGGAGTCACCATCCCTGGAGGTATTCAAAAAGCAAGTAGACGGGGTACTCCAGAATATGGTTTAGCGGGCATGGTTGATGGTTGCACTCGATGATCTTGAAGGTCTTTTCCAACCTAAATGATTTTATGATTCTATGATTCTAAGACCAAGGTCAGGAGAGTAGGAGGTGCCCCATGTTGTTTTCGTTAATTGGTAATAAATCGAATACTTGTGTTGTGGTTTCAGCTGGGATAGAGTTAACTGTCTTCCTAGTAGCTGGTACAGTGCTATGTTTTGAGTTCAGTATGCAAAGAATGTTGATAACACTGATGTTTTCAGTTGTTGCTCAGTATTGTTTAGACTATAGTCAAGGATTTTCCAGCTTCTCATGCCCAGCCAGGGCACAAAAAGTTGGCACAGGACACAACCAGGGCACCTGACCCAAACTGGCCAACGGTGTATTCCATACCATGGGACGTCCCATCCAGTTTAGGAACTGGGAAGTGGGGGCAGGGAATCGCCGCTCGGGGACTGGCTGGGTGTCGGTCGGCGGGTAGTGAGCAATTGCCCTGCGCATCATTTGTACATTCCAATCCTTTTATTCCTACTGTTGTCATTTTATTAGTGTTATCATTATCATTATTAGTTTCTTCTTTTCTGTTCTATTAAACCGTTCTTATCTCAACCCAGGAGTTTTACTTCTTTTTTCCTGATTTTCTCCCCCATCCCACTGGATGGGGGGGAGTGAGTAAGCAGCTGCGTGGTGCTTAGTTGCTGGCTGGGGTTAAACCACGACAACTTGCTTTCTTCAGAGGTTGTACAACCAAGAAGCAAACAAGCAGACAAAAAAATGTCTATCCCTTCTTATTAGTAAGGAGCTGCAGACAAGCAATGTGTTAGAAGCAACAAGAAAAGACAAGACAGTCCCTATCCCATCAAAAGTTACGCATTTAGTTTTACTGATCTCCATTGGTGTAAGGTACCAGTGTATCCCTTTCCTTCCTCTCCCTTCCTTCATTTGTTCATTTGTCCATCTATTTATAACCTACACTTACTTTTTAAGTTTTTCTCAATACACATTTGTCTCTGCCAGTTTTCATAAGGCAACTCATACAACTAGTACACAAAAAACAACATAATAAAAAAATCTGACCAGACAGTAAGGAATTCAAGAAGGGATTTTCTTGATTACCACAAAGCATATATATAGCATCATTTGATAACAGCAAATAATGGCACAGGAATCATTCTGCCCACCATGAAAATGCAATTATTTCCAGGGTAGTACAGGACAACCACTTAATTTAAAACAGCATTCTTAAGTCATGAAAGGAACGAAATGAAGACTATTGTATCCAACTGTAATTGTAGTAGTCTTCAAGCACTGTGGCAAAACATAATTATTTAATTACCATTGGCATAATGTAATTATTTAATTACATGGGAACATTTTCGAGCCAACAAATGCTTAACTTTTTCAGAACCACAAACAGCACCTCTAACAGCACTGATGCATTGGTTATGCAAAGGTTTAGCGGTAACCTTCCTTGAAAGACTGTCTTCAGTTTTGTCACCAGTATAATTTTATGTTTGTTGTGATTTAAGCCCAGCCAGTAACAAAGCACCACACAGCCGCCCGCTCACTCCCCACCCCACCCCAGCCACAGTGGGATGATGAGAAAAATAAAGGCAGGCTCGTGGGTCGAGATAAGAACAGGGAGGGATCACTCGCCACTTATGGTCACGGGCAACAGACAGGCTCAACTTGGGGAAGAAGCAAACCCAATTTAATTTACTACAAATCAAAACAAAACAAGAATACTAGGAAGTAAACCCAAACCTTAGACCACCTCCCCCCCACGGCTCCCTCCTTCCCGGCTCAACCCCGCTCCCGGTTCTCTCTCCCTCCTCCCCACAGTGGCACAGGGGACAGGGGTTGGGGTCCGCTCATCCCACCTGGTCTCTGCCGCTCCTTCCTCCTCAGGGGGAGGAGGACTCCACACTCGTCCCCTGCTCCACCGTGGAGTCCCTCCCACAGGAGACCGTCCTTCACGAACTCCTCCAGCGTGGGTCCTTTCCGCGGGCCGATCTTCAGTCACACACTGCCCCAGCGCGGGCTTTCCCATGGAGTCACGGCCATCTTGGGGGGCCTGCGCTCCACCATTCACCTCCATGGGCTGGGGGAGGAGACAGCCTGCGTCTCACCACGGGCTGCAGGGGCATCCACCTCCTCTGGCGCACCTCCTCCTCCTCCTTCCTCACTGACCTGGGTGTCTGCAGAGGGGTTCCTCTCACATTCCAATCCCACTACTCACTGTGGAGGTTCCCCTTCTTAAATCTGTTCTCCCAGAGGCGCTACCACTGTCAGCGATTGGGTTGGCCTGGGCCAGCGGCGGGTCCGACTTGGAGCCGGGGAAGCTTCTAGCAGCTTCTCACAGGAGCCAGCCCTGCGACCCCTCCCCTGCTACCAAAAAAATCGCTACACAAACCCATAACAATGTTGCATCAACATATTTCTTGCATTATTTGCTATGCAAGCGCTGATTCTGCCCATTCATACTTCCTTATCAAGATTTAAGAAAGACCATGAGAACACCAGTGGCTGCTTCAAGTTTCATATGGCCTTAACTAATAAGTTCGTTAACTCATGTAATAACATTAACAGCTGGCATTTAGCAGATTAAATGGGTAGGGAATATTACCATATTTAATCTAATTTCAGTGGTAGCTAAGGCATAATGATACTAAAGCATCAATATGGAATAATTTTAAAAGTGGTTTAGCATCTAAGTCTATAACTGGCTCTGTGGCTGTTTGTATTGTGTCATGATCCATCTATGGAAGCCTTTAAGCTTTAAAACAAATCAGCTGCCCTCTCTTCCAATATGCATCTGCAGTTAACAACTACCTGATTTACAGAAAAGGTCATAAAGACATCCCTGAACAGTAAGAGTTCAGTACTTCACAAGTCAGTACGCTGCATGTGCCTTATCCTCCTCTGTGCTGCTTAATTTGGACCATCAACTGCTGCCAGCAATACATCATTTTCCTTATTTTTTCTCTTATTTATTTTCCTAAGCTATACACTGCATAATGTTTATCCAGTTTATGACCGATGCTAAATTGACTCTGTTGTGATGTTTCCCATTTCTCATGTCTATATCTCCTTGGAGTTTCATCATATAAGAACAGCCTCCTTAGCTATTATTAACAATTTCTACAAATAGTACCATATATTGGGTTTGCATGGCAAGGTTTGGGCAGCAGGGGGGTTACAGGAGTGGCTTCTGTGAGAAGCTGCTGGAAGCTTCCCCCATGTCCAACAGAGCCAATGCCAGCCGGCTCCAAGACGGACCTGCCACTGGCCAAGGCCGAGCCCATCAGCAACTGTGGTAGTGCCTCTGGGAGAATGTATTTAAGAAGGGGGAACACCTCCCCTGTGCAACAGAAACTGCAGACAGAGAAGAAAGGAGTGAGAATATGTGAGAGAAAGAGCTCTGCAGACCCCCAGGTCAGTGAAGGAAGAGGGCAGGAGATGCTCCAGGCACCAGAGCAGAGATTCCCCTGCAGCCCATGGGGAAGACCCTGGTGAGGCAGGCTGTCCCCCTGCAGCCCAGGAAGGTCCACGGGGGAGCAGATCTCCACCTGCAGCCTGGGAACAGAGGACCCCACGCCGGAGCAGGTGGGTGCCTGAAGGAGGCTGTGACCCTGTGGGAAGCCCGCGCTGGAGCAGGCTCCTGGCAGGACCTGTGGCCCCATGGAGAGAGGAGCCCAGGCTGGAGCAGGTTTTCTGGCAGGACTTGTGACCCCACGGGGGACCCACGCTGGAAGAGTCTGTGCCTGAAGGACTGCAGCCCGGGGAAGGGACCCACACTGGAGCAGTTTGTGAAGAACTGCAGCCCATGGGAAGGACCCACATTGGGGAAGTTTGTGGAGGACTGTCTCCCATGGGAGGGAACCCATGCTGGAGCAGGGGAAGAGTTGAGGAGTCCTCCCCCTGAGAAGGAAGGAGCGGCAGAGACAAGGTGTGATGAACTGACCCCAACCCCTATTTCCTGTCCCCCTGTGCCACTGGGGGAGGAGGAGGTAGAGAATTTGGGAATGAAGCTGAGTCTGAGAAGAAGGGAGGGGTGGGGGGAAGGTGTTTTAAGATTTGAGTTTATTTCTCATTATCCTACTTTGATTTGATTGGTAATTTCCCCAAGTCAAGTCTGTTTTGCCCATGATGGTAATTGGCGAGTGATCTCTCTCTGTCTTTATCTCTCCCCTGTCTAGTTGAGGAGGGGAGTGATAGAGTGGCTTTGGTGGCACCTGGCAGCCAGCCAGGGTCAAACCATTGCATACAACAAGGCCAATTCTGGTAACACAGTTACACTATGGTAACTAAATGAATGTGGTTCTGCATTATGAACTAGTAAGTTTCATAAAAAACTCACATGCATATTGCGTGCCTCAGAAAGGAAACTCTCTTCAGACCAACACTGCTGAGAATAATGGGACTAACAAAACAGCCAGCTTCAACAGAAAAGCACATTAACATCATTAGCTCTATCTCCATAAAAACCTTTCAAGCTCTTTAAGAAATCGTAATTTTTTTCAGCTGCATTCAGATTTCAACTTTTCTTCCTAAAAAAAAAGATTACCGTGAACAGGTTTACAATTAAGATAAAGGATCAAGCCAGAAAAGGGCTGCAAAAATAGTTGCAGAGGCAGACTCAGACATGTTTGTTTAACTAGTCCATAAGATTTGTTTTGGTTATTCCCCTCATTTGACTGCAGGCCTACTCACAAAAGTGGCAATGTTTCGTATCAAAGCTTTACCATTGTGAAAATGCCTTCCATGGTATCAGAAGTGATTTAACAAAATCCACAGTATAACCTTATATGCTGATTTCAGTAAGTGCCAGTAACAAGAAGGGATAGACAGCAAGTCAGCAAAAATATCCTATTTGTAAAAATACCCCTCTGTCAGCTAAAGACATGCAGAATGCATCAATAATTGAGCAAAACTACACACACTCAGGTGTAACAGGTTGCTCACAAAAGAAAAATGACATAGAAGTGGTGCCAGGATGTAGGCAAAAAGGCTTTGATCACGTGCTCTTCTGAGTTCTTCAGTGCTTGACACTTCAATTTACCAGCCTAGAAAGGAAGGACTATGCAATGATTAAACAGGTAATGCAGTAACCATGCCTCACCGTAAAGGTGGACTAAGGATGCGAATCTAAGTAGACTATCATTAAAAACAAAATAAACCTCAGCTCGCTCTGAAGTTCAGCAGCTAGATTCTTGGAAGTCAAGATGATCTATTAAATGCTTTTATGAAAGAGTACCATAGTCTGAAGAAACTGAAGGAACTGACCTTCTCACACAAACTCAGCAGCCTTCAGGTTCTTGAGACAATCATGAAGAAGCTCACAGCAACTTTATCTGTTAGATTATCTCTACTGGTACTTTGGAGATTGTTTCAGTTTTCATAGGCCTAATGGCCTCAGACTGTGGGTCCCAGCACTCAAAAAAATCTATATTCGATTTCCTGCAGGCAATAGTATTTCAGCTGCCTGTGGAAGGAAAGATCCTTTCATCCTTTTCCTCTACATGTGCCCTTCATCTGTTAGCCAATTTATACCCTCTATGCCCTCTCGCCAGAGGCTATTCTACATGACAGGTAAAAATCCCAGACTTGCATTGGGCCATAGAGCCTTGATACAGTTTTTAGAAGTGTGAAAACTTTACCTAAATTTTGTCACACAGGAAGATACACAGAGGAAGATTCCACTTTCAGTCTGTTGTAATTAATGCAAACACATTGTCAGCATCCTTAATAATTACAGTCTGACAATTCCTGTCTTGGAAGGCTGATCCCATGCAGGACACTGCTATAAATCCTCTATCAGATGAACGAACCTCTGAAATGAAAACATTACCTCTATGTTTGTACAGCCTGATGAAACACTGACAAGCAACGGCAGAAGCAGCTCACCAAGATGCAACACTGCATCAGCCATGGAGAAGAGTATACTCAGAAGACAAAATCTGAAGTTACAGTAACAGTGACAGAGCTTCCCTCAGAAAGGTTATTTTATGTATTCTCTCCCCCCCCCCCCCAAAAAAAAATCACAATACGGCCAACAAGGTGTCAACATTAACACTGTTTTATGCTGAAAAGTAAATTTTACTG
The DNA here is from genome assembly GCF_929443795.1 of Astur gentilis. NCBI lineage: Eukaryota > Metazoa > Chordata > Aves > Accipitriformes > Accipitridae > Astur > Astur gentilis. Next base: position 19,053,722 of record NC_064896.1, read on the forward strand.
GTTTGAATATTCAAGTTAAGTTAATTCTCTTTGTCAGAGTCTAGTTTTGTTCCCAAAGAATTTACTTTAATGGAAGTGCACCTAAGAAAAAATGAAATATCTAAGTGGGTTAAATTCTGCTACCACTGCTTGCTTACAGCTCAGTAAGTCATACTGAAGTTGCCAGGGTTCCTCAAAGAGACTGACAGAGCCTGTCAGAGTCTGTCTGTACAGAGTACAAAAAGCAGTGAAGCCCTAATCTTAAAAAAATATAAATCTGATCCAAACTACATACAAAACACAAAACCACCCTGAGAAGATTCAACTAAATATCCACTCTTTGCATATTCCAGCACACTCTGTAGTTAGTGTCAACACTGGACAGATCAGACAGTCAGGGAATGGGAAAAAAACAAAAAGAAGCCATGATAACACTATGAATAGTACACAATCAGTACAAAATTTTACAGATTAAACTGTATATGAAAACGCATATAGAAGAAAATGCCAAAAACTCTCTCAACAAATTTTTGACATTTTTGAGAACTTGAAAAGCAATTTATTGTTATGTTACCAGTACTGCATTTTAATGCAACCAATACACATACATAATGATAGCTACTAGTGTGCTGCTACCATTTATTTTCATTTGTTTCTAAAACCCAAACATCTCTTGAAGAAATTTAATTTTTTTCTGAGAAATAATCCCATGCTTATTGTGTGTATTAAGGTGGAAATTCAGTCTGGTTCTGCTGCTTAGCAGAAGCCCTTTCTCTTCCTGAAGTCACTTACAAGTTTTAGAAACATAAACATCAGACTGCATTTTCCCTGTATGAATGACACAGAGAGATGTCAACTAAGAGCCAGAGAGAGGTGTTTGGAATCCTTACCTAGATTCACGCCCACGCCAAAGTGCTCTGTGGGGTTTTTTTCTCTTTCATTTTTGGTCAAATAGGCCACCCTGGAACACTGCGCCCTCGGGAAGCCTGGGTCTCCCCTGAAGCCACAGTGACACCTGCACACACAAACACTACACAGAGAGCCTGAACAGCTCCCCAGGGCCGGGGTGCCACGTGTCTCCACAGCATTCTCCCCTGTATTCATATTACCTAGATTTTCCCATTAACTGTTCACTAGACTAGACTGCGGGGAGCTAACTATTTATCAAATACGTGCTTACAAAGGGATTAAGTTAATTGTGCCACACATTCTCAATAATGTACTGATTTGTCGTTTCCTTTCAGGGACTTCTTATCAGAAGCTGTCCACAGTGTCCAGTGGATGACCCAACTCATGAAAATGTCAGAAGACAGCTCACTTCTGCTAAAGAGTCACCTAAGTCTCTGCTTCACTTTGCTCAGAATCAAGGCACTCGCACATGCAAGAGATGCAGATGATTCTCCCCAGGAGGAGACATAGGGGAAGCCACTGGTCCCAGAAGGCTACAGGTCACTGGTACAGAATACTGCAAGACCTTCTACTTACCTGGGCTATGGGTCCTGAACTTCATTTCATTTGACTGTTGTTTGGTGAAGATGTGAGGCTGCAAACATAGGCAGCTTTCAGGTTTTGCAACTGGATGTTTGTCTCATTTGTACAAAACTCTGCCTGTCCTACATAATATATATACGAGTATGTTCACCCAAAAAGGACAGACATTCATGTAGAGAAGTTGGATGTTTCCTGCCTTGGCAGACTTTGGTAACCTAACAGTCCCTAAAAAGTCACTGCACAAAAGCTACTTTACACTCAAAGAAAGAAGTTTGAAGATGACTCTCAAAACGTGCTCAGCGCTAGAGGGCAGTGTAAGAAACAGGAAAATTTGTCTTCTAAGAGAAATCTGAGGTTTTTAAGACTTCTTAAGAACTTGTTAAAGAGCTCTCAGAACTGCAAGTAGCAAACTTATAAACTGCTAATTAACTAGCAAATTCTATTACACTGGTTATTTCCTAAGGGTGAGAAAACATATAGGAGGAAAAGGAAATTATTATTATGTCATCAAGCAAGCGCTAAAAGATATTGTTTGGGTACACAGAAACAATGCTTTATAGGAACAAGGTCTTGGTAAGGGCTCTATATTTCTCCTGTGTACACTAGAACTAGCCTATTCTGATCTGAAAACACTATAAATCCTGTCCATTGTTGTTTCTACTAGATATCTTCTCACTACTAGCCTATTAAATTCCTCTCTAGCCATAACTGTGGTATGGATATGAATCAGGTTAGACAGGTCCCTGCATCATTCTGGCAAAGTTAACATAAAGTTACTACAAGCCTGGACAACCTGAAACTAGGGTAAAAGTTTTTAACTTACTGGAAAGATAATATCAAAGGAAATAGGTATTTCCAAGTACAATCAATTTCCTCTTATATTATTTACCAGATGAAGACATACAGCTCTCTGACAGGTACCAATACTGCACTTTTAAGGCTTTGTGTATCCATTGACAGCAATATTTTGACAGAGACCAATTTTGTCTTCTCAAATGGGTAAAAGGCTGATTTTCAAAAAATACACTATAAGGATATTGAAAACTAAGGAGTACCAAGTCCTGAATCTTCAGACTTTCTAAAACACATTTTTAAGATTGTCCAAAGCAATACTTCTCTGCATTCATCATACTTGGAAATCAGACTTTAAAAAAGCATTGATTCATTTAGATTAACACATAATTGCTTAACTACAGATCTTCAAGATAAAGGGCAGTCAGAAGAGTTATTTATTGACTATCACTTAAAGGACTACTATTGTCTTCATTACAAGAATACATTTTAAATTGCAAAATTATTTTTCTCATTTCAAAAAATTCTGTACTTAAAGCACTAACTTAAACTTAACCCACAGGCAAACATGCCACATTTTTTGGAATAATAGTCTAATCTGCCAAAAACTGCGTGAAAATTAATTTGGCAACTTTATTTTAGTTTGTGATACATAGATCTCAACATTACAAACTGCAGTGCAACGGCCATGAACTGGCAGTGGTACCCATAACGGAAACAGAGGAATGAGATGGGCACTGTTACCAATATAATTTTTCAGATAAGGAGCATGATAGTCTCATTCCCAGTCATGGTTCTGGTTAGCAGGAGTAAATGCCCCTGCAATGCTGATCAGCCCAGACTGTCAACTGAAGTGCTAAACCAGTTGAACCTCATCATCTCTGATCTCTCCTGTTTTGTGAGAGTTACGGCACTGGCCTAACAGCATGCTATCACACGTAATGGCCACTTTTTTAGTTATTTGTTATAATAGTTTGCAAAATTCCCATCAAATTTCATTCGAGTGGGCACTGTACAAGTAAAAAGAGAAGAATGTACAGATTAAACTCTATTTTACAGAACAGCCAAATGTTCAGTAACTTTGCAAAGAAAAAGTTCCACTGACTTTGGCGCCTTCAGGAGGACTTGAACGAATGACTTCCATGCATACAACCTCATGCTTGCCTAACAGTTTGTCATTAGGTAAGTTGGTCACATTGCATATTTTTTCCAGGCAAGAGCCGAAGACAACAGAATTTCACAGATGAGAGACCAGTTTGCATCCAGGAAACAGAGAAGTGCCAGAAATAGAGACTGCTTCTACTTGATGCTCAGTAACAAAGCTGAATTTCTAAAAATTACTTTCCTTACTTCCTCGTTACCATGGAAGAAATAAGTGGAAACCCAGGAGGTTACTTATGGAAGACCTAGTATTATGCAATTACACTACTGCATTTACAAGCATTTTTTATTTGTAAATGGATGTAAAACAACTGAATTATTGTGGAACTTTGGTTTGGTTTTTTTTAATTCAGAGATTTACCTCGGTTTAAACTGGAGTCAGATGAGATTAACCATTCTTTGGTAAGACCAGTAACTAAGCATTGGTCATTGGATTAAAGCTATGAAGATTTTTGCTCAAAATGCACACCATTTTTGCCACTGGATGGAATAGGATCTCTCATACAGTACTGAGGCAGGGGTTTCACATCTTTACTACTCCGCAATTGCTGCTGTCACAGAAGACAGTGAAAACGTCATCACTGACCACTGTAGGATGAGTGAGCCGTGGACACAGAGCCCTCTAAAAATCCCACTTCAGAGGTGACATTCAGATTCTGTAAATACTTCACATTTAATACACACAACTATTTCTTCTGGGTCAGATGATCAATGTTGAGGCCCGCTATATTATTTAGAACTTTCATTCCCATGCCCATTAAGATCCGTACCTTCTTCTATTCTTTGTTGGGGAGCTGACATGTTGGTCATGTAATGCTCTGAGCAAATTCCAACACAACAAAACCCCTCCATGCCAAAAGTCCTCCTGCAACTGACACTGAATGCCATTTCATGTTTTCCCAACTTGCTTTGTTCCATTCTTGCACACTGTTCTACCAAACAAAAGAATTACATTCTACCAATACGGAATTTTATTATTACTGGTAGAATGGTTAACAAGTGTAAAGGTTTTTTTAAAATTCAGATTATTTTGTATTTAGAACTAACATAAAGTTTAGATGATAAACAAATAACTTTTGATAACTTGGGTTTTTTTGTTTTGTTGTTGGGTTTGTTTTGTTTTTTTTTTGGGGGGGGGGGGGTGGTTTTGTGTGTGTGTGTGTTTAATTACCATGGTTTAAGGACAGCTTAAATCGTAAACAGAGTGCATAGCTGCCCAGGGTGGCAGACCACCTGCTTCACTTATTGAAAAGGAAGGGGATGACTTTCTCCACCAATGGCCCATTGCATGGTGACAGGCTACTGCAATTATTGCTCCAGCTTGAGACTTTCCTCTAGCTTCCTGAATCAACCCCATCCTGGCCCTTTGTTCTCCCCTCCTCTCCCCAGCAAGCCAAAAGGGTGAGCAGAGGTTCTCTGAGAGAGAGGAGAACAGTGGATTTTGAAAAGAAGGAGAAGCAGTAGCAAGCCCTTGGACCCTGCACAGCCGGACTCCCAGTGGGCAGGGAGGCAGGGAAACAAGGGGCCATTCCAGGCTGACTTCCAGCCTTCTCTTGTCTCCTCTCCCCCACTAGCACCCAACCAATTCCTCCCAGCACAGTTACTCCAATACTGAAAATACTTGCTCGCTGCCATCCTCCTGTCATCACAGCTGCATGAATACTTGAATCTACTAGGCACTAGCATTCCTCAGTTCTTAGCAAGTATGGAAAGGTTTGCAAAGCAACCTTGAAGGGTACAGATGTACAGTCAATAAAATCTACATATAAAGAGCACTCTGCAAAGGCAACAGAATACACCAGGTTCCACAGTAAGACTTAGGATCAGAGACCTCTCAAAGATACAGCACAGTGAGTTCCAGTGCAGGAAAGGAGATAAAGAGATTCAGAATATTCCACTGATTGTAACTGCACATGTTCCTAAATTTAGGCATCTGCTTGTGTGCTTACTAAAAAAGGAATCTCATCTGCATTTAATGAATAGCAGACCACATTTTTCTTTGGGATTAATGGAGTTTGCAGCTGTGCAGCTAAGAGGATTGAAAAGCTCAGTGTGTTTTATATCATAAACCCAAATCTATGTCACCTGAAGTAAACACTAAAGCACTTAACTATTTTGAAAACTTTATTTTGCCAAGAGCTGTCAGGCTGTGACACTACTTAGTTGTACGTACAGCTTTTACTTTTATACAACACTGAGTAGTCACACCAAAAGTGAAGTTCATATGAGGAAACAGAAACTACTCATACAAGGAAACAGAAAACACTCATCCAACTCAAAGCAGCCAAAATAGGCTTCCTCTTCCAGTAATCACATAAAATGAGATTTGCTCTGCCTACCGGGCTGTACTGAGCTTCCTCAGATTGGTTCTCCTTCACCCATTTCCATTCAGTCCTCTGAAGAATTCTGTTTGGGCCCCTTCTTCACAAACACAAAAATTTTAGAGCAGCAGCTCCCCCACTCAGGATAGCCTTTTCACTTTTCATAAATGCTTTCAACATTATGATAAATGTTGTAAGCTACTTCACCACTTCCACCAAAGTATATCACTGGCATCTCAGTAAACAGCCGTTTTGATAAGTGGGCCTGTGCTTGACAGGGCTCCTATTTCAAAAGTACATTTCAAACACTTGCAGATGCAATTGTACATGCTTGGAGCTAGTTCAACACTTTCAAGATTTTTCCTAGGCTACCCCAAGAGACAGAGATGAGCTTCAGTTTTAAATTAAACCTGAAGAAATCTGAAGAACAACAGGGCAGTTTCAAAGAAGAGCCCACGTGCACTTCTGTAAAAGCATCTTCCATCCCCATTTGCCACTGCTCTTTTCATGCTTAAAGCACTAGACATATACAAGTGCAGCAGCAGCGAGTAAGTACATTTTAAAGATTTGCAAACCACACTGCAACAGAAAAAGAAAACTAAGCATAATATAGCTTCTCCTCTTTGCAGAAAAACATGAACGACGTTAAAAGCACTCTTCAATCTTTGGTAACAAGTAGATGATTTGTGCTAATGTTAATGGAAAATAATAAACTAAGATTATCAAGATGTCATGAATTCTCCTTGAAATAGTAAGAAAAAGTAAAGAAAAAGCAATCAAATGAAGTCCTCGGGTTTAATAGGTATTTGGTAAATGCTGTAAGACTACACTTATCTTTAACTTAGTCTTGGAAAAGGGATAGTAAGTCAAAAACATGCTAAAAGATGACAACAAGTCATGTAGACAACCAGCAGTCTGCATAAACAGAAGGCACAGAGAATTTTCTAGATTCTACCCAGCAAATACTTTGGCTTGTTTATTGTTCTCAGCTGTTTGCACTGTCTATCCTACAACTAGGAACTCTGAAAAATATCTACTACCTAAGGTCTTTTCCTCTCCTGTGTTATTTTATGAACTGCAGATAAAATGACTTTTAAACTCAACATTCTGCATTTCCTTTGTAACTTTAAAAACCAGAATAACTTTTTTTTTTTCCCAAAGTGGCATTAACTCTACTCTTCCTCTGCTTCAGTCATGTGAAGAATGGAAGCATCTGACCAACATCAGCCCTGAGGCGCTCTGCTCCATTAGCCAGATTGTAATTTTTGCTGAGTTCACACAAATATTTCCAAAATTTGATAAATACATCAAAAAAACACTATGGAAGAGGGTATCTCCCCAGTGTTCTCCACCATCAAGGTCATGAGACTTCTCTAAAGATTGGACTGAAATGAAGAATGAACAAGAGTGGAAAACCGCATAAGCACTATTATTCCTGAAGACATGAGGAAAAAGATGCACTCAGTTCTCACTAAAGCATGATTGCCCATGGACTTTGATGACCATTACATGAGGCAAGAACTGGACACTGGGTGTCCCTCCACATCACAGTGTATGATCTTCAGATGAAAGGAATACAGACAGTTTTTAAACACCCTATCTTTGTATCCACAATTGGGTCCCTCTTTGGAAAACAAGGCAATAAAACTAATAAAACCTGCAGAACAGCAAAGCTTAATTATTTAATATTTGTTAAGCAGTTTGGAGGGATAAAATTGCATCTGTTTTATACTGCTCTTTACAACACCCCAGGTTGATTCCTCAGAAGAGATTTTGAGCAGTTTTATGGATGGGGGAGTTAGGAAGCCATGAATGATCATTACGGGGCGAGGAGTGGTGCAGTGACATGATCATTACTGTTGAAAGAGATCTAAAAGCTTAGAACATACCTTCTTAAAAGGGTGCTGATTGCTACAAAATGACAGACAAATTCCACTATCATTTACACTAGAAATTAAAGACATACGGAGATGGTTGGTTAAACTAAAGAAAAATCAAGGAAAATTCCATTTACTATGCAAGATACAATTGCGCACTTTAGTTAGTAATTTCTCATCATAGGACTAAAGATTTCCCTGTAGATCTACTATGACTTCAGTGTGAGAAGTGTTATTGAAAAGGGCTGAAATTCATAGATCAACCTCTTATAAATGTGCTAAATCCACACAAAAGAACACAAGCAGTAACATTTTCAGAATTTTTTTCATTTATTACCTCTCTTGCAACATAAAACAAAGCTATAATTTGCCAAAATTCAGCCATGTCTGTTCTCATCCCACATCTGTAGATCAGCTTCTGGTAATCCCACAATGCAAAAAGGATGAGGGGAAAAAACCCCACCCCTTAATAGGCATAGATTTTGAAATTATGCAAGAATTTTCTACTTTTCTATTTCCTTCTAATAACTCTGTGTATCACACGTCTTGAAGAGAAATACAATTGTTAATTAAAGATTAACAGTTGTTCATTTTGTCTAAGATGAAATTCGAGATTCTTTGATAAGAACTGTTCCAGTCCTTTTAATGGTGGTCACGGGTACGCACCCCAATTTAAGCCAAGGCAAAGGAGTACTGTGCCCACTGCGCAGCACCTCCAAAAACATCAACATCTTACTGAGTTACCGAGAATTACTGTTACTTACTAAGTTAGCCACAGTACTTCTGCAGAAAGCCTATTCTTCAAATTATGCTTATCACCAATATGGTCCAAACCTACTTACTGTAGAAACACTGACAAAAATCACAGCTGGACATGCTATTGAAGAAATGCACCATTTTATGATTGCTGTAACTTAAATTAATCGTGTTTGCAGTATGCTTTAAAGAGGAGGAGACTGCATCCAGCAGCAAATGCATTTTTACTCCCATGTTGTTGCCTCTCTGGGAAGTCTTTCGAGTGCTTTGATAAACATCATTACATTTCACATTCTCTTATGTTTTCCAGCAAAAACCCCAATACAACAGAAAATAGCCTGGCAAGGTGTTACTAATAGTGACTGTGAAATAGCTTAACTTCTAGGCACTTAATGATCTTACCACACTCACACCCTTCAGGTGGGACACAAGTGACACTGGGATGTCAGCATGCACATTATGAAGCCACTCAGGCAGGCAAGAGAAAATGTAAAGGGCAGAGAGCCTTGCCTTGAATTCTCTCTCCCACAATGACTCATGCTTCCTGCTCCAAGGAACTGTCTTCCTTCACTTGCAATTCACAGCTCTGAACACTCTCCTGGATTTATATGTCCATACCTTCTCTAAAACAGCCCCCTAAGCCTGACCTTCCTCTCTAAACAATTCAGAAAGCAGGTCTTCATCTTTACCCAATATTATGCAGTAAGAGTATCTCTGCACGAAACAAACCGTTCAGGTTTACTTCTCTCTCCTGTGTAAAGTGATTTGAATGTACATCAAGGCTGTACTGGGACCCATGACAAAGCTGCTTAAATGAATGAGAGCACACGTGCTGCTACTGATTTGTACCAGATAAAGATGTGGAAGAACATTTTAAATAGTCTATTATAGGATAAATTTTCATCTCAGCTACATTAAAATGGACAGGAATAGAATTTGCTTAAATCAAAAAGCTACCAAAGGATACCACAGTTACATTTCATGTTATTGCATAGAAGTATTTTCTACCAATTCTTCTGTTCCACTGTAAAAGAGAGCAGAATCAGACCTGGATCCTACAGTCTGTATATTAAATAAAGGAGTGCATTTAGCAGGTATCTCATATACATATAATCCCAGACAGGTGGTTACTAACACTAGCTGTTCTAAATAGGAACAGAATTATCCAGCAGTGTAGCAAACATCAGCAAAATGCCTAAAAAACTGGGTAATGAAAACAGATTTTCACCAATTTTGTGGAATACCTCTAATAATAGAGGACCAGAGACTTTATTATTATATTATTTATTATCATTACTTTTAGCAGAGACTATTAGGATAGATAGTGGAAGAATATACTCTGATAAAACACCAGAGAATTGTGAGACATTCAATTTTGAATTTACATAACGCTTTTAGCAAATGTTATGCATGATAACAGATTTCATTAATCCCGAGGTTATGTCCAAAATGAAACACAGTGTTTTTTTTCATTTGCTCCACCTGCCCAGCAGGTATTTGAAATCTGCAGGGCTTGCAAGTTAATTACTGATGAGTCACTAGGGTGGGACGGCCTAATTAAACTCTATTCGAAAAAGAAAAGAATGAACAAGTCATTTTACCAAAAGAGTTAGGATATTAACTGCAGACTAGTAGTGAAGGAAGAAATTCTAGAAGCAGCCAGCTCTGAAGAGAAGACTTGAGAGGAGCTGATATTACTTTAGAATAGCTGTTCATCAATTAAACCAAAGATTTTCTACATCCACAGTGGAAGTGATCTTCTCTAATAGCAAATGATTCTTAACAGCTTGTTTCCAATTAGTCTTCATTCCTGGAGAAAAGCTGCCGTTTACTACTTTGAGGCTTAAACACAGTTGGCATAGATCGACAAAAATCAGTAAAGGCTCAGGAATTTTGTAGACAAATCCTAGCTCAAGGCAATGTCAGAGAATTAAATTTCTTACCTGGAATGGAATCTGGGATATTTTAATCCAATATTTTGTTTTACCTGAGTTGTTTTCTAAGTGCAACCTCTGAAAAAGGAATAATTACGAGAGAAATTGAAGCCAGTTAGAAAGTGGGAGGTAATTTCCCTGGCAGGAGAACTGAAGCTCATTGTGTTAGTCCTAATAGTCATCTCCAAACCTTAGCCAGAAGTTTCCTAAAGAAGCCCCGCACAGTGTTTCATTGTGTCACTGGGGAAGAGCGATTCGGTAAGCCTGCTGAGGAGGCACGGCTGTCTCCGTAAGCAGAGCCACAATTTGGCTGGGAATGTTGTAATGACTCTGCTTCTCTTTCCACCTAAAATGCACACATGGAATCCATCTCTCCATACTGTTGACTCAGACTTTCTCAGTGTGATCTTGAGATCAAAAGTTATGTCAAGGTTGCTTCTCTGCCCCATACTGATGTCTAGTCATTGGTCATTGTCTGAAAGAGGTCAGCAGGTACACAAGGAGTTGGAGATTTAACTCCAAGGTCACTTTTGCATTTTAATGTAATTTACCAGAAAAATGTATGTCTCCTTTTTAAGAGCTTAATGCTCCCAGACAGCAAGTTTTTGGTATGCTACCCAGGGCCAGTAAGCTTGCCAATGCTTACCCAAACACTGCTGAAAAGAAGTAAAAACTGATACCAAGAAAATTCCTACACTAGTTTAACTCCATCCTAGTTTCAGAATAGCGGCCTGCAAAAAAGTTCAGTGAAGGAGCGCTTCCAACTGTTTTTAGCGTCTCTCTGCAGCTGTACGTATGCCAATGCAGGAGTTTAAAAATACATGCAAGGAAACACCGATGAGACCCTTCTCATCTCATATATTTTACATAAGAGTAGGTTAATCAGAATCAGAGAACTGAGCACAATCTTGTATGTTTTCTTCTCCAGTGAATGTTATAGAAGTTTCTGTCCCTTCAGACATTTGCTCTGATAACACTTTCTTGTTTATGTATTTTCCTGCCAAATACCTAGCAAGTTGTGGAGGAACAGGTGTCTGTTTTTCCATCACCCCCTTTTCGCTTCATCTACCATCAGGTTCTCCACTTCCCCAATGCTCTCAGAAATGGAACCACAGATACCAGATTTCCACTTATTTAGGATCTCAGCTTCACCTACAATCAGTGGAAGATTTGCCATTGTTATTTTCCTGTGTACTCTCCAGTCTAATTTTACATGGTCTTCACAAGCAGAACTTTCTATCTGTGTTCATGATGTATTCTCTGTATTTTTCGTCTGTTTTCCTCCTGTCATCTCTACTTCCTGACTTTGGCCTTCTTTCAAAACTGCTGCAAAGAGTAACAACCTATGGGCACATGGAGTGTGCAAAGCTGCGTAACACCGGTAAGTTACTTAGATACCAAAACATCTCCACCTTAAAAAAAGTGCCTAGCCTTCAATGCAAAGAGCTATTCCCAAGATAGCCTGTTGCCCCAGACCAGAAGTAAAACGAGAAAATGCTGAAACTCAAGAGCAAAACTGTCCACAACTGCAAACACATCCTTTGGCCTCCTGTGGAAGATGATGGTTGCCCTGGGAACTTATGCTAATGGTAATTTTCTCCTGTTGCTGCTCATAGTATCCTTCAACAGTGGTAAAGGAAAAAGAGGATTTAATTTTCTGCCTAAAATAATTCCTTAATTATCTTTGTACAACTGAGCACTTATAGAAAAGCCAGAATGTTCTCCCTGTGGATCTCATCTTGCCATTGTAAAACAGGAATAGCACTGCTTCCCCCGCCTTGCAGGAGTATTAAAACAAAGCCACACTTCTGAGCTACTCGGTACCAGCCATCACTGAAATGCCTATAAAAACAATAAAAATCCTATTTCGGCTCATTAGCAAAGATGTTAAGAGCAGCCATTTTTCACAAATTCCTCTGCATCAGCAGACAGTTTGCATCACCAACAATCTTCAATTACTTGTTGTCCCTGTCCCACAAGAAGTTAATATTGAAGATGTCAGTTTCACTATTTCCAAGCCACCTGCCTCCAACACTCTCTGTATTACAAGGAGCAGATGTTTACTACAATTCCATTTCCTTAACTAGTAACAGCGGATTTGTTTTCTGCGTAAGGAGATTAACTAGATTTTCCAACCTCTTTGGAGTTTGGATTGTATGGAATATTTAATATTTTAGTAGAACTATCTTCCCCACAGTCACATGGACTCAGATATTCATTGTCTTACAGCCTGATAAAAATGTGGTTCTATGAACAACAAATATTAAATTGTTACCAAGAGGGTATCCATTCCCAACTGACCTAATCGTACAGCATGTAAAGAAGCAAACCCGCTAATTTTCAAGTTAGAATATATTGCACTCAAATAATTGTGTTCAAAATCCTTTCTTTAAATTATACCTTTCAGCCCCAACAAAATGTGCACTTCTTTGCTTGGTTATACAGCCTGCTTTACACCTCTCTTTTCCCATTCCCCCTTTTTGTTTTTTCTTGCTCAGAGGTATGCAAACCATCTGTGCAGCTAACATGGTCTAATAACTATCTGCAAATCTGTTTCCCTGCAAGTGACATTACTAAAGCTGGAAGGCCAAATAGTACCAGCTGCTTGCAGGAGTGCAGGCTTGCACATCACACGGTCTCTCTGATTTGCTCGCTCCCTGTCCTAGATGGACAATACATGAAAATATCTTAAGGCTCCACAGGTCCCATATTTCTGCTTGGGTCAAACATACCTGCACATTTTTTATTTTATAATACCAGCGCATAGTATTTGAGTTTAAATGCCAGTATTTCAAATAGTTAACTGAGTTTCACATCTCTCATTTCTTTGGGAGACAGTGTCCAGCAGACATCAGACCCATATTGAGAGAACTTCTGAAGAACAGGTTTTTTCCACTGACTTTAATAAAATCTATTTTTAATAGAAATATTGGCAGTTACTCTCAACATACTGTCCAGGACATATATTTTCCCTATATGCTGAACTGTACTAATCATAGAATCATTTAGATTGGAAAAGACCTTTAAGATCATCAAGTCCAAACGTTAACCTAGCACTGCCAAGTCCACAACTAAATGATATCTGATACTTTTTTTTTTTACTATTTTTCTTTATTGACAAAGGGAAAAATCTTCATCCCAAAAAGGCTAATAAAAGTGTTATGATTTGTTCTTATAATGTTAGACCATTAAAAACTACTCTGAACTTTTACTGAAAAGATACTTAAATCTTATTCTCATGACACTTCCATAATATAGGAATGCATAATATGCTGATTTTCATTACTTTTTTGGTAAGATTTAAGTGTTTGGGGTAATTAAAGAAACTCCAGGGGATTTACATTCTCCATTTCTGAAGAGGAAGATTCCAGGGTTAAAAGAATACATGCTTGACCCACAAAAAAAAACCAAAGCATGTTTATACAGCCTCTGAAAGTGTCTGTCTTCATTTAAATTTTTATAGCGTTTTCTCTTCGATTATATTTTGGGGATCTGTTTTAGAGATTTGCATTAAATACTTCACGTTATTTTTTAAATTAAATTAGTAAATGTACAAATGATACACCTAAAGTGAGGTGTTACTTATACAGTTATACCACCAGCCAGAGCATCTCTTTAGTAAACATAACTATTTTTACTACAAGAGAAACACTGACATAATCTTACTTTGAATACTACTGGTGTAAAGACGACTTGCAGCTTTACAACAAAGTACAAGTGTTGCAACTGGAGCAAAGACACACTTTTGACCAAAGCTAAAGCCTGTCTCATAAAAAGAGCTCTCTCTTTTTTTTTTTTTTTTTGGGGGGGGGGGGGGGAAGGGGGGGAGATATCTTATTTAGTTACACTCAACAGACTCGGAGGACCTTCTTATTTTCTTATTAAAGGTATTTTCTTCTGGTAGCACTTGCACATTAATGCTCACAGCTTCCAACCCTTAAGAAAAGCCATGTTCTACAAAACATGATAGTAACTTCTTTTGAACTTGCATTTCCTATTAATAACATTAATCTCAGCTTAACCTTAATATTAGGATATCTCTTAATATATCTCTTACAATATATTGCTGCCAGTATAGGGAATGGTAGAAGCAGAGGACAGGTAAGAGCAAGAAGAGAAAGCGCTTTTATTACATTCACTCCAATACACTAACCAGCAAAGCAGAGCTACTGCATGGAAAGTAGTAAATTATGCAGGGAAAAAAGACAATATAAATCTATTTTCTCTTGGAGTAAAAGGACAGTCTACAGGCCACAGTGTTGTTCCTTCTTGAGTTTTCAGCAATGATTACTCAGATCCTCCTACTGGGGACCAACTCAGCCCTTTCTAATTTTTAATTTAAGTACTAATTTCTAAACCACACCTTTGAGGCAAACAGTCCTTAATAGAGAAGATAAAACATAAAGGGATATTGGAACAGTAATTTTAATGTTTTAACATTTAAGGAAAAGGAGTTATTCTTTCACAAATATCAATGAAATGAACAGCTTCAGATAAAGTATATTCCGAGTACAAGGCTTACAATAAGATACAATATATCTTCCCAAGTGGTAACAAGACATACTGACAGAAGAAAATAGTGCTGGAAACTATGGTATTAGCCCAAACTTTTGTTTCACTTGTGACTGACTGATGGATGATTGTGTCTTCCCCGATGCTTAAGTGGATTTCCAAGGTCTACCTTTTAACATGATCAGCTGTTTGTCTTCTTGACAAATAAAATTAAGTAGTTTGGATTTATGCTGGCTTCTTCACAGAATTTCCATTTATAAACATAGAATTCAAATTTCTTATTTAATATTTCCCATTAGAAAAGAACAGGAGAATGAGGAATGAGATTTTGTCATATAATTCTATTTGATGTCATTCCTCTCTCAGTGATTTCTATCTGCCTAATTTAATAGTTCATTATCATATTACAGCCACTGAATCTCAAATAGCCGGTAATGATCGTATTTCAGAACCTGTTAGCATCCACTTGCTACAGTCTTGTTCTTCCGGGGGAAATATTAATAGTATTAAAACAGCGGGTAGAAAACTTGTATTGTATCATCCAACATCCCAAATGGTCAGGTGGATGTTTCCAACCATCCTAAACAGGTTTCTATGCAGCTTTTAGTCATACTCATATTAGACTCCATGTGCATTATTTAAAAACAACCGTATAGGTTAAGTTGTTGAGGCTTTTTTCTTTCATCTTTTCAAATATTTAAAAGAATGCCTTTCCCTGTAAGGGAATTAGCTTCATATTTGGATCTAAAATCATTAGTATTTCTTTCATCTCAGGTGCTGCCCAAATTGTACTCTACCTATTAAATAAAAACAGTCTTTATCCAAAGTCAAGAGCATAAGCACACTTAACTGAGCATGAAAACACACAGGGATTCCTCAGGCAGGCAACCAAGCTGGATTTTCTGCCCCCCATCTTATTTTTTTCCCCTCTTCTTCCGCAGAGTAGCTTCCATACAGGTCACTGTAATCGGCTGAAATATTCCTGCTATGCTACTTTGTGGAAAACTAGCTCCTGAGGACTGAAGGCCTGCAATTTCATTGTAATTGCTGTTGATTCTCCATGATAAAACCAGGCAAACTCAGGATTCCTTCCAAGGCCAGGGAGGCCAGTCTGCCTTACTATTAAAGATTAATGCCTATCTACACAAAGTCATATCTATAAATTTATTCTCTCAGATCAAGAAGGCTAATGACTCTGTAAGCTGATAAAAAACCCCACAACTGTCCGCAATTTCTCTGTTAGCACAAAGACCAGCACGACCCCCAGTCTTCATCATAACAGCAAAAATGAAATTGTGTGTTAGGGCCTGGTGAGTCTCCAGTTTCTATTCAGACAAATATTCTTTGATACCCAAACTTACCCTTTTCACAGCTTATTTTATATTCAGTATTTAATACAAAATTGACTTGGATATGTTTCCCTACTGCAGTACTAGAATAAATTTTTTTGTTATAAACTATTTCATAGAATGATGGAGTATCTCAAGTTGGAAGGGACCCATAAGGATCATCAAGTCCAGCTCCCTGCTCCTCGCAGGACCACCTAACACTAAACCATATGACTAAGAGCATTGTCCAGACACTCCTTGAACTCTGACACGCTTGCTGCTGTGACCACTTCCCTGGGCAGCCTGTTCCAGTGATCGACCATACCTACATTTACCTTATAGAAAGTGACTTTGCAAAAATGCAACCTGTATTTCTACATATGTCGGAACCTGTAATACGTAGAAAAATGTGACTATCAGGTTGTCTTTTTTTTACTACATCCTACAGACTGCCATGAGCTACCCTTGCTGAATGTTAGTTTTTTGGTGGTGCACGTTTCCACCAACATTCAAATGCAGCTACTTCTGAATGTGTAAAAAAAGGGGACATCATGTAGAAAGCTATCAGAGTACTTGTTCTAAGCAAAGAAACTATTGTAACCAAAGACATTGGGGAAAAAAATTTGGATGAGAGCCACACAAAAATATTGGGGTTTATTACAAAAAAAAAAATTCTCCATCTTTAAAGGTACGTATATTGGAGATCTATTATATACAACTTTAAATACTTATTAAATTATGCTTGACTGTTCAGGTATATCATAATCCATTATGATATTCTAAAATTTAAGAAAGTTTTGTTACCTACATTTTAAAAATATAATTTGGAATAGCAAAGGGTTGGTATCACTGGAACATTCCTACAATTTCTACAATGAAAACATTTTTCTGATCAGTTAAAATTCACTGAAGCAAATATGTTCAAGCAAGTGTTTAGCTTACACATAGATGGAATTAATTAATTGGATGAAAATTTAAAAACTTTAGAAAGATCATTACTCTTTCTGTGAAATCAGACTATTCTCTTAATAAATGGAAGCCTTCATGAAAAGCCAATGAGAAACTATTGTAGGTTTGAGAATTCTGTCTTCAAGTTAGGAAATCCATTTGCATTCCTAACAGCCACCAGCACTATCAAGCTCATTACTTAACAAGGGCAATCTAGCCAGTAAAACCAACTGGCAACTCAGAAGAAATAGCTTTGAAGTCAAGAATGGTCTCTGGTGACATGCTACTGATGATGATTTTTATGTCAACGGCTACAGATGCAAAACATGCAAAAGCCAGAGATTTTATCTGCAAGGTCGAACTATCAGATGTACAGAGTACTCCCCAGAATACAAAGGGAAATATTACTTGATTTTAGTAGTTGAGTGCAATTATCTATTCTATACCTTGCAAAAATTAAAGTGATCTATAAAAAAAAGTATTAGAAGCATTTTCCATGAGTTTGATGATGCTATTTATGTCTCTTTTTAAGAGCCCATAAAGCAACTTGTGAAACTATGGTCTCCCATACTGAGCAACTTGGTGATGATGCTGACGCATCAGCTTACTAATTAGCACATACACTGCAATTGCAATTATGCTTTGCTTCTTTTCAAATGATTTCCAGTGGCACAAAAACAACACAGGCAGATGATAAATCCTTTTCTCTCAGTACAAGGGGACCCTCAGACTACTCCAGCTTAAAGAACTCATTGTAGATCAGAGAGAAACCCAGACTCAGTGTGTAAATTAAGGGAGAGACACACATTGGCTTCTCTTTCCTTTCAGGCTCTGTCTTCTGCAACTGCTGTATCCCCTAAAGGAACCACTAGAGAAAACAGCTCTGGGGTTTTTTTCAGCTCTTGTGCAGGTTCCTGCCATCTGCAGTTCCTTCTTCCATGAACAAGTGCCTTAATTTCCACTGTACCGTGTGGACAAGGACAGGTGCAATGTGATACCAGGATACCAGTTCTGTCCAACTTACCAGAACATCTTGTCTTCACACATGGACAGAACTTTCAGGGTACCATTCTGAAAACTCAGTGCAGCTTGTTAAAATACTCTGCCAAATCCCACAAGACATGCTGAACAAGAGCCAGTACTGAATAAAGTAGCATTAAGAGCACTGGGATACCTTTTATAGGACCAGCTATCGATTGTGCTTACTTGCAAAAAGTTTTTTAATTTATTACTTCTACTGATTAAGAAGATGGGAAATTATTCATATTTTATTATCTGCTTAAATTTTTGCATAGCCATCGCTCTTCCTAGCAAACAAAACCTGTAACAAATAGCTTTCAAGACGGTACTGGCCAACTAAAAAAAGACTGACAACCCAAGAAAAAGTGACAGCAGAATGAAGTTATCTTCCACAAGATACACCTGGCTTGTGAAGCTGTGTCACAAACACACATCAATTTGGCAGGTGGGTGGAAGAAGCAGCTGATGCAGACAGATAACCTATTAACTCTTCCAAAGCATCTTGAAGGTCAACCAAATACCCACAATGATTCTGAGGTGTTTTGATAGCTAGATAACCCCCCCTATAGGGAGCAACAGCAGTGACCACAGCGGCATCAGGTCTTGACATGAGCATTTAACAAGCAACCTTGTATTCAGAGGAGAATGCTAACTGACATGACTGCAACTTGTGTAAGTCAAATTTGCTGGGCTGGATTCAGTTTTGATCTTTTCAAACCACAATCTGTCCATAACAATAAATACAAGTTTAGTCCTACATCAAAACATTTCCGCTTCCACACACAAAGCTGAATTCGCTCATTAATTGTCGCATTATTAAATCCTCACTGTTCAGTGACCTGATTAGGAATGCATTTTGGCAAGTGCTCTAAGGAACAACAGATTCCACTGCACTCTTATAGTCTCAAGTATCAGGACAGACATTCTTAGTTTCTCTTCATCAAACATACATACTAGCTACCTCTATACAGCTCAGCTGTACTTGTGCTCCTAATGACACCCACTGGGAGCTGGAAACACACAGCCTCATCCAGTATTCCCTACAGCAAAACAAAGACGTTGATTTTCCAGTTCAAGCAATAGCAGCAGGTTGCCTCAGTTTCCTGGCCAGTTTCTTCTTCAGCGAAACGTTTGCATCTTTACAGCTATTAACCTTATCACTCCATGACATTAAATACTGCTTTGTTTTCCCTTTTTAACAGAAGGATCTGTATTTCTCTAATACTTAGGTTGTTGTTCTTTAGTGGTAAAATATCATCTATCAGGTGCTCAGTAAAGGAAAGAGCTCTTCTGTTCAATCTATTTTCTAAAACTACAGCTATGTTTGGCATGTGATTCACATATTGTAAGTGATCAAAACTGAAATGTCTTCAGCCTCAAGTAGGAGGCAAAGCCTTCCAAAAATGAAGCCTGCAGTTGCTGCTGAACTGACTGATAATTAGCACGTGGTATTGGCATTGATAAGACAGTAAATTTAAACACTTCAAATAAATGTCTTTAATATGGTCTAGAAGAGGAATTTTTTTAATTTAGCTTTTCTTGCTCCTGATATTTATGTTGAAAAACTAACCTGGGACCAGAAATAGAGAAGAAATGCTGAAAGAGTAAATGAGAGATCGCAACAACTGAAATGAAAGAGCCTCAAGCATAATGCAGCTGTACCTACCTAACAGCTCTCAATCTGTTGGACTCTGCAAGGCTGTCAAATCAAAATTGAGCATCTTTCAAGAAAAATCCAAGAGATCCCTCCACACTTGGAAATCAAATTTTTAGCTGAGCCAATATGCATATTTATACATTTTTTTGTAAATGTTAGGTTTGTTTAAACCATTGTCATTTATAGTTTTCAGAAGAGCAAATGGAATAACAAAAAAACTCAAGAAAAATTACCACCAGCCCAGAGAGTATACAAACCGGAAAGCGAGTTGTGAGTAGAGGTGGTTATAAATTATACAGTGGGTTTTTTTTATTTCACACATTGAAGAAACCTCAATCAGATTCATTGCCTGCAAGGAACAGAAACTCTGGCTCTGCTTTTTGACAGCCACAGATGGTAATGGACAGCCTCGTCTCAGCAAGCCTTTCTACAAATGGATTACTTTAATATTGACCATGACCCAGCCATGGCATCTGCCAGCTCCATGCTGTCCCAAATTCCCCCATCTCAACCAGCAAATGCTGAACTAGGTCTTAGACCACTGAAAAACTAGTCAGTCAGCCTCACGGAGACAGCACAGTGGTGTTTGATAGACTGAAGTGGGATTCCAATACTACTCACAGCACAACCACAGACTCTCCCCATCCTCACTTCTTAAAATACTTTCCTAGTTAGTATATACACTTTTTAAAAACTTTTCAGTATCTAAAGCATAAGCTTTGAGAACAAAATAACTTCCCTTCCCCAGAAGTATGCACAGAATTTTCTGCTGGTTTTTTTTAGACTATATCATGGCAGTAGTGCTTTGAGCATACTTCAGACGAGGCAGGTTTGCTTAATAAAGACCACACAATATAGATAGCCTTGCATTCTATCCCAGCTGTGCTTTACCCATGCCTCTGTGGTCAAGAAAAGAAACACCCATGAAACATGACAGATTTAAGATACACCCCTTCCCAAACCAGTAGATCATCAGAACAGATCAACACTCCATAGTAACACACATAGAACTAAGCTTGCAGAAATGCCTCTGAAAGCTGAGCAGCTCAGAAGATGCTTCCATTCTCTACCCCACCTGTCTTCTGTTTTTTGTCTTTTTGTTTTTTAATAACCATTCATAACTCCAGACAGGTTGAGAATATACTGAAAATGTTTTTTCTTTACAAAAGTGCTCGTCACTTACTGTGTACCATCTTTATTACATTGGTACTGACATTTAATGCTCAATGAATCTGCAGCCCTTCTGTGGAGCTCTGCCTTACAGTTAAACTCAGACTTCTCCTTTTCCTTCATACTTGAGGTTTTCCAAGGAGCAGGAGCTGGTTCCATATCTGGCACTTAATTATCATGCAAGCCACTTGCATACAATCCTTCCCACTGGCAAGATGAATCAAGAAGAAAGGTTGAAAAAAAGAAAATCGTCCTAAGCACCTTTCACAGAATTTGACAGCTGTTTTATTCTGAACACACAAAATCAAATTGTGTGCCATTCCCCTCAGCTGCAGTTTGTAACTTCCCCAACAATCGTCACTGCAAACTGAACGAAGACAACTGACAGCTCTCCCAGCTAGATCTTCTGGTACAAGTTCATCATGAGACCTGATGGGGAAGGGTCAGGGGATGCTGCTGATTGATGGCCATCTCACTCAAAATGGGGTGATGTAATATGTCTCAGGTAAGAATTCCTGCACAGAAGCAACCCTGTGAGGTGGGGAAGGCAGAGCACCAACGTGTAGTGGCTAGGAGGGTTCTGAGAGAGGACTGTTACACTCCAGCTTAGAATCCTTCTACCTCAGGAGAAATGTTCAGATAATTTTCAACTAGCAGCAGAACTCCCTCAAGAAAAGCACTACACAGGTGTTTGTAGCAGGACTCAGTGCTAAGCACTCTGAATTCTCTGAGATACAACAAAAAGGATAATTTAGTTGACTCACTTAAACTGGGGGCACACAAATGATTCCAGAAGACTTTTTATTCAACTAATGAATTCATGAGCCCACCGGAGGCTGAGCAAGGGGAGCAACTCAGGGATTACTTCCTACCAGGTTTAGGATTTGGAATAGGGGTGGCAAACCACAGAGAGCAGAGGTTAACAGTGTCAAGCCTGGGATCTGCAGGCCTAGAACAATGACCAAAAGAAAGCTCCAACAAGAAAAAGAATTGTATTTTTTAAAAAAAATAAAAGGCTAAGTGTGTAATCAGAGGTGGACAAGGAGTCAGCTTGCTCAAAGACATGTGTGAGAGGTGTGTTGATAGCCTGCAGGGTCAAACGGGCTGGATCACATTGTATCACAATGCCCAATCATTATTGAATGATGTAGGAGAAGGGAACCTACCTCTTCAGTTACTGTGATTATTAAAAAGAAGTTTCCATATTGTTTAAAGACTTTTAATAGGCATTCTGTCGCTGATTCTGAACTGATAGCTTGTTTTCAAGAAGCTTCAACCTTTCATGTCTGTCAGTTACGAACTGGAAAACCACACTTCTAGATTATCAGCTGCTGGAAACTGGCACTGCTCCAGCACCAGAAACAGTCTAATTCCCATTAAGAGTACAGCTGGTATGACCCCTTCACATAGAGGACAACAGTGAATGAAGAGTGAAGTGTGACAGCTAATATATTCCTTGGGGTTAGCTTCCATTCCAACTCAGAAGTGAAACATATGTAGTGGTTCACATGCATGCAATGTATGATACGTAGGAAACTACTTCTTGTTGTTTTATTGTGAGCTTTCTATCCCTTAGTAATGTTTCTTTTAGCCACAAACACTTAAATTCATGACAACTCCAGCTTGCCTTAAGAAAAGAAAATTTCTAGCACTCTGACTGCAGAGTAAATCCACAAGTCCCAAAATGTGTAACAGAGAGAGCTCACAAATTGAAATGCATCATGGAAACTAAATCATACCTTTTTTGGTCCATGTTATGATTCAGGTATTTGAGTAAAAAATGCTTAGATTTGATAAAGCTACACTTATTAATCACAACATTTCATTTTGGCTTACAACATGCTTACACTTTAACACCAAATTTGACTCTAGGTTGTAATGAAATTGAATGTAACTGTACTCCCTCCAGAAGCCATTTTTAGCTTTTAGTACAGTACACGGCATTAATATGCCATTACTGAAATGTGAAGCAGTCCCTTTCTTCCTCTGAGACTCTGTAATTCACCTTCTGAAACAAGAGCATGAATGTAACAGAGAAGTTTTAAATACTGGTATGCTGTCACCTTGACTATTTTTTTGCCCATGCCAGATTTCCTTCATATAAAGGTTCCCAACTTTAGTATGTCTCCGTAACTGCATCATTCTTCCCTGCTCCTACTGCAGCAGTACCTTGCCGTCTCTACTCGCGCCCAGTCTCTCTTTAGCCATACCTCTTACCTCAGGACAGATGCTGAGGACATCCTGTGCCAAGATCAAGGCTATTGCAGTCTTCGTGTTCTCTCTGCCAGTCCCCATCTCGTTTTTGTCAAAACCTACCTGTGCAGTTCACAAAACATTTGGCAAGAACGCACCGATTTTCTGCCTGGTTCTTTCTTATTTATGGTGCAGTAGGACAAGCAGTTCTTCATACATAGGTAAAGCCATTGCAATACGTCCCCCGGGAGAAGGCTCATAACCTAATCCTAGCCCATGTAGCAATCATTGTGGGAAGGTGTTCAAGAGACCTGATTACTTACTCATATGACAAGCCTTCTACCTGTCCCAGCTTTCCCTCTTCCATAGCACGCACTCAGTACTCTTTACATTTAAAATTATATTTGCCCCAACAGGCCCAGAGGCAGATTCACTGGCTGTTTCACCATCTTTATGTTGCTGCTTCACATGCATTCTTTCATTTCATTCTATTCAATTTCATAATTTCCTTACAAACACGGTTGTCTTATCACTGCATTTAGCAACTCTTAAAATACAGAGATCATCTACCTAATATATAAGGAATGCAACTGTGATATGATTTACACAACTGTGTAAAAGAAAAAAATGCTATTGTGAGGAAACAAGTTGTCATGCCACAATCACCAGCAAATTCATTAAATAAACCCCTCTCAAATTTTCAGCCAGAAGAAGCACTTTACAATAAAAATTACCTGAAAGTTGTGGGGCTGGCTCTATTTGTAGTAATTCTGTCCTGTACTAATAATTACATTGTCCTACGCTATTTGTAACAATCTTCTGCAGCACACAACACAGTATAAACCAGATATCTACCTGGCTCTGTACCCCTACTTTCCAGTGGTAGAGATAGTAAAATTATTGGTCAACAAAATAACAGTGCCAATAACTAATTATTTTATAATTAACTAACTTGTTCTGGATTAAAACAGAAGGATAGACTATCTTTAAGGAGATAACATAATATTAGTGGCTCATACAATATCCTGGCAAGTAAAACAAAGATATCATATCTGATTTTGGCTTTGTGACTGATTCTCCACAGCTTTCTAGTTTAAACAATTATTTGTACTTGTGTAATGTGATGTGATATACTGTGTCACCAGTAGCCATGACTGAAGAATACTAGTGTGCTGGCCTTTTATAGCCACTTCACAAGTTCAAATGGCTGCAACTAAATAGCAGGCCATTTCATAGCATTCCAATCTGAACAATGTGAGCAAGTAAACACCCGGCCCAAGATGCAGAACGCAACATTAAAGGCTACCTAAGCCTTTAATAATGTATTTTTAATAGCCGTACTAAAAGTATTCCACTAGGGACACCGAGTCTGTAGACAACACAACATTTCACCTTGCACTTTTTATTATTCATATTCATGTGCGTACTCAATGCCTTTTCTTCTCTAGGTTTCTACACAATATACAATACTCTATTCTGGAATAGATACATTGGAAAAACAAAGCAGTCATTGCATGATTCATTCAGAATCATCTACCATTATACAGCTTCAAACACATAGCGCAAGACACAATAAAATGACAGCACTTTGTTCATTTTCAAAGACAGAACTGACCCTAAAACACAAGAAAAGACACTAAACTAGTATGATGGCATACTATTATTAAAGTGAAGTATTAATTTTAATTACCTTTAATTCCACCTTATAAAAGAAATAATCTGCAGATATATCTTTCAGCAAGACAAAATAATTTTTAATTAAAATCTTACATGGATTAATTTTTTTTCAGTACACATAACAAAGGCATTGTGCTAGAGTTTTACTTTGAAGCATGCTAATAACGGAAACAAAGATACAAATGGATGCTTATTGACGCATACTCATGGATAATAACACTACTTATTTTACTGATTCATCTTGCTATCATTCAAGTAGATTTCTTAATGCTAAAATTTGACATTTTATCAAAAGAGTAAGATACTGGGTATATTCAAGTAATCAAGAAGTTTCCCTATAAAAGTCTAGCACTGAAGTTTCAGCTACACACCTAGGCAGTTCAGATTTCATTTTAACTCAGTTTTGATGCTCTCTACAGATCATAGTCAAGTGCTGAATTTCATATTTCGCACCCAGTTTTGAGAGGCATACTCCATATGGAAATACAAAATTCCTCTATATTTTATCGTTACAGACTATACAGTTTGGATTGATTTTTCCGATTTGACTACCTTCCCCAAGGACTACATAAATGAAACAAACCTTCAGGCTACATATATGTTGCTACTGTTTTCTTTTTCTAAATGCCAAGTCTTTGATTAATTTGATTCTAATTATCACACACAAACTGGAGCTCATCCAAAATGTGAACATGAAACACAAAGACTGTTTCATCGGGGGGGGGAGGGAAGTAATCAATTAATATTCCTAAAGTGAAAGCCACATCTATGGAGTTTCTTTTTTCATAAAATATTTAAAGCAGACTAACAGATATATAAGCTGCTATTTTACCTGTAACCATAGCCTATCAGAAAATTTTCAACAAAATATTTGTTGAAAGACAATATGAGTCAACCAGAAGGAACTAAAACTTTTGTCAAAATATATTCAGTCATGATACTCCATCAAGAATGATTTCTGAGCTCCAAAAGATAAATTTTCATCAATGCCAGAAAGATGTTTAAAGCCTAAACTAAAAAAAGAAAAAAAAGGAAGATCAGAGATTCAAAATTGCATCCCACATGACCACCATGACTACTGGTTGGTTATTACCTGAATCAACCTATTCTCAAGCCCCTTTTTAATGATAAACAGCAAAAACTCCTCAAAGTCATTAACTGAAAATTTCTGCAATCCCTGAAAGCCTCTGGTAATGACAAAACTGACTTCTGCATAGCTGTACTCATACACTGAAAAATATTAAGAGGGAGGCATGCTAGCAGATGCTTCTGTTTAAATACTGTTGAACTCAGTAAAATAAATCTCTTCTCAATCAGCAATGCTTTAAAAACTAAATTACAGCTAGAGTATGTAATGAAGAGATAAAACTCTCTGAATAAGAATCAAAATTAATATAAAGAAATTAAGTTATAATTGCTTGAGGAAAGGGAACTATCTAACTTTATGAGATAGTTACAAAAGTCAAATCACAGTAGTTTCACAAAACTCTTGTTCAGAGCCTACTTTTCTTCTAATCTCAAAATTTCCGAGGCCTCAAAGCAGAATTTGTGTACATTTTAGGACAACACAAGAATGTGATCCCACTAGATCAGATTTGATAGAATGTCTTAATTTTTAAATGATTACATACTTTCCAAAGCATTGAAAACACTGCTACAGGGTATGCATGAGTAGCATAAATCAATTCAGGAAGTCTGTTAAGCAGCAGCATCTTTCCTATTACCCAGGAGAAGCAGCATGTACTTTTATGCATGTTGTTTTAAAGATCTAACTTACCCATTTTATGGATTTTTTTCAAGGTAATGAAGCTCAAAGAAAAGTATCCTTTTTATTAACCAAACATGTCTGCTTTTCATAAATGCAACCAAGTGCTAAAGACATAAATAGAATGAGATATGCAAAATGGATATGATCCTTGAGACTTGGATGTCATATATTTCTCAGTTACGGAGAGAACGCTAATGCCACATCCTCTGGCTCAAATTAAATCATGAACTCTCACATATAAGAGCAGTAACAGAAAAGCAACTCACAAATTTTCAGCTTAGTACTGGGTGGCAGGCCAGCACCTGCCAACTGGTGTTAGCATTAGACTCTGCGTACACAATACAGAATGTATTAATTATATAATTTGAAATACATACTCCTCCTTGAAAGGTATACAAACATTCATTTAGGCATACTACTACAGGTTTACTCTTTCTCTGTAATACAACTGTAAAGATGATGTATTTCTATGGATTACTCTGTTCAAAATTTATATTAGATATGTACTGTTTTAGTCCTTTATCTTACTAAAAGGTTGCGGATGTCAAAGTCCCTGATCTGAGCATCATTGCATTCACTCAAAGAGAATGACTGGATGCATATTCCACTGACAGTAACAGAAAAATTCTTTGGAGATGTTGAGTACTGAGAGCAATGCAAGCTGTGAATGCTTAAGGTCTCTGAAAATAAAAACCCACCAGGTGGGGCAGCCACTGAAATTAAATAGCATCTTTGGATGCTCTGAATTACCAGCTAACATCTCGCTAACACTTCAAGGCAAAATGACCTGAACTTATTATCACAGTCACGCCCTACAAAGCCAGGCTCCTCAGGCAAATTTTGAGTTGCAACTTGCAGTCCAGCTGAGAACCAGCACCCTGAAATATAAGATTCCATTCAATGTCAACTTTACTTCAGTCTCGAGACTTGCATTACCATTCAGGTAGCCATACTGTTGCCTTTATTGACAGGCTTAATACAACAGCTCTTCTTCCTCTTTATGAACATACATACTCTTTTTCTTCCAGCAGCTTCACAGTTGTATGATCAAAGAAATTAATCTAGACCATGTTGCCATTATTCAGACCCACAATGAGTACAGTCTTCTTAATGGTAAGGCAACAGTTCAATCTTGCAGCCATAACCATGATTGCAAGAGATTCCCTCACACCTGATACACCGTTTTACCAAAGCCAAATTCAATTGCACAGGGTTATATACCAAACCCACAGTCTGCAGTCTGATAGAACAGCTCCAGACAGAACCAAAATTAATCTTCCAAAGAACAGCAGCTGGGAAAGAACTAACAGAATTTCACTCTCATTGCAGAAACTTACACAGACTGTGCCGTATCGCAGGAACTACGTGGACCTTAAAACCTAGCTAGCAAGATGGGAGAAAAGGAAGGAACTTGTGGTAAATGTTCAAGTAAATCAAGTGTCTGCATTCAGTTCTGATATTTGACTGTTTTGCTTCAAAGGGATCTGTAACCTCAGCAAATCGGAGTAGAAAGTAGTTTCTAAAATCTTTCAGACAAAAAGATAAATCTCATTTTCTTTCAGTTAGTACGAACAGTACAGATAGATTTGTATGGATTAAGCTGAAAGTATCTATAGAACAATAAGAGAGGAACAGATTTTCGAAACACTGGTTCTGTTATAAAGTAGCTGTTTCTAGAGAGACAGGTATTTTCATAAGTTAGTTTCTTTTCTATAGCTTTTGTTTCTCTGCAAAAATATTTCTCTCATTAGTGTTTTTTCTTTTCTCATACTGCATCTTTTTTCTCTCTTCTTCTTCTCCCAAAATGTCTAGGCCAGAGCTTTCAAAACAAAACCAGAGAGCATTCTCTCACATTCAAAAAAAGAGACTATATTGGAATAAACCCCTAACAACAAAAATTAAATTTTCAATTTTCTTTGACAATTTTCCAGATAAAATGTTAAAAAGCAAGAGAAAAGTATCTGTGAGCTGAAACAGAAGGAAAACACTAGAACTAAAATAAAATGAAAACACAGTTACCTCATTTCCTTTTCTCATAACCTCAGCAGACAATTGATATTACCAATTGAAAAGCTTGAAATTGTACATTTTCCTTTGTTTATTGCTGCAGTAATCAAATTGAAAGGATCTGCCTAATTTTAAATATAATATATATAGTCTTGCCTTGTTTTTGTTTTCTGCAAGGAATTGGGAATATCTATTTAAGTAGCCTGAGGTCTCTGTAAAGCTCTTTTTGTGACTCTGTCCATTCACCCGAAATGACAGGGTAGTGGAGACATCAGTAGTGTTGAGATTACAGATCAGAAACTGCCATTTAATTTCATGAATACTGAAACCAGACCACAGAAAGGATGGAATTTAGGGCTCCGTTTTAGGGCCAGTGCTCTTTAATGTTTTTATAAATGATCTGGATGCAGGAATCGAATGTACATTAGTAAGTTTGACAATGATACTAAACTAGGAGGAGCTGTAGACTCCCCGGAAGGTAGAGACGCCTTACTGGATAGACTATAAAGCTGGGCAGTCACCAACCATATGACATTTAAGAGCAAGTGCTGAATTCTGCACCTGGGATGGGGTAATCCTGCTTCCACATACAAAGTGGGGGACGAGAGGCTGGAGAACAGCCCTGCAGTGAAAGATCTGGGGGTTTGGTTTGATGGCAAGTTCAATATGAGTCAACAGTGTGCCTGGCAGCCAAAATGGCCAACGGTGTCCTGGGGCACACCAAGCGCAGCATAGCTAGCTTGTTGAGGGAGGTGATGGTCCCACTCTACAGTGCACTGGTGCAGCCCCACCTCCAGTACTGTGTGCAGTTCCGGGTGCCTAAGTATAAGGAGGACACCAAACTATTAGAGTGTATCCAGAGGAAGGCAACCAAGATGGCAAAAGGCCTCAAGGGCAAGACTTAGGAGGAGCAGCTGAGGTCACTTGGTTTGTTCAGTCTGGAGAAGAGAAGGCTGAGGGGTGACCTGATCTCAATCTACAACTTCCTCAACAGACACAACGGAGGGGGAGGTGCTGATCTCCTCCCTCTGGTGACCAGCGATAGGACACGAGGACATGGAATGAAGCTGCGTCAGGGGAAGTTCAGATTGGACCTCAGGAAAGGTTCTTCACTGAGAGGGTGATCGGTCACTGGAACAGGATCCCCAGGGAAATGAACAAAGCAGCAAGCCTGTCAGAGTTCAAGGAGTGTTTGGACAACACTCTTAGTCACATGGTTTAGTGTTAGGTGGTCCTGTGACGAGCAGGGAGTTGGATTCCATGATCCTTATGGGCCTCTTCCAACTTGAGATATTCTATGATTCTTATAAACAAAACAAAAACTTATCTTACAAGACTTATTCATCAACCTTAATGGTGAAATCCATACTTTTTTCTCTTCTAGGTGATATTCTGTTTCCTCTTCATGTAACTATATTTTTGCCCACCATCTAACTCCATTTGAGAAACATACTATAATGGCTAGCATGCACGTCACATGCAAATACACTTACTAGTACTTGGTGGAGGACGACAGTCTACAGTAAAGCTTATTTATTTGTATTTCAAAACTAAAACTCAAAATTTGGCAAGGATGAGAAATCTTCCAAACTTTCATTTTTTTCTCTGTAATTTTGAAGAAATTAACAGGCATGAGTTTAAGATTCTTCATGATGCTGATTAAAATATTCCATGTGATATAAAGTATACAATGAAAGTATGATATGATAACATTACCCTGTGGGGTCGCTCTATAAACAAACAGGTGTCTCTGCTTTACCTATTTATTGCTACTTTAGTGCCCACTTAACTGTGTCAGTACTAAAAGAGTGTAACCTATGTCATACAGCTCATTATCACAGGCTGTTTTAGACAAATAAGGTACATGAATTCCCAAGCAGAACGGATACTTTCAGGTTCATTGAGTGGTTATTTTTACTGTGTGTGGTATCCACCTCAGCAATTCCCTGAAGTACTCATTGCTGAAAGCCGGAAGAATATTCTGGGGAAACTACTGCTTAACACATTTTTTTCTTTCCTCCATATGCATCGGCTGCTGCCAGGGACAGGGCAACAGACTAGAAAAACGTTTGTATGATTGGTTTTATATTCATCATATAATGCATACATTATACTATGTATGATGCACTATATGACACAGTGCTCATTACACAATGCATACATTATATAACACACTGACAATTTCAGAAGCAGGTAACTATGCAATGTATCTTATTAACCAAAATTCATGCAGAAAATTCTGTTCCTATGGAATATATGTTATTAGGCATTTTTTTAAAAATTAGAAAGTAAAAAGAAAATTGGGGATAGAAGCTTGATCTGCTTCTGCTTGGTAATCAACACTTTTTTTGACACCGAGAGTCAGATAGGCAAAAGCTGCAGCTAAAGTCCCAGAACTGCATTTTCATTGGCAGAAGATCCAGCCAGAGAAAAGCAAGCCCCTTTGTTTCTCATGCAATGCTGGTCATGCACAAACTAAATGCATGTAACACATCAGTTGTAGGTATTTACAGAGATTTAATTCAGAAAAATAACATTCTAGTCTTGTGCACTGGCCTGAAGGAGGCTAAATAAAAATGCATGTGCTTTTGCTTTTTCTTAAATGGGAGAGCTATTAGTGTGTTTTGCTACGCCAGAGAGTTATAATTTAGTTGTATTTCTGTTACTCTACACTTCACTGAGAGGGAAGGTATTGGCTATTCATAATAGTGATATATTCATTGATGAGAGCCTTAGTAACAAAGCAAAATAAGCAGAGTTCCACATAATCTCTTTCCAGTTTTGCACACATCTTTCTGAATCTCTGTACTGTACTTTCTTAGTGAGGCTGTGCCAAAAGGTCAAAACATGACAGGTATTAAAGAGGGTAATTAATACAATGCTTGGTTGTGCCTTACATTCTTTGTAAGGTAAAATGTAAGGGCACGTCAGAAAAAGAGGTCAGCTGTAATCAGCGAGTGAGGAACTAAGCTGCAGTATGTGCTGTGGTGTTTCAGATCAACACAGATTACATTAATCTGTGTGACCTGCCTGCAGTGACTCCTACCATGTGACACAGAAACTCGTCAGCACTGAGAGTCGCAAGATGTCTTCAAGTTCCTGCAGATTAATGCTTTCACAGGAAGCGGGGGGAGAGGCACTCAGCACAACTCATCACCTCATAAGAAGTGGAACTGACAGCATAAATAAGATAGATTTCCAAGCAAAGTACATCTTACTGAATTTATATGTCACTTGGGTATGCTTGCATTCAAACACAAGCCAACAGCAACTTGCTTTTATACCTTTCTGCATATGATATTCCATGGTTCTAAAGACAAGTTTAGTAACAACCTCTTAAAGATGCAAATGTAAAACACCTCATTTTCAAAGGGAACTCTCACCTCCTTCTTGAATGGAGGCCTACTGAAGGACTTCCATGAATAAATTTTGTTGTGGAAATCCCAAGGCCATTGCTGAATGAACAGCAAGCACCTTTCAGAGGTGGTATGTCAGTAAACCTTTCCTTGTCTCCATGAACAAAGAAATACACACAGCCAAAAAGCTGCAAGGGGTGTAGTCACATACACAAGTGTGCTATTTGATAAGTATAAATAGCTTTCCATTAAGTGCCATTAAAAACAGCCATAAAAACCAGTTTACATTCCTGCAATGTGCTTCAATTCCCAGTTTAAGCTTGGTTTATACATAAAAGGTTGTTTGCTCTTAGGCAAACAGAGAGATGATTATCAGTCACTCCATGGAACTCCACATGCCAAACTCTTTATAACCCAGGGACTTTATTACATGCATCTTCATGCCAAAATACGAAATTGCTAATGCGAGCTTTCATTTTTTCTTGCACTCACCAACTTCCATCTGAAACAGATCCAACTATACAACGCTTTTCCATATTCAGTTTTTTCTAGGATCCAAGTTCCTTGGATCCCATGTTCCAGCTGGGATTTATTTTTAGTTCAGATGACATTTGTTCTAAGACTCACAATGTGCAAAGAGACCTGGATCAAGTGTTTACTATGGTTAGCATTCATTTCTCAGTAAAGCTTACAGTTAAGGAATACACTTAGTACAGGACCATTTCTGTGGACAGTGCAGGGTTGCTTCAGAAACAAAGGCATAGCATTTATTAGCCATCAACAAAAACTGGATTTCTTCACTGTATTAAGCCTTAACAGTATTTTCATGAAACTACATATTGAGAATACAATAATTATATTAATTTGTGAGACACAGACACCTGATGAACCACTAGGCTTAAAAAGGTTGGATTTCATGCCTATTCCATTCAGGTTCAAACCTTCTATTTCCACACTTTCCAGCAAAATAGCATAGTGGAAACTTTCCTGCTAGCCTAGTTTCCCATGATTATAATTTTCAAAACTCACTCTTTATCTCTCACTGCACAGACAACCAAAAAGTTTTTTTCTGTTAAAGACGATCATGAATTTTCTTCTTTAAAATATAAACTAACTGTAAAATAGAAGATGTAAATTGATAGAACTGTCAACTTCAAAAGACAGATGAATCTTATATTGCCCTGAGGAAGACTATTTGGGGCCAAGACTCAGGCGATTTCCCTTTAAAATATTCTTGTGTCTGAATGAGTCTTTGAAAACCTTTTGATAAGCAAAGCAGGGCAAGGATACAACAGATAAATTTCCTCTCCTGGGTTATGAGGGGTTGTCTTGCCTGCTGACATCTCAAAGAAAGAATTTTTCAGCCTTGATTTTAACCATTACAGAGCAAAGCAGCTCAGGTGAGCGCAGGGCAAACTTGCCTGACAGCTTCCAAAGCACACATATTAGACATTGCTAAAAACAAGTTTGTCCTAGTGTTGCTGCATAGGCTGCTAGACGTTTGTAAGATATACCCATAATTCAGAGAAAGGCATCAAGGTCTGGAAAGTCCCAAGAATGTTTTCAATAAACTGGATTATTTAACAGCTTCTTGTATTTCAACGTACCACTTCTTCACAAGCATAGCGGGAGACAAGCTCAGTTTCTGTCAGTGCTCTCAGATACTGGGATTCCTCAGGAAAAAACCCTTCTCTTTGAACTGTGCAACTGCTACATTCTTATGTGTCTAGATTCTTTGCTGGCATAAAGCAGAATCATTCCACCTAATTCTGTAAAACTACACAGAGAGCCTCATGAAAACCTACTCTGCCTAAATAAGTAGTTAATAACTTACGGTGCAGTACAGTATAAAGGTTTTATATCTATTTATTCAAAGTGAGCTTTATAACTGACTCTTGCTTCATAAATTCACAGAGTGAGTAGCACACTCATCAAAAATATGTATGCATTAACATTTTTCTTGAGAAATGTTTATGCTGCACACAAAAATCTATGTGAGAATAGAAAGTTCTACTGGTTGAAATTAATTAGAAATTATTCTGGTTGATTAGATTGCTATCTTCATCTATGCCAGTTA